>NC_049251.1:37244029-37559237 GCF_011100685.1 Canis lupus familiaris
TGTTCTAAGTATGCAGGGGCTTAAGAAGAGGCACTCACCAACCTTGAAATGAGAAATGGAACTCGAGTTAAACTGTAACATCAAAGCATGGATATGGAAACATTTTCCCAGTGAGAGAAGGTTCCTCCCAGGCTGATTCCTGAGGAGAAGTGAATTAAGACAGACTAGCAAAGCTTCAGAGAGTATATTGATGAAGTGCCCTATGCCATGAAAGTGAGAAAGCATTCTGGGCTTATTCAAAGAGAGTTGTTGTATAAGACGTTTATAGGCTCCAAAATTGTGATCTTTTTCTAAGACCACACCTATTGATTCCTTTGCTCCCGACATCCATATTAGGGAAGGCCAGAAGGGGGTTGAAGAGATTTTTACCAGATCAGAGAGTCTTCTTCTGTGCCCTTAAACCTTCATCTTGAAATGTTTCAGGTCCTAAATGGTTCTTATGATTTCTTGGCAGTCTATAATCTTCAAAAGTCTTCTATTTACAAAGTAGATATGCAGATGTTTATATATGACACCCTTCCCATTTATTCCTTTGCAGACCATATAAAAGATTTGGTTTTTTTATCCTTAGAGAAATAGGATGTCATTGAAGGATTCTAAACAAGGGAGTGACAGAGCCAGTTATGTTTTTACATAAAAATGGCATCTCTCACAGTGGTGTAGAGAAAGGGATGGGCAAGAGATTACAGGAAGCCTACTATAGGAGGCTATTTCAGTATATCAAGAAAGAAGAAGATGAGATGGTAGCTTATACTAGGAGAGAAAGAAATGGATTGATTGAAGAGATATTTAAAAGCTAAAAAAGTCAATGACTAGTAGTGGTTTGGAAATAGCAGTAGGGGAGAGAGGCATGTGAAAGAAAACCCAGGTTTTTAGCTTATACAGCTCAACTGAAGGTAGCCTCACTCATTGTGGTTAGGGAACTCTAGAGAAGAGCAAGGCCTGGCAGAGAGGTGTGTGTGTGTGTGTGTGTGTGTGTGTGTGTGTGTGTGTGTGTGTGTGTGATGGCTACGGCCCCAGTTTCGGATAGTTTGAATTTGAGGTGTCTCTGAGATACTCCAGCAGAGATGGCAGTTCTACATGTCGTAGTTTACTGTTTAACAATTAACCTTCCTGTTTGAAGGTTGGAGAGAGGTCTGCACTAGAGATATGATTCAGGAGTCAAAGGTATTTAAACAGTAATTGAGACTGGAGTTGTGGTGAAGATTGCCTGGGGAGAGGGTAGCAAAATGAATAAGGGAAGAGGAAGTCCAGGAGGCTAAACTAGCAAAGAAGGCAGAGAAGGAGCTGTCAGAGGTAGGAAGAAAACTGCAAGGGTGTGGGGTCATAGCAGGCAGGGCAGACATGTTTCATTAAGGAAAAAGTGGTTGGCTGTGGTGATACTGATAAGACACGGAGCAAGATAAAATTAATGTGTTAATTACTATATTGTTAAATGAGAAGATGTGGGGTTTTGAAAATGGTATGGCAACTGGACAGGGAAATTTAGATATATAATTGAACTATTAAAAAGTGAATTATGTTTACTTTGAGCCATATGTTAATTAAATTCTTTGGGTTGCAAATAACAGCAACCCAACTCAATTTCCTTTAAACAAAATAAATAACTTACTGCCTCAGGGAATTAAAATGTCCAGATAGGAGTGGCCTCTGGCACAACTGAATACAGGGGCTTGAACAATATCATTACCTATGTCTTTTCTCATCTTTCTCAGCTCTGCTTTCCTCTAAGGATCTCTCCTGGTGGTCCCTGTAACTTCAGGCTTTTCCTATTCTTGCAATCCTAATGGAAAGAGTGCTCCTCCCTCCCAGTTTTAGCAAGAATCTCAAGACTTACTTGGGTTTTACCAATTTGTATCACATGCTTATTTATCAATGAAGCACTTTGGTCAGAAGCAATTAGATACGCTGCCAGGTCAGGCCTGAGTCACCTGCTCAGCCTTGGAGCTGGGCCAGGTAAGGAAGTAGTCTAATCTGAATCACATGGGCTGTGAATAAGGGAGGAGTTCCCAGAATAAGGAAAAATGTGTGCAAGGCAGGCAAAACAGCAGACGTCTATGTCAACTATAAAAGAATCCTTTGGCCCGATATATGTGAACACCTGCTTCTGTCATATACTTTGTAGGTAACCTTTTAGCTTAAAGAATGATTAAGTCTGTGTGTTATTGTAACATCTAGAAAGAGCCCCTGGATCTGATTCTTATGGTTAGAGAAAGGTTGGAATTATTCTTGCTGCATATACTGCTACTGGCTTGTGGAGCTAAATAATAGCTAATCTTAAAGACCAACAAACACAAAAGGATGCTCAACATCACTAATTACTACAGAAGTGCAGATCAAAACCACAGTGAGCTACCATCTCGCATCAGGATAGCTGCTATAAAACACCAGCACCATCACAAACAGAAAATAACAGGTGTTAATGAGAATGTGGAGAAACTAGAACCCATGTGTACTGTTAGTGTACTGATTTGTAAAATGGTATTAACTACTATGGAAAACAATATGATTTCTCATAAAATAAAAAATAGAGCTACCATGTGATCCAGCAATCCCACTTCTGGGTATAAATCCAAAAGAATTGAAAACAGGGTCTCAAAGAGATATTTGTGCACCATGTTCGTAGCACCATTATTCATAGTCGGCAAGAGGTGGAAGCAACCCAAGTGTCACTGACAGATGGATAAACAAAATGTGGCGTATACATACAATGGGATATTACCCATCCCTAAAAAGGAAGACATTCTGATATAAACAACAACATGGATGAACCTTATGCTAAGCAAAATAAGCCAGTCAGAAAGATACATACTGCATGATTCCGGTTATGAGATACCTAGAATAGTCCAATTGGTAGAGACATAAAGTAGAATGGTGGTTGCCAGGGCCTGAGGTGGGGGAGAATGAGGAATTGTTGTTTAATGTGTGTAGAGTTTCAGTTTTGCAAGATGTAGAAGTTCTGAGAGATCTGTTGCACAACAGTGTGAATGTATTTAATAGCACTAAACTGTACACTTAAAAATGGTTAAGATGGTAAATTTTATGTATTTTTATCATAACTTCAAAATTTTTAAAAGACACATTGACTAATCAACAAGTTATAGATATTCCTTAAGGACTAATTTATTACATTGTGTAATAAGGACCGATGCACCTAGCCAAAGGCAAGGGGATTTCAGGGGTTGAATTTATCATAAGCCGTCCCTAGCACTACCATCACCACCACTTTTGCTTCATTTTGTCTGGATATGCCTCTAAAATCTGTGCTCCTGGCAGTGACACTAATAGATTCATATGATCCATTAATGTTCTTTACCCCAGTCTTCTTTCAAATACTGTACCTGTGTTATGTGTTATCAGTAACTACCTTTTAAAAGAGTACTTTTAATCTAGTTTCTAGGAATTTGTAATTCATTATTATATTTGTTTATGAGAAGTAAACCCACACTTTTTTTATGCCAGTGGACATTTTTTCATTCATTCACAAACATGTATAAGTGCTACATTGAATATCATTTTTTAAAATTGAAGTAGAGTTGACATACAATATTATGTTAATATCAGATGTACAACAATGATTCAACAGTCATGTACATTAAAAATGCTCACCCAGTAGATATAGTTACCATCTCACCATACAAACTTATTACAATATTATTAACCCTATTTCCTATGCTGTACTTTTCATCCCTGTGACTTATTTATTTTATAACTGGAAGTTTGTACCTCTTAATCCTCTTCATCTATTTTGTTTATACCCCAAAAACTCCTCCCCTATGGCAACCACCAATTTATTTTCTGTACCTATAGAGCTATTTCTGTGTTGGTTTAGATTCCACATATAAGTGAAATCATATGGTATGCGTCTTTCTGTATCTAATTTCACTTAGCACAATAACCTCTAGGTCCATCCATGTTATCACAAATGGCAGGATCTCATTCTTTTTAAAGACTGAGTAATAGTTCATCATGTTTATATACCACACTTTCTGCATTTGTCTATTGATTGATACTTAGGTTGCTTTCACATCTTGGCTATTGTAAATAATACTGCACTAAACGTAGAGGTGAATATATCTTTTTGAATTAGTGAGTAAATAAGCAGTAGTAAAATTACCGATCTTCGAGTAAATAAGCAGTAGTAAAATTACTGGATCATATGGTAGATCTATGCTTAATTTTTTGAGAAACCTCCATACTATTTTCCACAGTTGCTACATCAATTTACAATCCCACCAACCATGCACAAGAGTTCCTTTTTCTCTACATTCTTGCCAACACTTGTTATTTCTTGTATTTTTTTGTTCTAGCCATTCTAACAGATGTGAGGTGATATCTCCTGTGGTTTTAATTTGCATTTCCCAATGGTGAGTGATGTTGAACATCTTTTCATGTGTCCATTGGCCATCTTCTATAGAAAAAAATGTCTATTCAGATCCCTGTCCATTTTTAAATTGGATTATTTATTTTTTTGGTGTTAGGTAAGTTCTTTATATATATTGGACATTAACCTCTTATTGAATATATCATTTACAAATATTTTCTTTCATTCAGTAGGTTGGCTTTTCATTTTCTTGCTGGCAAAAGCCTTTTAATTTGATGTAGTCCCAATTATTTATTTTTGCTTGTGATTTTGGGGAGACAGGTTCAGAAAAATATTTCTAAGGCTGATGTTTAGGAGATTACCACCTATGTTTTCTTTTAGGAGTTTTGTGGTTTCTGGTCTCACATTTAGGTCTTTAATCCATTTGACTTTATTTTTGTATATGGCATAAAAAAGTAGTCCAGCTTCATTCTTGTTCATGTTACTATCCAGTTTTTCCAGCACCATTTATTGAAGAGACTGTCCTTTCCCACTGTACATTCTTGCCTCCTTTGATCATAGATTAATTAACTAAAAAAAATGGGTTTATTTTGGGGCTCTTTATTCTGTTCCATTGATCTGTGTATATATTTTCATGCCTGGGCCATATACTATTTTGATTACTGCAGCTTTGTAGTATGTTTTGAAATCTGGGAAAAAAAATAAATAAATAAATTTTAAAAATAAATAAATAAATAAATGAAAGAAAGAAAGAAATCTGGGATTGTGATACCTCCGCCTTTTGTTCTTTCTGAAGACTGCTTTGTCTATTTGAGATATTTTGTCATTACATACAAATTTTAGGATTATTTGTTCTAGTTCTGTGAAAAATGCTGTTTTGATAGGGATTGCATTGAATCAATAGTTTGCTTTGGGTAATATGGAAATTTTAACAGTATTAATTCTTCCAATCCATGAACATAGGATATCATTCCATTTGCCTGCGTAATCTCTAATTTTTATCAGTGATTTATAATTTGCAGAGTACAGGTCTTTCATCTCCTTGGTTAAATTTATTCTTAGGTATTTTATTGTTTTTGGTACAATTGTAAATGGGATTGTTTTCTTAATTTCTCTTTTTGCTACTTCATTATTAGTGTATAGAATGCAACTGATGTCTATGTATTAATTTTGTATCCTGCAATTTTAGTGAATTCATTTATTACTTCCAGTAGTTTTTGGTGAGTCTTTAAGGTTTTCTGTGTATAGCATTATATCATCTATAAATAGTGACAGTTTACTTCTTTCTTACCAATTTGGGTGCCTTTTATTCTTTTTTCTGGTCTGCTTGCTGTGGTTAGGACTTCCAGTACAATATTGAATAAAAGTGGCAAGAGCGGGCTTCCTTGTCTTATTCCTGATCTTAGGGGAAAAGCTTTCAGCGTTTCACCATTGAATGTGATGTTAGCTATGGGTTTGTCATATATAATCATTGTCATGTTGAGGAGTGTTCCTTCCCTTTAAACCACTTTATTGAGAGGTGAGTTTTTTTTTTTTTATCATGAATGGATATTGAATTTTGCGAAATGCTTTTTCTCTGTTGAGATAATTTTTTATTTTGTTAATGTGGCATATCTTGTTAATTGATTTACGAATGTTCAGCCATCCTTGCATTCTCAGAGTAATTCCCAGTTGATTGTGGTGAATGATCCTTTTAATGTAATTAGCTAATATTTTTTGAGGATTTTTGCATCTGTGTTCATTAGGGATGTTGGCCAGTAGTGTTTCTGGTTTTTGTTTGTTTGTTGAGGGGGGGGGTGCTTCTATTATTTTCACGGTGTATCCTTTTTCCAGATAGAGTATTCTTGTTCATAGGTTTTTTCCTTTTAGCTCTTTAAATATATCATGCCAGCTACCTCCTAGCCTATAGTGTTTCTGCTGAAAAATCAACTGATAACCTTATGGTGTTTCTCTTCTACTTAATTTTTTGGTTCATGCTTAAAATTTTCTCTCTTTAGCCTTTGACACTTTCATTTTTATGTGTCATGGTGGGGAACACCTTGGGTTCATCTTATTTGGAACTCTCTGGCTTCCTAAACCTGGATGTCTGCTTTCTTCCCTTGGTTAGGGAATTTTTCAGCTCTCATTTCTTCAAGTAAGTTTTTGCCCCCCCCCCTTATCCTTCTGGGATCCCTATAATGCAAATATTTATTCACTTGATGTTATATAAGAGATCCCTTAGCCTGTCCTCATTTTTAAAAATTATCTTCTTTTTCTTTTGCTGTTTAGCCTAGATTCTTTCCATTGCCCTTTCTTCCAGATTGCTGATCCATTCTTCTGTATCCATTAATCTGTTGATTCCCCCTAGCATATTTTTCATTTCAGTTATTGTGTTCTTCAACTGATTGGGTCTTTTTAATATTTTCTATCTCTTTGTTGAACTTCTCACCAAGTTCTACTCTTTTTTCCAGTGTTATGAGCATCTTTATGACCATTAAACTCTTTATCAGGCATATTATCTCTGTTTCATTTAGTTCTTTTCTGCTGTTTTGTCTTGTTCTTTAACACGGGGCATATTCTTCTGTCTTCCCATTTTGTTTAACTTTCTGTGTTTGTTTCTATGAATTAGGCAAAACAGCTACTTCTCATAAACCTGAGGAATGGTCTTCTGTATGGTCAACCCCCATGTAGATTGTGTGTGCCTGGTAACTTTGGCTGGTTGTCTGAAGTTGTGTCTGGTATGGACTGGGGGTTCTCAGGCACTCTATGCTGGGCGACCCTGGTGAGATGGCCAGAACTGAAGTGGGTGTGGGCTGGGTGGTCCTGGGGTTCTTTGAGCACAAGTCACCCTGGCAGCATAGCTAAAACTGAAGTAGGTAAGCTAGAGTGACCTGGGATTCTCCACATAAGAGGGTACCCTGAAAGGATAGCTAGAGCCAAGGCAAGATGGCTTCAGGGAGTACCCTCACAGGACAGCTGGAGCTGAAGTAGGTGGCCCAGTGTGGTCCTGGGCTCTCCCCACAAAGGGCACCCTGGGAGGACAGCTGAAGTGAGTACAAGTTAAGGTGTCCTGGGGTTCTCAGTGCAGGGGGTGCCCTGGTGGGTTGTTTAAAGTTGAGGCTTGCATAGATTGGGGTGTCCTGGGGTGCTCTGTGTACCAGGTATCCTAGTAGGGAAGCTGGTCAGGGACTCCAAAGCCCTCCACACAGGGGCTACCCTGGCAGAGTAGCTGAAACCAAAGCAGGCACAGGCTGAGGGCTCTCAGAGCACCCTGGCAGGGTGAATGGAGCTAAATAGGTACGAGCCAGGAGGCCCCAGAGCGCTCTGCTCCAGAGATGCCTGAGCAAGCTGTCTGGAGCTAGTTTGGTTGATTTATGGTTTGATTTAGTATAGCTTTGTAGTATATCTTGAAATCTGAGACTGTGATACCTCCAGCTTTGTTCTTCATTCCAAGATTTCCTTGGCTATTCAGAGTCTTTTGTGGTTTCATACAAATTTAAGTATTATTTTTTGTAGGTTTGTGAAAAATGCTATTAGTATTTTGATAGGGATTTCATTGAATGTATAGATTGCTTTGGATAGTATGGACATTTTAACATTATTCTTCCAATCCATGAGCATGGGTGTCATGGATTTGTCATTTGTCATTTGTCATTTGTCATCTTTTATTTCTCATAAAAAAGGATGAGATGCTGCCATTTGTGACACAGTATGGACCTAGAGGGTATTATGTTGAGTGAAGTAAGTCAGAAAGAGAAAGACAAATACCATATGATTTCACTTATATGTGGAATCTGAAAACATAGAACAAATGAATAAACAAAAAGCAGGAGCAGACCTATAAATACAGAGCACAAACTGATGGTTGCCAGAGGGGAGGTGGTGGGGGATGGGCAAAATGGGTGAAGGGGTATGGGAGATACAGGCTACTAGTTATGGACTAAATAAGTCACAGGAATAAAAGGTATGGCATAGGGAATATAGTGAATGGTATTGTAATAGTGTTGTATAGTGACAGATAGTAGCTACACTTGCAGTGAGGAAAACATAACATAGAGATGTTGAATCACTATGTTGAACACCTGAAATTAATGTAACAGTTTGTGTCAACTATTGTAAAACTTGAAAAAATAGAAAAAATATAATATTAGTGAAAAGGGATATATCACTGCAGAGCCTACAGACATTAAGGAGATAAAAGAGGATATTTTTTAATATCCTTATTTCATGCCATTTGATTATTTGGATAAAATGCGCAAATTCCTTGAAAAAAAATAAAACTTACCAAAGCTAAATAACAGAAAAAGGAATAGAAAATCTACATAATACATTGGCTATTAAGGAAATGGATTCCATTATTTAAAACCTCCCCACTGGGCAGCCCAGGTGGCTCAGCGGTTTCGCTGCCGTCAGCCCAGGGCGTGATCCTGGAGACCCAGGATTGAGTCCCACGTCGGGCTCCCTGCATGGAGCCTGCTTCTCCCTCTGCCTGTGTTTCTGCCTCTCTCTGTGTGTCTCTCATTAGTAAATAAAATCTTTAAAAACAAAACAAAACAAAACAAAACAACAAACCTTCCCACAAAGAAAACCAAGAAGATGTATAACTTATCTGGTGAATTCTTTCAAATATTTAAGGAAGAAACAACATCAATCTTGAACTAACTCTTCCAGACAACAGAGAAAGAGAATTATAGTCCCTACCTTTTCTTATAAGAAAGAAGTTATAAAATTTGCAAGAAAGGAAAATTGCAGATCAATCTCTCTTAGTGGTCTTATTTATGGATGTGAAAGTCTTTAACACAATATTAGCAAATTGTATACATAAAAAAGATAGTATGTTACAACAAAGTAGGTTTACTTTAAGTATGCAAAGGTAGTTTAATATTTAAAAATCAATGTATTTAATAAAATTGACAGAAAATAGAAAAATTATATGATTGTTTTAATAGATACAAACATTTTAGCTTAGCAGAAAAAGCCCTTTTCAAAGAATCTCTCTCTGTCTCTCTCTAGCCTCCTCTCCTTGCACCACAATATATATTTGTACATATATGCACAAATTTCTTTCACCATGTACGGAACAGTTTACACTTCCTGGCTCATGTCCTGTTATTTCTTGCTTCTCTGCCTTCACTTGTGTTGTACCACCTGCTTCTTTACCCAATAACTTAGACTTGTTCTTCAAAAGTCAGTCTAGGATTCTGGGAACATTTTGGCAGCAGTCTCCCCCCCCCCCCCCCCCATATACAATAAAAGGCATTTGGGTAACTTCTACCACCACAGTCAATATGTAGAATATTTTTATTACCTTCAAAAGGATGCCCCTTCCCTGTAAATGTCCCCCCACATCTAACCCTTGACAGCTCCTGCTCTGCTTTCTGTTAGTGTAGATTAAATTTGTATTTCTCAGATTTCCATATAATCAGAATCTTACATGTTTAGTTTTTTCACTCAGTATGCTTTTGAGATTCACCCATGTTATTGCTCGCACCTGTAGCTCATTCTCTCTTGTTTCTGAGTTGTATTCCAGTGCATGAATACTCCACAAATTGTTCATCCAATTACATGTTCATGGATGTTTGTTTCTAATTTGAGGCTATTATGATTAAAGCTGTTACGAACATTAGTGTACAGGCTTTTATAGAGACACTTAGTTTCATTTCTCTTGGGTAAGTTCCTAAGAGTGAAATTGCTAGGGAGTATGGTAAGTCATATAAGAAAACTTTATAAGAAACTGCCAAACTGTTTGGTAAAGTAGTTTTACTATTATACCTTGACCAGCAATGCATGAGTATTCCATTTACCACATATACTGGCAACACTTGGTATTTGCCAGTCTTTTTAATTTTAGCCAGTCAAATGGGTATGTACTGGTGCCTTGTAATTTTAATTTACGTTTCTCTGATAGTGATATTGAGTATCTTTTAATGTGTTTATTGGCCATTATTATGTCTTCCTTTGCAAAGTGTTCAAATCTTTTGCCTATTGAGTTTTTGTAAGAGGCTGAAATATATATATTATATATATGGAATATTCTAAAATATATGTAAATAATAAAATACATATTATGGATACATATTATATATAATATATTCTGGAGAATAGATATATTGTAGGGTATATAATATATAGTTGTATATAATATATATTCTGGAGAATATGCTATATATTATATAGATATATAGATATATAACATATGTAAATTATATATATACACACATGTGTGTGTGTATGTGTGTGTGTGTGTGTGTGTGTGTATTCTGGATTTAAATCCTTTGTCAGATGTGTGGATTGTGAATATTTTCTCCCAGTATCGGTCTTACTTTTTCATCTTCTTAAATAACATTGTCTTTCAAAGAGCTAAAGATTTAAAATTTTCAGAAGTCTAATTTATGAACTGTTGTTTCTTTTGTGGTTTATACTTTTTGCATCCTATGCAAGAAATCTTTGCCTACCCCAAGCTTGCAAAGATTCTCTATGTTTATTTAGAAGTTTTATAATTTTAAAATTTTATAATTTTAGCTAGTATGTTTAGGCTTCTGATTTATTTTCAGTTAATTGTAGTGTATAGAATGAGGGTAAGAGTCAAGGTTTATTTTTTTCCCAAATGGGTAATTTTGTTGTCCCAGTATGTTCTTCATTGAGTTACTGTGGCACTTTTATTGAGATCATTTGCCCATGTGTGTGAGGAACTGTTTCTGCATTCTGTTCTGTGACATGTATCTCTGTATGCTTACTCCTATGCCAAAACCCTGCTGCCTTGATCACTTTAATTTTATAATACTCTTGAAACTGGTGATAGAAGTCTTTCTAAGTTTGTCTATTTTCAAATTTATTTTAGTTAGGCTAGGTCCTTTGCATTTCTATATGAAATGTAGAATCAGCTTGCTAACTTCTAAAAATTTCTGCAGTATTTTAATTGGGATTTCACTATACCTATCAATCAATTTGAAGGTAATTGAATCTTAACAATATTATAATCCAATCTGTGAACATGTATCTCTCTCCATTTGTTTAGGGCTCCGTTCATTTGTTACCTTGTTATCAGATATCACAGTACTTGCACTACCTGCTTCCCATTGTCTAAAAATAGCTATTGCTAATAGTTTGTTCAGTTTTCTGGTTGTTTATGACAGGAATATAATTTTTTACCCTCTTACACCTTCATAGCCAGAAATGGCATCCTAGCTTTTGAATCTCCTTAAATCACCCCATAAAAATAGATCAAATAGGACTACAAAGCCAAAGACCTCTGGATAACAGCTACAACAAAACTAGGTGACTAGGCGTTTCCGTGACCCTCCAAATATCAGTGAGAGAGGCTAAATCACTGACAGTTGAAGATCTGTGTGGTAGTACCATCTGTGCAGGAGAAAACAGGGAGGCAGCCTAGCTTATGATACCTTGAGAACAAAGGATATGTCAGAACTCAGGAGTCCTTGAAAAGGTCCTCACAGGATGCCTGGGTGGCTTGGGATGCCTGGGTGGGTGGCTCAGAGGTTGAGCCTCTGCCTTTTTTGGCCCAGGGTGTGATCCTAGAGTCCAGAGATTGAGTCCCACGTCAGGCTCCCTGCATGGAGCCTGCTTCTCCCTCTGCCTGTGTCTATGCCTCTCTCTCTCTGTGTCTCTCTTGAATAAATAATAAATAAAATCTTAAAAAAAAAAAAAAGAAAGAAAAGGTCCTCACTAGCTAAAGAGAGACAGTTTGAGAATCAAGAACTGCATGAATTTCAAAAGCAAATAGATTCAAATGATACTTAAAAAAACGACAAAAAAATCCCCTCATTGTTGTTATTGGAGGGAACCACCTCATTATTTTGAAAGCTGGCAAATAAAGGAAGCAAACATTTATCCTGCCTTTTCTATTTTTTATCTATAGTAACAAAGTAGCTGATAAGAGAAAGTTTCTCTTTATTGATGTGTTCTAGTTTGTAAGGGAAGGAAGAATGATTGAAAAACTAACACATCTCGTTGAGACTACTGATGAAATTAATGGGTCTGTGCAGTGGCTGCTAACGTTACCTTGGATGGAAAGACATTCCTGCAGAATCATATACTGCCATCTAGGAAGTAGTTTCACAATATCTGAAGAAAAAAAGTCCAGTGTGAATCTGATCAAGCTTGTTGATCTACCAGTCTACCAATCACAAGAGTACAGAATAAAAGACACCATGGGAATACAATAACAAAATTTAGTGAGGATAATTCTGAATAGGAATTGGCAAACTATGGCCCATGGGACAGATCTGGCTCATTGCCTGTTTTCTATGGCTTATGAGCTAGGAACAAGTTTTTCATTTTAAATGGTTGGAAAAAAAATCATGAAATGTGAAAATTATCTAAAATTCAAATTTCAGTATCCACAAATAAAGTTTTGTTGGAACACAGCCATGTTCATTTGTTTATGTGTTGTCTGTGACCACTTTCATGCTAGAGTGGCAGAGTTGAGTAGTTGTAATAGAGACTGTAAAATCTGCAAAGTCTAAAATACTTACTAATTGGCCTGTCACAGAAAAAAATTTGCTGATCCCTGATCTAGAGGACTAAAGACCCAGTTTCTTCAACCAAAAACTGTAAGGGAAAAAAAGAGATGAAAGGAAGAACCAGTAGTTTGAAAGAGACTTAAATGTACCAATTGTCACAATATATGAATCTTACTTGGATCCCTCTTAAAAAAAAAAAAAAAAGATTACTTGGCTGGCTCAGTTGGCAGAGCATACAACTCTTGATCTTGGAATTGTGAGTTTTAGCCCCACATTGGGTGTAGAGATGACTTAAAATCTTTTTTTTTTAATGAAACAATATAAGAAATAGAAAAATGCGAACATTGACAAAGGTATTTGCTATTAAAGAATTGTTCATTTTTAAAGGCATGATAACAGTTTTGTGGTTATGTTTTAAGAAGAGTCCTTAGCTTTTAGAGATACATCCTAAAATATTTAGGGATGTCTAGAGTTGCTTCAGAATAATCTGAGGAGTGAGGATTATTGGGTGTGGGTATAAATGAGATAAGATTATCCATGTTATGAAAAATTGTAACTGGAAGATGAGTGCATATGGTTCATCATATTATTTTACTGTTTTCTCTACTTTTCTTAATGTCTGAAAATCTACAGTAAAGACAAAAAAATAAATTATTTCAAAATAAAAGTTTTAAAAAAATCAATTCAAAGGCCATGTCCTCTGGGCCTTGTAATCTAATGCCTCTTTTCTGTGCATATGCAGAAACATGGGATTTACTGCATTGATTGTTACTCTTAAATAATTGTTTGATTTCCCCTCAACTGTGAGTCCCTGAGGGCTGGGGCCATGTGTTACTTGATTTTGATCCCCAGTACTAATCATAGGACCTGGCACATAACCTGGCTATTTCATAAATGTGTTTGAAACAAGTTATGTCTCTTCATAGCATATCTGACTTCTAGACATTAAAGATTTCAAACCATAGTAATCCCTTTTTTGTTGATATTATTAATTTTTATTTACCATATGTCTTCCAAATATATGCTTGTGTTTCAGCATGAAAGCAAACTGTTTACAGCTCTTATAAATCAGGAAAGATATAACTCTAAAGTAAGTTACATAATGAGCATGTTCACTTGAGCTGTCTCTGAGACAGGATGTAGTTTATCTTCATGCGAAATGTGGAGTAGTTCCTTCCAAATAAGACAGTTATTTCATCTGTAGGTACAATATTGTATATTTCTGAATATAGGGGAAATAGCCACATTTAAATCTAGGATAAAAATCTTAATTATCAAGGAATACAGATTGGTGCAGTCACTATGGAAAACAATATGGAGGGCAGCTGGGGTGGCTCAACAGTTTAGCACTGCCTTCAGCCCAGGGCCTGATCCTGGAGACTTGGGATCGAGTCCCATGCAGGGCTCCCTGCATGGAGCCTGCTTCTCCCTCTGCCTCTCTCTCTCTCTCTCTCTCTGTATCATGAATAAATGAATAAAATCTTAAAAAAAAAAAAAAACAGTATGGAGGTTCCTCAAACAATAGAAAATGGAGGGACTCCCAGGAGTAGGATGTGTGAGGCAGAGTAGGAGGTCCTAGGCTTACCTCATCCCATGGATATATCTAGATAACACCCACATGATGTAAATAACCCAGAAAATGACCCAAAGGCTGGCAGAACAGACTCTTCACAGCTCAACGTAGAGAAGAGGCCACACTGAAAAGGGTAGGAAGGGTGGAGACACAGTTGGGAATAAAGCTGACCTGTGAGACTTTCTTCAGGAGGGAGGGATGTCTTCAGCACAGAGAGGAGAGAGGAGCAGACCCCACACGAGGCACCCCAGGCACCAGAACCTGACCTGGGAAGATGAATTCCCATAACATTGGGCTTTGAAATCCGGAGGGGCTTAACTTTGTGAGTTCTATCTATATGGGCTAACATATGGAACTTTAAAAATCAGTGCGATTGGCTCTGGGAGAGCCAGAGGGCAATAAGAAACTGAATGCCCACCTTTAAAGAGAGAGTGCAACAAACAGCTCTGCTGAGATACAACATAGAAACAGTTTGAGAAACATCTGAGGTATATGGGAGAGAGATTTATTCACTAATCTCAGAACTTGTGCTGGAGGGACAAGGATCTTTAGGAGACTTCTCTAAGAACAAAGGAGCTGGTGGTGCCATTTCTGTCCTGTGCCCCCCAGTCTAGATGCATGGATATATGTGGGAACCAGTGCAGCATGAAGACTCTCCAAGTAGTTTTCTAATAATATCCCCTGCCCCCTTATTCTTCCACGGGCCTGCCCTCTCCAGCTGTCCTCAGCAGTTCTCCAAAGCAGCTATAGATCCTCTCCCACAATGCAAATCTTGCTTACACTGTGCACCCCATCCCCAGGTTCTGCAGGCCGGCCCCCTCCAACCCACTCTTGGCAGAAGTCCATCCAAAGTGGTGCCACAAGCAGGGCAGTGTGCAAGCAGCCCTGACTGGGGCCAACACCACTCCAAAGTGACTCCTGCCCTGGGGAGAGATGAAGATAGCCACACACACCAGTTTGACTATGGCCTCAGCAATGTGCTGGCAGCAGATGTCTGGTCTGACTACAGGCCCTGTTCACCAATGAAAGCTTTTCAGGGGACAACACAGGGTGAGAGCCCTGCAATCTGGAGTGACCGCAGCTCTGAAAGATACTTAGTCTCACCCAACTCGAGCTCAGGGCAGCCCCAGTCTAGCCCACTGACAACACAGGAACCAAATCCTGCCCACACAGGCAAAGAGAGCCATTACAGATGACTGGACTGAAGGCAAAGCAGTGGCTCAGTCATAACAGTAGGGCACATGCAACACACATAGGAGATACCCCTGAAGTACCAGGTTCTGGTGAACAGGGGACATTGCATTGAAGGGCCCCATAGGCCCTCTTCTTCATAAGGTCACTACTTTATTTCTTCCTTTAAAAAAAAAGATTTTATTTTTAAGTAATATCCACATCCAACATGGGGCACAAACTCACAACCCTGAGATTAAGAGATGCACACTTCACTGAGTGAAGTGACAGCCAGGCTCCCAAGGCCATTACTTTGAAGAGCAGAAAATGTAGCTGACTTTCCCAACACATAGAAACAGACCCAGAGGGCAGCCCAGGTGGCTCAGTGGTTTAGCGCCACCTTCAGCCCAGGGCGTGATCCTGGAGACCTGGGATTGAGTCCCACATCGGGCTCCCTGCATGGAGCCTCCTTCTCCCTCTGCCTGTGTCTCTGCCTCTGTCTCTCTCTCTCAATTAAATAAATAAAGCCTTTAAAAAAATAAAAAATAAAAAGAAACAGACCCAGAGGGATAGGCAAAATGAGGAGACTGAGGAATATGTCCCAAATGAAACAATAAACACACAACAAAAGAGGTAAACAAAATGGAGATAAATAATATACCTGACAGAGAATTTAATGGTCATAAAGACACTCACTGGACTTGAGAAGAGTGGAGGACCTCAGTGAGATCCACAACAAAGAGATAGAAAACATAAAGAAGAGCCAATCAGAGATGAAGAACTCAATAACTGAAATTAGAATACACTAGAGGGCATAAATAGTTGACTAGAGAAAGAATGGGTCACCAATCTGGAGGATAGAGTAATGGGAAGCAGACTTATTTCAGACCTAATGACAACTACAGATTGAAAGTGAAAGGGTGAAAAACATTTGTGATACAAATGGAAATTAAAAGAAAGCCAGGGTAGCAGTACTTATATTGAACAAAATAGACTTTAAAATAAAGATTGTAATAAGAGATAAAAAAGGACACTACATAATCATAAAGGGAATAATTCAACAAGAAGATGTAATAATTGCAAATAATTATGGAAGCACCCAAATACATAAAGCAGCCAATAGCAAACATAAAGGAAGTAATCAGTAGTAATGCAATAATAGTAATGGATGTTAACACTTCAGTTATATCAATGGGTATATCATTTAAACAGAAAATCAATAAGGAAATGGTAGTTTTGAATGACACTTTGGACCAGATGGTTCTAACACACTATCCTAAGAATACACATTCTTTTTTGTATCCTAGAATACACATTCTTTTCAAGTGCATATGAAACCTTATCCAGAATAGATCACATGTTAGGACACAAAACAAGCCTCAACAAATTCAAAAAGACTGAAGTTGGGATGCTTGGGTGGCTCAGTGGTTGAGCATCTGCCTTTGGCTCAGGGCATTATCCTGGGGTCTGGGGATCAAGTCCTGCATTGGGCTCCCCAGAGGGAGCCTGCTTATGCCTATGTCTCTGCCTCTCTCTCTCTCTCTCTGCCTCTCATGAATCAATAAATAAAATCTTTTAAAAAAAGAAAAAGACTGAAGTCATACACAAAAAAATCTGGAAAGAACACAAATACATAGAGGTTAAATAACATACTATTAACCAATAAATGAGGGACGCCTGGGTGGCTCAGCTCTTAGGTGTTTGCTTTTGGCTCAGGGCGATCCTGGAGTCCCAGGATTGAGGCCTGCATCAGGCTCCCTGAATGGAGCCTACTTCTCCCTCTGCCTGTGTCTCTGCCTCACTCTCTGTTTGTATCTCTCATGAATAAATAAGTGAAATCTTTAAATAAATAAAGTTTTAAAAATTTTAAAAATAAAAATAAACAATAAATGAGTCAACCAAGAAATCAAAGAGGAAATAAAAAAATACATGGAGAAATGAAAATACAATGGTCCAAAATCTTTGGGATGCAGTAAAAGCAGTTCTAAGTGGGAAATTTATAGCAATACAGGCCTACCTCAAGAAACAAGAAAAATCTCAAACAACCTAACCTTAACCCAAAGGAGCAAAAAGAACAAACAAAACCCTAAACCAATAGAAGGAAGGAAATAAAAAGAATAGATTAAAAATAAATGGAATTGGGATCCCTGGGTGGTACAGCGGTTTGGCGCCTGCCTTTGGCCCAGGGCGCGATCCTGGAGACCTGGGATCGAATCCCACGTCGGGCTCCCGGTGCATGGAGCCTGCTTCTCCCTCTGCCTATGTCTCTGCCTCTCTCTCTCTCTCTGTGTGACTATCATAAAAAAAAAGAATAAATAAATGCAATAGAAACTTACAAAACCAACAGAACAGATCAATGACCAAGAACTGATTATTTGAAAAGAGCAACAAAATTGATAAACCCTTAGCCACACCAAGTAAAAAAGAAAGAGGATTCAAATAAACAATATCAGAAATTAAAGGGGAGATATAACAGCCAATACCACAGAAATACAAAGAATTAGGAGAAAATATTATGGGGGCACCTGGGTGGTTCAGTGGTTGAGCATCTTCCTTTGGCTCAGGTGATCACAGGGTCCTGGGATTGAGTCCCACATCAGTCTCTCTGTGGGGAGCCTGTTTCTCCCTCTGCCTATGTCTCTGCCTGTCACTCTGTGTCTCTCATGAATAAATAACTAAATCTTTTTTAAAAAGAAAATATTATGAAAAATTATATGCCAGCAAATTGGACAGCCTAGAAGAATTGGATAAATACCTTGAAGCATATAACCTCCCAAAATTGAATCAGGGAGAAATAGAAAATTTGAACAGACCAATTGCTAGCAATGAAATTAAATCAGTAACCAAAAAGTCCCAACAAGCAAAAGTCCAAGACTAGGTTGCTTCACAGGTGAATTCTAACAACATATAAAGAAGAGATAATACCTATTCTTCTCAAACTATTCCCAGAAAAGAGCATGGAAAACCTTCAAATTTATTCTATGAGGCCAGAATTACTCTCATACTAAAGCCACATAAGGATGCTGGGGAAAAAAAAAGAGGGGGGGGGTGGCTTAGTGGTTTAGCGCTGCCTTCAGCCCAGAGTGTGATCCTGGAGACCCGGGATCGAGTCCCATGTCAGGCTCCCTGCATGGAGCCTGCTTCTCCCTCTGCCTGTGTCTCTGCCTCTCTCTCTTTCTCTGTGTGTGTCTCTCATGAATAAATAAATAAAATCTTTAAAAAAGAAAAGAAAAACTACAGGCCAGTATCTCTAATGAACATAGATGTGAAAATCCTCAGCAATATTAGGAAGCCAAGTCCAGCAATATATTTAAAAAAAAAAAATCACAATCAAATAGGATTTGTTCCTAGAATGCAAGGGTGGTTCAGAATTTGCAAAATAATCAATACTATATATCATATCAATAAGAGAATAAAAACCCTATGATTATTTCAAAAGATGTAGAAAAAGCATTTGACAAAGTACAACATCTATTGATGATAAAAACTCTCAACAAAGTAGGTTTAGTGGGAACATACCTCAAGATAGGAAAGGTCATCTATGAAAAACCCACAGCTAATGTTAAACTCATTGGTGAAAAACTGAGCACTTTCCCCCTAAGGTCAGGAACAACGCAAGAATGTCCACTCTCGCCATTTTTATTCAACCTAGTACTGGAAGTCCTAGCCCACAACAGCCAGACAAGGAAAAGGAGTAAGAGGCATCCACATTTGTAAGGATGAAGTAAAACTATCACTATTCTCAGATGACATGATGCTATCTGTAGATAATCCTAAAGACTCCATCAAAAAACTACTAGAACTGATAAGTGAATTCAGTAAAGTTGCAGGATACAAAATAAATATACAGAAATCCACTGCATTTCTATACACTAATAATGAAGCAGCAGAAAGAGAAACCAAGGGAACAATTCCATTTACAATTGCACCAAAAATAATAAACTCCCTAAGAATAAAATTAAGCAATGAGCTGAAAGACCTCTGAAAACTTTATTATAAAACATTGATGAAAAGTATTGAAGATGACACAGGCAAATGGAAAAATATTCCACGCTTGTGGATTAGGGGAAAAAATATTGTTAAAATGTCTGTATTACCCAAAGCAATGTATACATTTAATGCAATCCCTATCAAAATACCAACAGCATTTTTCACAGAACTAGAACAAATAATCCTAATTTGTATGGAACCACAAAAGGCCCCAGATAACCAAAGCAATCTTGAAAAAGAACAAAGCTGGAGGGAACACAATCCCAGATTTCAAGATATACTACAAAGCTATAGTAATCAAAACAGTGTGATACTGGCACAAAACAGATACATAGATCAATGGAACAGAATAGAGATCCCAGAAATAAACCTATACTTTTATGGTCAGTTAATCTAGGACAAACGAGGCAAGAATATGCATTGGGAAAAAGACCATCTGTTTAACAATGGTGTTGGGAAAATTAGACAGCTACATGCAAAAGAATGAAACTGGACTACTCTCTTTTACCATACACAGTAATAAACTCATAATGGATTAAATACCTGAATATGAGACCTGAAATCATAAAAATCCTAGAAGACAGCAAAGACAGTAATTTCTCTGACATTGGCCATAACAATGTTTTTTTGGGGTTTTGTTTTGTTTTGTTTTGTTTGCATACTGTGTCTCCTTTGGCCATAGAAACAAAAGCAAAATTAAACTATTGGGACTACATCAAAATAAAAAGCTTCTGCACAGTGAAGGAAACAACAAAACTAAAAGGCAACCCTTTTGCAAATGATAATCTAATAAGGGGTTAGTATGCAAGATATATAAGGAATTTACACAACTCAACATCAAAAAAACCCCAAATAATCCAATTGAAAATGGGTAGAAGACATGAACAGACATTTCTCCAAAGACATACACATGGCCAAAAGACATGGAAAGATGCTCAACATCACTCATTATGAGGGAAATGTAAATCAAAACCACAATGAGATATTACCTCACATCTATCAGAATGGCTAAAACAAGAAACAACAAGTATTGACAAGGATGTGCAGAAAGAGGAACCTGCACGCACTGTTGGTGGGAATGCAAACTAGTGCAGCCACTATGGAAGACAGTGTGGAAATTTCTCAAAAAATTAGTTAATATAAGACCCACTAATTGCTCTATTGGGTTTTTACCCCAAGAATATGAAAACACTAATTTGAAAAGATAAATGCATGTTGTTATGTTTATTGCAGCATTTACAATAACCCAAATGATGGAGGCAGCCCAAGTGTCCATTGACTGATGAGTGGATAAAGAAGATGGGGTGTGTATATACAGTGGAGTATTACTCAGCCATAAAAAAGAATGAAATTTTGCCATTTGCAACCTGGATGGACCTAGGCAATGTAATGCTAAGTGAAATAAGTCAGAGAAAGACAAATACCCTATGCTTTCATTCATATGTGGAATTTAAGAAACAAATAAAAGACAAAAACACAGACTCTTTAACTATGGAGCAGAAACTGATGGTCACCAAAGGAGATGTGGGTTAGGGGAAGGGTGAAACAGGTGAAGGAGATTAAGAGTACACTTATCTTGGGATCCCTGGGTGGCGCAGCGGTTTGGCGCCTGCCTTTGGCCCAGGGCGCGATCCTGGAGACCCGGGATCGAATCCCACGTCGGGCTCCCAGTGCATGGAGCCTGCTTCTCCCTCTGCCTGTGTCTCTGCCTCTCTCTCTCTCTCTGTGACTATCATAAATAAATAAAAAAATTAAAAAAAAGAGTACACTTATCTTGATGAACCCTGAGTAATGTCTAAAATTGTTGGATCATATTGCATACCTGAAACTAATATAACATGGTATGTTTATTTAAATTAAATAATATTAAATGTAATCCTCAAACCAGCTGTTTCTTTTATAAAGATGGTTATTTATTTATATGAGAGAGAGAGCGAGAGAGAGCAAGAGCTCAAGCAGGGGAAAGGACAGAGGGAGAGGGAGAAGGAGACTCCCCACTGACCTCAGAGCCCAGTTCAGGGGGGTCGATCCCAGGACCCTGAGATCACGGCCTGAGCTAAAGTCACACACTTAACCGAGTAAGCCACTTAGGCACCCCACACAAGTTATATTTTTTATCTATCTTTGAGCTCACTTTTATTTGCTTAATAAATAACAATTGGTTATGATTATTGAAATTTTTATTTATTTATTTTTTGAAATTTTAATTTTTAAAATCCCAATTCTTTTGCTTCCTGTCTTCTCTGTGCACATGGTCATCTTCATATTCTGTAGTCGCTTTTTTTTATCATGGATTTTTTTTCTTGTTTTCAGTGTAATTTGAACCCTGACCTCCAGGGAAAGTGAATCAGAAACACAACCCTGAAACTTAAGATAGGATCTAGTTTTTCAGTAAATCACCCAGCACCTGAACACTTCACATTCATCAAGAAGCCCTTTGGATGTTCTGGGCTTAGGGACTAGGTAGGTTGTCTATTGGTTAGTCACCGAGTTATTTTTGTAACCGTATTCTCCTCTGCTGTTTTCCTCTGAATCAGGGTATTTGTAGCAGGTGTGAGCATTTTTTAATTGTTATTTCCATAAAACCAAAATGCTGTGTTTTCTTCACAGCATTTTATGATCCTATCTGGCATGGTTTGAAAACGAATTTGCCTAGCTAAATGCTGATGACCCCTGTGATGCCCTCCTGGCTTGCCTGCTCACACCTGAGAGGTGTCTGAAGAACTAAAGAAACTACTAGTTCAGTGATTGAATCAACAGCAAGGAGAACAGCTTGGTTAGGGTGAAAGCATAGGCATTCCCCCCCCCACCACCACCATTCTTGGATATCAAGTTGTCTACTTCTAATCTCTGCATCCATTTATTTAGGTTCTTTTTTCCCTTCTTTAGATGGCTTTCTTTCTGATAACTGTTGATTATTTATAATAATAGAGACCAAGGAGAACGTGGATAGCTAAAATCTAGAAATAACTTTGTAATTTATAATACTTGAAAACCAGAACTTGCAGGACTGTTTATACATATATATGAGTGTGGTGTGGGGCCTCTTAGAATCATGTGGCATTTGTGCCAGTGTACCTCAGGGAGACTGTGCTGGAGCTGGACAGCAGGAGGGGACGGTCCACAGCATGATCAGAGGACGTGGCCCAGAGGATATGGAGGAGTGGGGGCAGGGATCAGAGATCTGCATTCCTTTTTAATTCAACAGATATGCAAGATACAAAGATGGATGCAACACAGTTCTTGCTCATGGAGTTTGCAATAAAGTGGGATCCAGGGGATCCCTGGGTGGCTCAGCGGTTTAGCGCCTGCCTTCAGCCCAGGGCGTGATCCTGGAGACCTGGGATCGAGTCCCACATTGGGCTCCCTGCATGGAGCCTGCTTCTCCCTCTGCCTGTGTCTCTGCCTTTCTTTCTCTCTGTGTCTCTTATGAATAAATAAGTAAAATCTTTTAAAAATAAATAAAAATAAAGTGGGATCCAGGAGGAGATTGAGGTAGAATGACAGATGTGAACACAGACATGATAGCACCTCCCACCTGCTGAATTCTGTGCACTTCATAAGTCTTACTGTCACTCCATCCCTGTACATCACCTGAGACCCTCAACTATTTACATGACAGTCTTGCTCCCCGTAACTTTCACATACCTCTTTCTGAGACATGGCTTCTTGGCTCTTATTCTTTAGTCTGATGGTAAATTTGGCATTTTCCAGAATATTCCTCTCTCTTTCCCTTCCTACCCTGTACTGTTAATTCCTAACCATTTTCCAGCCCAGCACTGTGAAGGCATATCTCATACTCTCATCAGTGATTTTTGGCTGGGTGAGAAAAACAGTATCCTGAGCACGAGGGGGGCGAACTCCCAGGGGATTCGGATGTCTTCTCCCCTACCCTTGGGCAGCTTTTGCGACTTTTTTTAACCTGTAGCAGTGCTCAGCCATAGTAGGAGCTCAGGGATGGTAAGTGAATTTTTAGTAGTGACTGGTATGAAGTCAGGAGACTCTGCATAGAGGAGCAATTGAGCTAAACAGAATTCACCAGATGCATAGGCTTTAAAGGAGATTCAAAGAGGTAGATTTTCAGAGACAGATGAATTATTAAAAATCTAGGAATATATTAATGGCAAGTGGTTAGGTACACTTCTTTACTAAATCCCGAAACATTAGGATGATAAAGCTTTCTGAATCTTCAACAAGATTGGTATAAGTCAAAAGTAAGATGTTCTGCATCATTGGCCAGGTAATAAATGTATGAGCCTCACTGTTCCCAAGAAGTACTGCCATGAAATGTTAATTTTAGTAAAGAACTTCATTCTTTCATTTATTGAAAACTTACTGAAGCATCTTCTAGTGTCAAACACTATAATAGGTGATATATATATACACACATACATACATACACACACACACACACACACACACACACACACACACACATAGCCCCTGCCTGCATGCGGCTTGTCATCGAGGGGAAAGCCAGATGTAAAGCACATAAGCCCTGCAGACACACCAACTGTGATAGATGCTTTGAGCACTGTGGGGAAGTCTAATAGGTAACCCAAGTGAGATTAGGGATAAAATGAATAATGATTAGAAGTTAATTAGGCAAAACGTCCAGGAAAGAGGCAGAGAAGAGATATACAAGGTTCTAAGGCAAATGGTTTAGACAAATTGATGAATAGAAGCCTTAACATGGCTCAAATAAGAGATGCTGCCAGGGGGCATATGGGTGGCTCTGTCGGTGAAGGTGAAGCAGTGAAGCATCTGACTGGCTCAGGTCATGATCCCAGGGTCCTGAGATAGAGCCCTACATGGGGCTCCCTGCTCAGAGGGGAGTCTTCTTCTCCCTCTCCCTCTGCCTCGGCTAGTCCTGCTGCTTGTGCTTGCTTGTTCTCTCTGTCAAATTAAAAAAGAGAGAGTGAGAGATGCCCTCAGGGAGGAGACCACACCTTTCCCCACGTGGCCACTGCACAGAGTCCTAAATGGAGCGGCTGCTGGGGCGGATCCATTAGCAATTGCTAAACATTGTGCTAGTTGCTGGGGTTTCAAGGAGTAGTAAGACACATTCTAGAACCTGTTTGCCTGCCCAGGGATTTGTCTTCACTCTATGAAATGTTGCCAGTTATGAGATAAGTAAAAGATCCTGTGAGAGCACAGAATTCCAAGAGGTCAGCCAACTTTGTCTTGTAGTGAATGGTTGAAATAAAGCTGGGTTTTCAAAAGTCAGTGAAAAAGGAAGCCATTTCAGGAATGAGCTGTACGACAAAATCCAGGTGTGAGGAGCTTGGCACATTTGCAGAACTGCAGGGAGTTTTATATGCCTCTAATACAGCATTTATATGGGAGTCGAAGGAAATAATCATGCATGAAAGGCAGAGAAGCCAAGTGTTAGAAATTTATATGCATCAAGGAATCTGAACTCTATCCCGCAGGTGTTTCTTGTGGGGGGGTGAGGGAGAGGATGATGAGATGGTGGCATCAAAAGGGAGTGACTTCATCTGATTTTTGTTTTACAAAGACTGCTCGGGTGGTAGCTCAGATAGATGGAGAAATTGGGCCTGGGGGAAGGGGAATCAGTTCCAAGGATAGTGCGGGAATTCTGGGGACAGCCAGCGGGGGCCTGATGCAGCAGTGGCAGTGTACATGGGGAGAATGGTTAGGTGGAGAAGCCGTTTGGGGGTGGGATCTCCAAGGCTGAAGATTTCTTAGTGTTGAAGGAGTGAGGAAAGGAGTCGAGCATGATGGCCCGTGATCTCTTGGGTGTCGGGCAGGTGTATGTGACGCCATTCACCGAGGCGGCACCATGTGGGAGCAGCAGTGTTTGTGGAGGACAACAAAAAATCTTACTCCATCTCCTACCCCCATCTGCACTGTTCACTCCCACTCCCTACAGATAGCTATTTTTATTAGTCTCATGTGTACTAATCCTTCTAGTTTCTTTTTAATGTAAATATAAACAAATAATAAGAATATACATTGCATGTGTCCTCCCTTATGCAGAAAGTAGTATATTACGGACATTGTTCTGTAGCTTGCTTTTTGCTGAACAATACACCATAGAGATCAATTCGTACAGAACCACACTGAGAAGATAGCAACGGGCTGGCTGCTGAACACTCGAAATGTGGCTGGCAGACTAAAACCAAGAACTTTAATTTAAATGTAGATTTTAAAACGGTAGCAGTGTAAAATGCTAGCAGTAACGTTCCCATTAGACGTTATTGTTTTGGTATTTGTTTTAGTTATTGTTATTGTTTTGGTTATTCACTTTAACCATCAAAAAATACAGTGTCCAAATTGAGATGTGGTATAAGTGTAAAACACATTGGGGTTCAGAGACTTAGTTTGCATTCTCTTTTTTTACACTACCTTAATGTTTTACGGTGTTTACATGTTGAAATAATAATGCCTTTTTACATAGAAGTTAAATAAAATACTAAAATTTTACCAACTTCTTTTTGTTTTTAAAATGTGGCTATTAGAAAATTAAAAATTATATATGTGGCTCAAATTATATTTCTACTGAACAGCATTTACTATTTTTTACAGTTGTACACTGTTGTAAAGAGTACCATATTTTATTTCACTAGTCCACTGTTGATGTGTGCTTGAATTGTTTCCAGTCTTTTACTGTTAAGAATGCAGAAATGCTTAACCTTGTCTATGCATCACTTCACATGTGTGCAGGCTGATCTGTGAAATGAATTCCCAGGATGGAGTTGCCTGATTAAAAAGTATTACATTTGTAATTCTGATACTGCCAAATTACCCTCCGTAGGAGTTGTAGCAGTTTGGGGGCACCTGGGTGGTTCAGTCAGTTAAGTGTCCCATTCTTGATCTCTGCTCAGGTCTTGATGTCAGTGTTGTGAGTTCAAGCCCCGCATTGGGTTCAAGCCCCATATTGGGCTCCACACTGAGCATAGAGCCTACTAAAAAAGAAAAGAAAAGAAAAAACAGTTGTACCAGTTTGTACTTGGTATGAGTTTCAGGGTCCTCGCATACTGCCATTTCATACTACAGTGTCTGCATGTTTGGGATCTAATAGTAAACACATTTCTTTTTTGCTAATTCAGAGAGTTTTAAGAAGAAATCACAGATGGTTTGCCTAACTTGTTTTTTCATTAAAAATAAAAGAAATCCTACCACTACTGATGAAACTCTTAGAATCCACATTTTAGAAGTGACTTTCTTTTTTCTTTTTTAAATGAAAACGCTAAGGAATTAACATCCAGTTTTTCCAGGCTCTAAATTTGTCTGGAAGTTGTGGTTTCTCTATGTATAGATTTGGGAAGAGACACGCCGTGAGGGTTCACACTTGTAAGCGACGACCTTTTCTTCTGTTTTCCCAGAGTTGGAGTTTTCTCTGATATCTCCTCGGATCCCTTGGGCAGCCTTCCCTCGCTGTGGTACATGAACAGTACAAGGCAGGCAGGCGGTGTGCAGGCAGGATTTGTACACCACCATTCTTTCAGTTCCCAGGATCAGCTTTACTGAATGCCAAGAACGGTCTCACTACTGGGCTTCTTAACTGGGGAAATCCACTGACAACATAATTGGAGCTGAGGAGCGAACGCAATGCCTAAACAGTCAATTCTATTTACTGTATTATTAATAAGCTGCAGAAAAAGTTCATCTTTCTGCCATTAGGATCTAGCTGCTCTCTCTTTTGAGACTAGTGTGCCCTCTACTGCCCTCTTTGCCTATTTTGTTTATCAGATTGAAATGAAGAACTAGACATTCAGTATCCAAAAACAAGTTGCTTCAATTTTTCCATTCATCAAATCTAAAAATAAGTTTCTCATGAAGAGAACTCTTGCTTTGTAGATAGATGTGTCAGATAATTTAATAAATTAGTGTATTGGAAACCCTTAGCTTTCAGGAATATAGGCTCATATTTTGGCAAATTCTAGAAATTCATTTTTAAATTTTTTTTGAGATCTTATTCATTTGAGAGAGAAAGAAAGTGAGAGAGAGAGAGCACAAGCTCACGGGGTGAAGGACAGAGGGAGAAGCAGACTCCCCACTGAGCAGGGAGCTCAATGTGGGGCTCGATCCCAGGACCCTGGGATCATGACCTGAGCTGAAGGCAGACGCTTAACCAACTGAGCCACTCAGACACCCCTCTAAAATGTACTTTATAGCAAATATGACTGTGGACATTTACTATCTTTAATATTTTATTTTCAAGATGAAAATATCAAGCAATAAAAGCTGAGGCTCTTACTGTGGATCAGGCAGGAAGAGCCCTGGGACACGGGGACTTACTGGAAGGGTCATCGTTGGTAGTGGGTGAGGTTGAATCATTTCTACTGTGCTTAATTTCAGAATACATGCACAACTTTCTAATAGGAGGCAGCTGCACCAGAGCTATTCTTCATGTCCCTTTTTGCTTCTATAGCTAATTGTGTTTAATTGTGTTGTTTCAGGAAGGCTTTTCACTCATTGGTAGCAAGAACTGGTTGAAGATTGTGAGACGCATGGATTGTCTATTGTTTGGAACAACGATAAAGGCAAGAGGCCAACTGTTTTAAGCAAATGCTCATACCCTTCTCATCTTCTAAGTGTGCACAGTGGCGGGGGCAGTGCAGACTGGGAGGGGGAGAGGGAGGTATGGGAGCTTCTCTTTGCAGGTGAAATGGAACCTGGAAGATTAGTTATGTTTAAGAAAGGTTTGCACTATGGGCAGAACATGGAAGGAGGACTGTAGAGAGGCAGAAGCCTCATGGGTAAGGAGCCAGAGCTTTGATAGATCTGTCAGTGCCCCTCTGACAGGGTGGCTCAACCATTCTCCATCCCCAGGCACACGCTGGGAGCAGGGCGGGGGGTGGGTCAGTGTTTGTCTTACTATTTCCGAATGCTTTACTGAATATATCTTTTCATTTTCCCTCTTTAATATTAAAAAATGTCCCTTTTATTTGCTTTCTAGCTGCATTAAACATAGAGAATGATCCTCATCAAAGAAACATACAGACTAATCACCTGGATTATTTTCTTTCAGAAATAACTGTAAAAAACTAACCTATTAACATTTACTGAGTAAATAACATTGAAATTTAGGTGAAAGATGCCAAATTTTTGTGGGTTCATAGACTGTAAAAAACTAACCTATTAACATTTACTGAGTAAATAACATTGAAATTTAGGTGAAAGATGCCAAATTTTTGTGGGTTCATAGACTGAGATCCTCTTCCAAGAGTTCATAGACCTCTTGGAAGAGGATCTAATAGAGAGCATCTAATAGAGCGGTCTTAGCCTGGGGTCCACAGACCCTCCAAAGAGTCCTTAAAGGATTCAGGGGACAATGAACTGCATGGCTTTTCACTGACTTCTAATTGAAATTTATCATTTCCTTCAATTATGAACCTAGGCCTTAGACACAGTCATATTAGACCTTTGCACCAATAGAAATCAGCTACTTTCATACCACATCACAGTTTCAGATAGCTTCAATGTCAGCCATGCTGACAGTGTCACTGCCAGATTAGACCTGCTGCTAGATCTCTTTATTGCATATGTTAATAAAGCATATATGTTGTTAGTTCACAAATTAGTGTTGTAATATTGTGGTAGACTGTTTCAAGATAATTGGTTTCCTTCCTTTACAATCTAATGTGTTTTATGTGATTAAAAAGGTTGTTTTGAGAAGTGATCTGCTGGTTTTGCCAGACTGCCAAAGGGATCTAGAGCACATACTCAAAAACCCCGTTGCACATTTTCAGGAGTTTCTGTTTTCGTTTTATGCATTAGGGAATGAACTGTGACTTCCACCACTAGTCCAGGGTATAACTAGCTGTCAGAGAACTGGGCCACCCACTGGTCTTCTGACTTGAGCCCTGGACTGTATCATGCCAGAACAATAGCAGTTTGAACTTGTAAGTCTGCTTATACACAGATTTTTTTTAGATACTGTACAGTACTGTACATGTATTTGCTCTTCCTTATGATTTTCTTAACATTCTCTGTAGCTTACTTCATTGTAGGAATACATACAACATACATATACATATAACACAGGTAACATACAAAGCGTGTTGATTGACTGTGTTACTGGTAAAGCTTCCTGTCAGTAATAGATTACTAGTAGCTAAGTTTTGTGGGGAGTCACAAGTCATACTTGGACTTTCAACTGTACAGAGGTCAGCACCCCTTACCTCTTACTCACTATATATGTCTTTTAAAGGTTATACCATGCCATATGTCTAATAGTTGAGTTTTAATTTTTCCTGATATATATTACTATTAAAATTTTTAACTGTAAAGAGCAAAATAAAAACCAAGCATAATTTGGCCACTCAAAAATTAAGCATTATAACATTTTAAAGTTGTTACTTGGCATAAATACTCTAGCAGTTAGGATAGCATTCAAATGCATGGGACAGAAAGTCCAGGCATAATGGCCCCCAAAATTAGGGGTTTATTTTTTTTCACCAGAAACAGGCAGTTGCTAGTATTGGCTCAGCAATTTCATACTGCCAAGGTCAACATCTTTGCAATTCCCCCAGCCTCTCCCTTCACATTTACAGAATGGCTGCTGTTGCTCTGTTGAATTTCTGTTCAAGGAAAACCAGCTTCATCTGTCCCTTTCGTAAGGAAAGCATAAACTTTTCTATAAGGCTTTCTTCCACCTTCTACAACCCCTAGAATATGTCTTCTTATGTCTCATGGAGCAGAACAGTGTAATGTGGCCAATCCCAATCTGCTAACATTAGCAAAATGAGCGTTTGGCTTTTCCAGCCTCTTGTGTGTATCAGCTCAAGGCAATGAACAGTGTCTACCATAAAGATAATTTATACACTTGGGATGTCGTATAAAGAGTGCTTTGTATCCTCCTACTCTCCTGTCACGTAACATTACATCAGGAACATATCCCGAGTCATTTCTTAGTCTTTGAAAATGTGATTCTTCGTGGCTACATAGCATTTTATTTTGGATGTACCATGATTCAGCTAACTAATTCCCAAGTTTTCACTATTAAAAAAATGTTTTGATTTTTGTAAAGGTTTTTTTACAGGGTTCTTGAGAGTCCTGGAAGTATGTGTATTTATTTTGTATATCTGTCCTCTCTATAGGTTGCCTATTTCTTCAACACTAGTGATGTGTAAGAATGCTCATTTACCCAAATTCTTCCCAATAGGGGGATATAATTTAAATTTAAAAGGTAGCTTCCAATCTTATTGGCAGAAATGAGCATCTTCCTTTAATTTGCATTTCTTTGGTAACTAATGAAAATGAGCTTGTTTTGTGGGTTAGTTAGCCATCTGTATTTCTTTGAATCACCTACGTACTGATTTTGCCTTATTTTCCTCTTCAAAGTATTTAGACAGAAAAAAAAAGTATTTAGACAGAATATGTATAGAGATTACATGTTATATACATGTACAGGTTACATGCTATGTAGAAATACATATTTATGTAACTTTGTAGTTTATATATAGTTATATATGCATAAAATATATATATATTTATATATAAATATTTATAAATATTACAGGTTAGGAACCTTTTTCTCAGTGTTACTGTGAATGATATTCTTTAGCCCAAAGATATTTTTAGCTGCTTATTAGAATTTTTCTGAATTAATTAAAACTTGGCTTCCTTACTGAACTTTCATTAACTCTTGATTTGTTAATTTTTTACTTTCTAGGAAAGTGATTTTATAATGTACAGTGACAATTTTATTTATTTCCAGTAGTTTCGACTTATTACTTTTCTCACCCTACTGAATTACCTAGACCTTTTCAGAACACTAATTTTATGGTTACAGCGTCATCCTTGACCTCTTGCTGACTTGAATGCAAAGTAGTATTTAGATATTAAAACATTTCTAGCTGTTGATTGGATATTCTTTACCATGTAAGGGAGATATTCTTTCAGTTAAAGTTTATTTATTAATATTTTATCAGGATTACATATCAAATTGATTTATCAAAAGCTTTTTGACCTCTTATCAAGATCATTTTTTTTTTCCTTTTTGTGATCTATTGACTTAACATATTAATGTTGAACCAACAGATACTTTGGTATCTTTGGTGTTTCTTGCCTTGGGTAGCTTTTAGTTAACCAAGTATTATGTAACAAACGCCATTGTTAAGTTGACAAATGGAAGAAGTATTTTGAAATAAGGTTTTTACTGTTAACAGCAATTTATTTATTTATTTATTTATTTATTTATTTATTTATTTATTTAAAAAGGTTTTATTTATTTACTCCTGAAAGACCCAGAGAGAGCAGAGGCAGAGGGAGAAACAGGTTCCATGCAGGGAGCCGGACATGGGGCTCGATATGGGGTCTCCAGGATCACGCCCTGGGCCGAAGGCGACGCTAAACTGCTGAGCCACCAGGGCTGCCCGACAGCAATTTAATATAGTTAAAATCTGTGGGTAACTAAAAGATTATATTTATTTTCTCTCTGGATGAAATAGATTGTTTAAGTCGTGCCTATTTGCAGATTGGGCTTCCTTTTTTTCAATAATTCTGATCAAAATGTCCAGGCTGATCAGCTAACAGTCCACATTTACTTACCTATCTGAAGGGACTTTGGTTTAAAGGAGTGAACAAAAACAACATCCTCTTTACCCCCAATAACTCACTCAAATCTGTTTTCATGATTTTGTCTGGTCTAGGCTTGGAGTCTGTCCTCTTAGTTTCAAAGTAAAGAATCGAAGAAAGTGTTGAAGCCCCTTCTCTCATTAAGTCCTTTTTCTGTACTCCCCTCCCCTTCCTATTCTTTACCTGTTGTGGGGGAAACTACTTCAGTTGGGGTCCCAGTGGTGATGGGAAACTTCATACGGGTCTGGGCAATGAATCTAAACTGAGCAGGAAACCCCAGCAGGTTGGTGAGGCCTTGTATCTCCATGGCTCTCCTCCCACGTGGTGCTAACCAGGCCCACGTCTTGCACGTGTGCTGAGACTGTCAAACATAGAGCCTGCAGCTCAAGAATCTCCAAAGGGAGATGCTGTTCATAGCTGTGAGTCAGAATTTACTGGGCATGAAGGTTTCCAGAAGGCAGAGCCTGACTTTCTTGTGAGTACATGAAGATAAGTGTCAAGAGGCAAGCCCTCAGCCTTAATTTTTATTTCCTCAAGGCATCCATGTGAAGGGGGTTTTCTGCTTGTGTAATAACTTGAAATTAAGTGTTCTGGAATAAGGGAGAACAATCTAGTATATAAACCATCACTTAAAATACAGTAATTCTGAGCTAATCTCCTTAGATAATAGACTGTATATTTAGGTCAGTTCATGGCTGTTGGTATATACTTGAAAACTTCTCATTTCACCACAAGGAGCCCTTTCTCACTTTTATATAAGGCATAAGCATAAATCTTATCAAGATTTTCAACCTAGGAGTCCTTCTTGTGAACCCAGTGGCAGCTTTTCCATTGTGGTGCCCTATGGCATTGAGGATGTGGGATGGCGATGTAGCTCATTGTCACATTTTTTTTCCTGATGTACCTCAGTTTTATCTTGGGTCCACATGCACTGAGGTGATATTTCTGGCTTCAGATAATAAGTTCAAATTCAATTTTACAGAAACAAACACGCAGCAAGGCTTCAGTTAGGCTATCACGCACGCATACAGCATACCCTGTCATTCTTGGAACTACATTCTAAAGAAACCCTAACTGTCCAGACTCCTTCTTATGCATACTCACATATAGATACCTCTAGACTTACACGAGTGGCCCGAGATCTTTGCCATTGATACTCTTAATTGTCTGTTTCTAATGTACAGCTTTCCATCCAGCTCCAAGGTACAATTTTTAATGTGACTGCATATCAGAGGTTGGATAATAACAGAGTCAGCATGGGAATAGCTAACAGAGATGTCTCCATATAGAGTTTCAACTAGGGTAAGCTTGAAACAGCTAATTAATTGTAAACAGGAAAACAGCTCAACTGATCACACACAAAAAAGAGATACATAGAATTACCAGAAATGGAATGTATAGGTCTCTTATCAGTTCTTTTCTCTTCCTTGAGGAAAATCAGCTTTCAATTACTCTTGACAATTTGGGGATTATTCCTCCAAGAGAAAAATGGCTAAGGAAGTGAATAGGTGATACAGGAAAGAAAAAATATAAGATGCCCAATAAGTGGAAGAAAAACATTTGACCTTATTGGTAATCAAAGAAATGAATTCCTACAATAAAAAATCTATGTTCACCTGGTAGAGTAAAAAAGGTTTAAAAGAAGGCAGCCCGGTGCCTCAGCGGTTTAGCGCCGCCTTCAGCCCAGGGTGTGATCCTGGGGACGCGGGATCCAGTCCCACGTTGGGCTCCCTGCATGGGGCCTGCTTCTCCCTCTGCCTGTGTCTCTGCTTCTCTTGTTTCTGTGTCTCTCATGAATAAATAAATGAAATCTTAAAAAAAGTTTAAAAGAATAAGAATCTCCAGTGTTGGAGGGTACAGACAGATAAACTGTCAATGCAAGTAACTGATACTGTCTGGCCCAGAGCAGTTTGGCATTAGGTACCCAAATACACAAGATCTTTGGACCAGCCAGATTTATGTACAAAGATATATAGTGTGAGAACGCCTGCCAAAGCTTTGTGGTTTATAATAGGGAAAAAGACTGTAAATAACTTAAAATATTTGTCAGCAGGGGGCCAGGTTAATAAAGGAATCCTCTTCAGCCATGAAGAGCAATGAACTATATTTTTATTTTTATTCTTGATAGGTTACCAAACAGTAGTATAGTCTAGCATATCCAGTAATATATAACCCACAATGGATGTGTGTGTGTGTATATGTCCTAAGATAGGTACATACTAGAATATTCCCTTTTCATATTTTTCATTGTTGTAGGGGTGGTGATAATGGGTTATTTTACACTTAGGATAAAGAGTAAATTAATTACAAAATGAAGAGAACCCAACAGTGGCAGCAAAGAGGGAGCAGTGTCTATTCTTCTAAACATGATACCTGCTCATCACTTGGACATGCCCAGAGTTTACTGAAACCTAAATATGTGGCTTTGCCTAATGGCTTTATCTAAAAACTTAAATAGCATAAATTGGGAACAGGCAAACCAGGGGACGTTGGCCTGAGGGAGCTTACAGGATTTTGTTAGCCGTGGCTGGAAACATTTTCCCGTTAGCAGAGTGATTTATGTATTTAGTAAGTGGAAAGTCACTGTGTTAAGTTAGCATCCAGATTTTTCTTTTTAAGATTTTATTTATTCATTAGAGACACAGAGAGAGAGGCAGAGACACAGGCAGAGATACAGGCAGAGGGAGAAGCAGGCTCCATGCAGGGAGCCCGACGCGGGACTTGATCCCGGGACTCCAGGGTCACTTCCTGAGCTGAAGGCAGATGCTTAACTGCTGAGCCCCCCAGGTGTCCCAGTGTCCTGATTTCTTTAAAGAAGAAAGTGGACAAAGGCACACCATACAACCGGGTGTCTGATAATGTGCCGACCCGGTTAGAATACCAGACTAGCAAAACAGGAAGCTACTTCTACTAAAATAATGGGTTTATTTTTGTTGTTACTGGTACAGCGTAGTTCTGTTTTTAAACTTACAATCAAATAAGTTTGATGTAGTTGCCAAACTTTAACAATGTTAACTGCATCTCTCCCACATTTGCTGATTTGCCAAGAGATGGAGCTCATACAGCAAATTAGAGGCAACGTGTGATTTGTGTGGTAGTCTGGCTTCTTCCCAGATACAGAGCACTACCAATTACTAGTATGAGATTCCCCAGCTCAGCATCTGCCTGCTGCCTGTTCTCCTGTCTTGTCTGTCAACTTCACTGGTCTGTTGCATGTGCCATCTCCCCAGTTTGCTCTTTTATATACTTGGCTTTAGAGAAATTCTGTTGAGCCAGCCCTGATTTTCCACCTAAGGAATTAGAAGCTATGAAATCTTTATTCCGAAGTAAGACAAAACATTGATCTTTTACTGCAGTCACTGGTGACTTTCCTGGTCTTTTTGGAACGGGCTTTTCCGTTTTTGTTGCTGTCAATTCCCTAAAGGAGATGAATATAGTAGGAGTAGCTCCCCCAAAGGGGAAGAAAAGAAAGACTGGCTTTTCTCTGCCCACATGAACAATCCAGAGTAACTGCTCCTTTATCCATGCCTCTTCTTCCCCTGCGAGCAAAGGGAAGCACTCCCTAGAAGACTGCACGGTAACTGAAAGCACATGACGAAGGTTACCGAGGAGAACTTTGGATTTGTCCAATAGAACAAGAGTCGCATGTTCCGGGTGCAGTTCAGTGGAGTGTCCAGGGAGCAGGCGCTGGAACGCTGCTGCAGCTGTGTGCAGAAGCTGGCCCAGTACGTGACCGTCCAGGTGCCCGACGGGGCCTGCGAGGAGCTCAGGCCGGGTCCCAGCCCGCTCACGGCAGGCAAAAGCCAAGGGCAGGACTGTGCACAGCGCGGCCCACCGCAGCCCGGGGTAAGTGGGCGAGTGTGTTGGCTTCAGGGGGCTGAAGTCACAGTGGAATTTGTTGAATCTGTCTGGTTTGTGGGTTAAAAGGGACCGTATGTTGAGGGACTTACTTAAATTGAAGGTTGATCCTCATTGAGCTACCTGTCGGCCTAGAAATTAGATGAGCCAGAAGCCATGGTGTCACTCTAGGCCATGGTCCTCAACATGTGGTCCATGGACTTCTCCCTGATAGCCCTTCCAGGGGTCCATAAAGCCACCCTTATTCTTAGAAGAATATTTAGACGTTATTTGCCCCTTTCACTGTGTCAGTATTTGCATTAATCTGACAAATGAATTGTGAGCAAAGCTGCTGTCACCTCAGCACAGATGAAGGCAGTGACAGCAGACCATGTAGGTAGTCAGCAGTCCTCCCCCTCGCTTGCCCTGAGAACGCACGTGCCCGCTCTGCGTTCAGGAGCTCGGCGGCCGCCTTCGGGGAGGCGCCTGCATGGCTGTGCTGGCCACGGAGCCGGCCCTTCCTCGCCGGCTGCCCTTAGTACTCGAGAGAGCAGCGTCTGCTTACCCGTTACTGGGTACTCAGTGGACATTTTCTCAAATGAAGTGAGCCTGTCATTTTCAGAAAACAACTAATAGTATTTATGGACAGTGATGAAATAGGCTTTTCAAGTGAACCTTGGAATCTTGGAAACCTTGTATCTGCCCCTGGACCGTGACAGCTTCCCAACAGGAAGACTTTTCCGATAGTGCTATTAATGAACATAGATGTTTTTCTTTTTGAGACAATTATGACAAAAAGTTTCAACATTTTGGAAGATCTGTATAGTCCAGTGAACCAGTATTTTCCAGATGACCAATCCGTGATACTACAAAATCACACATAAAGATCCATTCAAAGTACAAAATAGGGGATCCCTGGGTGGCGCAGCGGTTTGGCGCCTGCCTTTGGCCCAGGGCGTGATCCTGGAGACCCGGGATCGAATCCCACATCGGGCTCCCGGTGCATGGAGCCTGCTTCTCCCTCTGCCTGTGTCTCTGCGCCTCTCTCTCTCTCTGTGACTATCATAAATAAATAAATAAATAAATAAATAAAAACAAAGTACAAAATAGTCCAGTGGTTTTAATATAACAGTGTAACAAGTTCATTAGGATTTTAGATTCTGTGTTACAATTAAATTTTAAGAACCTATCTCTTGTTGAGTTTTGGTGTCCTGTCAAAGAATATCCACAATTACCTGAAAATGCTATTTTAAGATACTTCTGCCTTTTCCATATACGTATCTGTGTGAAACCAAGATTTTCTTCACGTAGTTCATCCAAAGCAACAGATGGAATGCAGAAGTAGATGGGAGAGTCCAGCTGTCTTCCATTAAGCTAGACATTCCAGAGATTTTTGTTTTAGGAAATAGGCTTATTTTTCACAAAAATATTTTTAATGATATATAATGGGTTAATTTTAAAATGAATCAGTTTTTAAATTGTTTTCATTTTTAAAAAATTTTTATTTTTTAATGAGACACACAGAGAGAGAGAAAGAGAGAGAGAGAGGCAGAGAGACACAGGCAGAGGGAGAAGCAGGCTCAATGCAGGGAGCCCGACGTGGGACTTGATCCTGGGTCTCCAGGATCAGGCCCTGGGCCAAAGGCGGCGCTAGACCGCTGGTCCACCCAGGCTGCCTTGTAAGGGGTCTTGTGATCATAAGCTAGAAAATCACTGTTACGGAATTTCTCCTGGAAGAGTACATAGTCTAGCATTTCTTTGGCCTAATCCCAAATGCTGTTAGCATAAGCATCCACCTCTGTTCTGGAGATGAAATTCTAGTTTCAAACTGGGTTTTTTATTTTCTACTTTGAGAAATGATTTTCCAGACCTGGCTTTCTGTCCCTTCATCCTGTAAGGGCCCTTAAACTCCCTGGATCAGGACGGCTCATCGTTGCCGTTTTGTCACCAAGTTTCTGGTTCATAATTTATCGAGGGCAAACATAAATTTACATTATTTATCATAAGGTCTTTTTCTCTGAACAAGTGAGGATTCCCTCTTGGATGTGTTTAGTTTGCCAAATAAGATTTTGTTTTAGAATTCTTTCCCTTCCTTTGTTTCTCTCTGATCTTTGTAAAGATGTCTTTCATACTTAAACTGCATCTCTTACAAACCCTGGATCTAGTTTCAAACATTTCGCTGCATCACCACCTGCTATATTAAGAATCCTTTCCCTCCAAATGGGATGGAGTGGCTTGTTATGAGGTAGGTACTTTATTGCTTATGATCCTTTGCCCCCTAAATAGATTATCTTCTTTTGTAGGTTTTTTTTGATTCATTATTAGATTCAGATTCTGGTACCCAGTGTATGAGGTGGGCCTGGAACCAAATAGGGTCCTAGAATTTGGGAAGTTGGTCTGGAATGCCTTATAAAGGCAACAAAGATGCATCAGGCTAGAACCTAACCAGGCTACCCAATTATCTAAATGTAAGAAGACAAACTGAGGCTACACCATGGAGTAGCAAACGCAGGTGGAGGGTTGTGAGCTACAGCAGTGGATGGAGGCTCTAGCTCTCTAATTTTGAAGCCTGGTCCCAAATATCTAGATAGAAGTATCCCCAAAGTGGCTAGAAATTTTTCATGTCTTTTCTCGATTCTGTATTCAGGGACTTTTCCAATCATAATTTGGAGTTATAGGCATGGTTGTGCAAAGACCACAGGCTGTAGAGTCCAAACAGATCTGGATTTGATCCTGACCCTATTAGTGGCTGTGTGATCTCGTGCAAGTCCCTGTACCTCATCTGTAACATGGCGTGATGGAAATGCTATATATACAGATGTGGTACAGCACCCGGCCAACATCTAAATAACATTATCTATTTTTTTAAATATTTTATTTATTCACGAGAGACTGAGAGAGGGAGGCAGAGGGAGAAGCAGACTCCATGCAGGGAGCCCGATGTGGGACTCGATCCTGAGTCCCCAGAATCACACCCTGGACTGAAGGTGGCACTAAACCGCTGAGCCACCCGGGCTGCCCAACATTATCTATTATTACAATTCTTGCCAGTACTGTTACCCCCCAGATCTGTGTTCCCTTACTAATGAACAAGTCAGTGTGCTGGTTAGTTAGCAAGGGTCAGAACTCCCAGAGTCAGTGGGGCCATGAAATGAGATGTTTGAAGCTGCAGAGCAGAAGACAAAACCACTGGGTTCACTTGCCAGAGTGCAGACACTGTGAAGCACTGCCTAGAACATTCTAGTCTTCCTAATGATAAAAACATCCCCAGGTTTGCCCGGAGCTGCTGCTGTGCAAATTTGGCATCATGCTCCCTTTTCTCAGAATCCATCTTAAAGAGTTGCAAGCTGTGGCCAAGTTCTAGTCATCTTGCTGCCCCCCTGTATTCAGGAGTGTCATCTCCCTAATACCTATATATTTTGTCTGAAATAGTTATCTTTTTTGCAGGTAGAGATAATTCCATGTCTTTCTATTTCAAGTTCTTGAGTCCTTTCCCAGAGCATTTTGTTTTTACTTTTCCTCAGCCGTGTAATTTTGCTAATTGTAGCTTAATCAAGTGTTTCTCAGCCTGAGGCCTTCTAAGGCAACGCAGTCTACCCCGAGAGAGGGGCGCAGGAAAGAGAATGCAGTTCTGAGGTGAACTCTCTTTTGTTAACACAAGAAGTCCAGGAGAAGAAAGAGCCAGTTACTGTGTGCACAGAACCTTCCACATCTGCACACTTGAGTGAGGACAGTCTAACCCCCAAGCTACCCTACTAGCCTCAGGTGCTTCCATCACACTTTTGTTCAGTGTTTATGCGACACATTTGGTTGATGTCTGTCCCAGCCGTCCGAGGAACATGGTGGGAGCTGACCTGGTACGTACGCTAGGAGGGCATCACATATCAGAACCAAGAGATATGCCAGGCATGGGAGTCTAACTTTTATTTTCACAGATGAGGAGACTGAACAGAGAAAGGGGGCTCACCTAGGGACTTCTGATTTGAGTCCCCTTTTTGCTCATTTTTAGTATTCTTGACTAGCCCGCCTTTCCTTCCCTTTCCCTTTCCCTTCCTCCCTCCCTCCCTCCCGTTTTTTATGCTTCCAGGTATACATTTCTCTAAATACCTACTGACTAGTGACAGCTTCCACACAGGATGCAACAAAATTTGGCCCCCTCTGACTTCTGGCAGCTAGAACACGCTGCTGATGGGGGGACCTTCCAGGGAGGGCCTTGGTCTCTCCCCAACATGATCCCAGCAGGTCACACCTGGGGTGGGCACACCTGTGTGTGGCAGCCACAGGTGTCTGAGACCTGGGCGGACCGGCAGACGTGGCTAGGAAGGGGTGGGGCTCTGGAGATCATGCTGTTACGTGGAAGCAACCTTCTGGGCCTTTCAGGCCTCCAGACCTCCTCCTACACCGGGAGGATTTTATTTGCCTAGAAAATATCCCATGTCCTACCCAAGAAAACTGCCTCATCACATTGTAGATTCTTTTGAAGTGGCACAGATTCTGGAACATCCCTGCACTTCCTACCTAGCATAGGGCCCCCCTGGGTTCAGCCCCTGCACGGTGAGCCTGAAGTCTTGTACCAGCCTCCATTCCAGCACCCCTGAGGTTCCGTTATAATCACTGTTTAATAGTTTGGTTCTCCGTGGCCCCTTGGCTTGCTCACCCGTGTCCAGTGTGCGTATACAGTAGGCACAAACGTTATTGAACGAAGAGATCTTGGTATTAACAGAACTCATTCCCTCAAAATGTCTAAAATGAGACTTAAGTTTTATTAAAAGCATATGGTTGTCTTGAAATGATAGCCACCCCCCCGCCCCACCGTCGCTTTGTTTTCCTGCAGTGACATGTCCGGGAGTCAGAACTCTCAGGAAGGGACAGATCACAAGCAGACACGGGCGGCGGCCGGTGGGCGAGGAGAGCGGGTGGGCACGGAGGAGCCCGGCGACCCAGCCTCCACCCTCTGCCCCCGCCCCGCTGGACCCAGGACGCGCTCTGAGCCTTCGTGCCCGTTGCTAACACTCTCTTTTTTCACACGAGCACACGTGCTGCCACTGCAACAGGATGGCCGGTGGTGGTTGATCCATTCGACTCGTCCCTAACTGCAGCTACCACAGAATCCGGAGAAGCCGGGGCCACGTGGACCAGTCAGCAGGAGCGCTTCAGGAGGAAGGGCCCCCGTGAGTTGGTTAGCTCAGGTAATGCCTCTTTCCGTTTTCTTCTTTGGTCATAAGCACCGTGATCTTGAGGAGTCTGCCTCCGTGTTCACCTCCCTGCGGAGCAGTAGCGTGAAGTGCCGGTGCCCGAGGTGCCCAGTGAGGGGCTGCCTCTGGAGGACGGGGGCGGTGTCAGGTTGGGATCAATGACCACTTTCCCAGAAAGAGGAATAGAGGGAAGAACTTCCACTTAACTTTGGACAGGAAGTTTGAGAACTAGTCTCAGACAGGAGTTTGGAATCGGGTCAACGATGGTTTCTGTAGGGACAAGCTTCCAGTGCTAACAAGGTCTCCGCCAAGGGTGTGTGGAAACCCAGGACTCAGCCTTGGCAGCACAGGCTTGCGTTCAGACCTTGCCCTCACCTTGCAGTCTGCTGTTACCAAGGAATCCCACAGAACCTATTCATTCCGATTCGGGGTTACCTGATGCTGCGCTGCTGGGGGCCACTTGAGGCCACTTGAGGCCTGTCTCCTCACTGTGCTCCCTGCCGCCTCGGCAGCACTCTCAGGCCAACAGCGTACGCTTTGCAGACAGTTGTGCCTGGAAATCATCAATATTCAAGAATGAATTTTATTGGAGGGAGAGCACGTGCGCGAGCAGGGGGAGGGGCGGGAGGATCTCAAGCAGACCTGATGCTGGATGCAGGAGCCTGACATTGGGCTTGACCTCATGACCTGAGCTGAAACCCCGAGTCACATGCTTAACTCACTGAGCTACCCGACACCTCTGAATTTTTGTTTTAATGTATTCACTAAGCGGTGCTAACAGTGGTGTAAGATGGAAAACACGGGTGTTTTCTCCATCTGGCTTCCCACTAACTCAAAGTAAACAGTCCCAGAGGTAAAAACTTAACGAGGTAAGAAGACTACGAATTCACATCTGTTTCCTTTACTAATTCCGCTGCCACCACAAACACCACCACCTCAAGGGCTCTGTCCAGCAGCAGGACAAACTCCACAGTGCCCCTCCGTGTAGCCTCAGGTTCGCATTGTGGTTAGAGGGTGCGCGAATGAGTGGCTGAGGAGGTGAGAGCCACGAAGGACATGGAAACAAGGCAGGGTGCGATGTCCTTATTCAGGAAATGTCAGTTGCTATAAAAGGTGTATCTTAGCCTAGTTTATTTACATAGTATGGAACCACGTACAAACAAGAAAAAGCACCAAGCTGGCAGCTCAGAGATGCTACTTGTTGCCTAAACTTCTGGAAAAATCATTCCAGAAATGTCAGAAGGTAAAACTTTTTGGAAACCAATTTAGCAATATGGATAAAATTTAATGTTATGTCTTATTATCTATAATTCCATCTCAGCTACACAAACATGCACATAAGGATGTTCTTCACAGTGTTGATTGTAGGAACAAGATTGGAAACACCATAAATGTTCACTAATAGGATACTAAGTGGTTTTAAGTGCGTGGTATACCCGCACTTATGTGAGATAAAAATGCAGTCCATAAAGTGATATCCCCAATCCCCATCTATTAACATGGAAAAATATTCACAACACATTAAGTTTTTAAAAAGGCTTATTACAAAGCAGCATGGATGATTTTTGTCATAAATACAAACACACAGAATAAGTTGGAAGGAGATACACTGACCTATTAACAGTGGCCCCCGATGGAGACTTACACGGGGCCCCATGTTACTTTCATGCTCTTCTATCTTAAGTCAGAGAAGCCGGTTTGAATTTAGAGGAGGAAATGTCTGTCGCGGATAGCTCTTAGAGAGATCTCCACCGTGTGCCCACACACCAAACCACGCCATCCACAGGCCCCCTGCCTAGGAGAACAAGTGTGAGGAGTCCGGGCAGCAGAGGGGACACAGCAGAGCTGGAGCCCCCTGTATCACACGAGACGTGGATCCAGTGTCGCCACATCTTCCAGATTGCCAAGCACACAGACTTTGATTTGAACTCTAATATCTAAATATTGGCAACTTATTCAAGTGGTTTTAAAACACTGGAAGTTACCAGTGTTCCGACATACGCACAGCAATTAAGCAAGTGAAACACTGCTCAATGTTAAATGACCTCATTTATGACGTTCTGGAAGAGACAAAGCTATGAGGTATGGAGAACAGATGAGTGGTTACAAAAGGTTACGTGTTCGACACCAGGAGTGGAGGTGGTAGCATGAAGAAATAGTCCGGGGTTGGGGGCGGGGGGAGTAAGTGTGGAGCCGTGTCTTGATTGTGACCGTAACATGCCTCTCCCTGTCAGACTTCAGGAACTAGACTAGAAAGACACACGAGTGAGCTAATTCTGTCCTTCGGATGCTCAGTTTGTGACCCCTATTTACATTCAGAACGCACTCTCCACGTGGTGAACTGCTCACATCCACGCATCTGTGAGGTGGGAAGGATGAACGAAGCTAGTGCGTTCACTGACTTTATCCAGCCACAAAATGTTAGCACAGTACTCTTCGTTACAGCGGGATCTTCACTTTGTACATCATTTCATTAATGCATTTGAAATACTTATGGACGCAAACTGATCTCTTGCTGGGTATAGTTAGAAACATTATATAAAGGAACCCTATAAAACACTAATTTTTGGTATATGTTCCTCTAATATTTCCATAAAGCAGAGTTTTCCTGTGTTCTATTCAGGCTGTTGCTTTTGGCCATAATTTCTAATAAAACTACTCTTATGAAATCCCCATAGTCTCTCCTGGTGTCCGAGGAGCTGCCCCCGGTCTATGAACAATCTACGTGGGACGCGGAAGAGTTAGGCCCCTTTCTACGCTTGTGCCTCATGGATCAGAATTTCCCCGCATTTGTGGAAGAGGTGGAAAAGGAACTCAGAAAGCTGACAGGGTTGAGAAATTAACACTCCATGTACATACAGAACTAAGGAATTTGAAAGCACTGAAAAAGTGCTTCCTCCTAAGATATGAGAATAAAGAGTGTTATTCCAAACACCTTTTATCAATGTTTTATTTTTAAAAACAGGTGAGTCCACTTTTTTATACATCATTGCACTTCAACACTTACACAAAACACAAGTACATGCATCTATGGTTACACACCGTATGAGAACCCTGCCGGGCAAGAAAACCTACACTCAACCATTAAATCAATGTGAAAAATACAGTGTCAACCCCGGAGGAGAACTAGTTGCATAGAATACCATGCTGTAACATTTCAAGGTCATTGAAAACAAAAGGAAAATTATAAAAGTTTGCCTTAATTGAATGTACAATAAGGTTCAACACATCAGTGCAAAAGGATTTAAGAATTTACATGATTTAACAAAAGAAAAGAATCACTTAAAAAGCAATCATACATGTATACTGCAATTCAATATATCCATTCAGTGGAGTGTTCCGGCTTCTTCCAAAGTCGTAGGTTAAGCCCTTAAAACTATAGATTTCAGTTTATATTACTCATCTTTATGTACCAGAACTGCACAATTTTCCTCATCTGACAACATACAATAAGGAATGAATATCAGCAGCTAAAAAAATGAAACAAGCATTTATTTTATTTTGGATTTCTCCCACCCCCAAAAATATAAATATATATATATATATTTATATACTGTATATATCTGTAGGTTTTGCTGTACTTTACAAAAATGTTATCACTAGATGGCAGCAGTGCAATTTAGAGCTTTGCCAATTTAACAGCTGCATTAAGTAAAAAATGGCGCATGCACAATCCGATCCTCAGAGGACCTTTTCACTTCTACTTAAATATTTTAACAAAGGGGGGAAAATAGCAACATTCACAGCACATCAAGCCCAAAATAGTTTACACCTTCTACACTGAAGCATTGTTTAAAATGTACCTGGCTAGGTCACCCTTACAGGAAAGGCTAAATAAGGCATGCTTTAGACAGTCATTGTGGTGTTGCTCACTTGAAAGGGGAGAGAACCAAAGAGGTCCAAGCAGAAAATTTAGCAGGTCATGTTGCCACCAGTTTCAGGAACCTAATGATCTGTAAAGAAAGAGTACTTGGAAATTAAAAGGGAATCTGTACGTCACTTAAGACCACACCAGGTGCCACCCACATAAAACAAGGCTTCGGTTCAAACAGCATGCTCAGGGATGCGGTGTGAAACTGCCATCTCCATGTGCCAACGTGGACAGTAGTCCGGCCCGGCTGTGCGTGGCCACCTCTCTTGCCTTGCCCTCACAAGCCGTGTGGGACCCGCTGGCCTCTGGGAACAACCCACCTAAGTTGACATTCTTCACCTCTTTTTAAAGATACAGTTAAAGGGTGCAAAGTCTTTCTTTTCAAAGCACCATACATATTCTGAAATGGCATTTACAGAAATGTGTGGAACAACACAGCTGAAACGTTCCTTTCCAGCTGCTGTACTGGATGGAGGGCAGAGAGAGAACCTGCTCCATCAGTATCGGCTGCTCTGAAATGAGCTACAAATCCCACGACATGACGCCAACTACTGAAGAATCTAACAAGGTCAACGGAGGCACATTCATTTGAATGTAATTTTTAAAAATTTTAAAGAAGGAGGCCATACTTACATTATAAGCAGTATTTAATTTGTGTTTCTCTGGCGCAAGTTTTTATCTTTGTGATTGTTGGTAGAGTTGGTTTTCCTTTGGAGGAAAAATTGCATTATACAAGTTAAAGTCAGTAGCAACTCTTGAAATTACAACACATGGAAATACAGGGATCCTTTCACTTACTACCATCCCTGGTGTAGTAAGAACTTTTACTGCACGTATCACTGCAGAAACATACTCTCTATAAAGTGCTTCTACAGGTTCAGTTAATCCTTTTGACTCCCAAGGCAGACGGGATCTGGGTGCCTTTCCCTTTCATTCAGACTGTAATTACTAGAAAGGTAACAACAGTAGATTCTTCTCTACTGAACACCACAGTCTCTCCTCAAATGATAAAAGATGATCCCGTACGGACAGGGCTGTGCCCTCTGGCACTCAGCCAATCTGGGCACCACGTGCCTGCCTCTCTCTCCTTAGGTCCCACCTCTGGGAGATTCTGCTTATCTTGGACGGATTCAAAATTTTCCGTACCGTCTCCCTTGGATGCCACTGTCAGTGGAGCCTGGTGGCCTATTCGTGCTATCGTCCAGCTTGAAATTAACTTTAATAAAACTGGACGTCTCTGATATACCAGTTATTTTCCCCACATTATCAACTTAAGCATACAGGATGTGCAAATTTTTCAACAATTTCTGGCGTGGCATTCCACTTCATGTTGTTAGAAAAACAAAACTGCACCGTCTGTCCTGGGAATCAAATGGCTGTCCATCAGCTCCCCAGCAGTGTGGCTAGGGAGGTCTACACTATGACACTCATTTCCACTCACGGGCTCCCCATAAAACCTTTGCTACACATTCAATTTAACTGCAAATACAAAACTACTGAATCAATGTCCAATAAAGTACTTACATTGGCCCAGCTGGTTCATCGTCTACAAGGTGTTCAGTTTTTTAATAATCCATTGAGAGACAGGAGAAGAAAGGAGAAAATTGTGAGACTCTACATAAGAACTACTAGAACAGCAAATGGCAAGTGGCAAACATAGCTATTCATAGCATTTATTCAAGGCCATTCCATCTGGAGGTGCAAAACACTCATGGAGTTATTACTTCTAGATTCAAGTTTTTAATGGCAGGTATGTTGTTTCAATGGTTTTAGTTAACACTTTGAATGCTTGTCATGAAAAACTGCAACTGTAGCGGACAGATAGGCTGCAATATCAGTATATTCATCTTGTCCCCAAGTTCCAGTGGTTCACTCTTAAATAGATGAGAAGACAAACCAACATTTCAGTTGTAAAATCCTGCTGTTTGTTTTCTTGTGGTGAATGCATGCACAGTTTTGGCTCAGTCCTGCAATGTAGATGGATGTGTATGTTCTATACATTTAGCCACACATCCTTACTTCCCCAAAGGACACTGTCCTTGCTGTTTTGTAATCTTTAGGAGACTTCTTTGGTCTGGAGAAGGAGATTGAGGAGAAAGCCGTAATAGTCAACCTAATACTGGGTCAGCCCGGCTGGGCCATGCCAGCAGCAAGTGTATGCATACCAGAAAATGTTCTGTGACACACCAGGGAGAGCTGGATAGTGGGGACATCCCTCTAGAAAAGACTTCAGACAGAAAGACGGGCTCAACTCTTGAGCCCTGGCCAAAACCAGAACCCCAATCCAGATGAGCCATGAGATTTTTTTTTTTTAAACCAAAAAGCTGACATTATCTGAGCTTAGAAGCCTTCTTAAATTGGTATTTCACGATTCTGATTTGTAGGTTTTTCTTTCCTGTTTTGACTAAGGGCAACTTGGTTCCCTTTGGGCAGGTCTATACGTACATGGAATGTTTTTTTAAAGAGGCCCACAAAGGGGAGGGAACAAGTAAGTGCTCTTAGTTTCTATTTTACGAAAGTCAGGTAGACTAAATGATTCAGAACAGTTTGGTTTCACTGAAGGCTTCTAGAAAACCTCTCAGCAGGATTCCACAAGGGGGCTTGGTGCACATGAAGCAGTTATGGAGGTCACAGTCTCAGTGTAGGCATCTGCAGGAGCACACGTCAGGAGTAATGTCTGTCACAGGGAGACATTGCTCCACCTGTTCCTTCGAGGCAACGGAGAGGCAAAGCCACCGCCAGCACACACAGTGACTGGAGCAAAAAAAGATTCAAAAAAAAAAAACAAAAACAAAAACAAAAAAAAAAACTAACCACAAACCAATGACTTATCAGCCAAAACAATAGGCTAGCGACACACCAGTGTCCACAGGATTCTGCTACTAACAACAGTACACTATCAAACAGGTACAGAGAACAAACCAAGACTCAAGGACACCCGAGACATCTGTGTGCTGTGAATGCAGTGGGGATCGTACAGACACACCAAGACCGAGACACACAAGCCCTGCTTCACTCTGTCCTCACCACATCGCCCGAGGCCCTCAGCATCCAGGCCAAGCCAGCTCAGCTACATGCTAGGAACTAAGCACTTCGGGGACTTAAAGACCCAGGAGCAGACTCCGCAGAGTTTCAGTGCTCTGGCTGTGCACCGGGAAACAAAATTCTAAAGCAAGATCACCAACCTACTCCCAACAGGAAAGGAAAAAGCAGGAGGGGGGAGTCGCGAGAGCCAAGCTAATCTTCTCAAAGCATCACGCGGTCCCAACCGACCCAAGCACTTTACACGCAAGCTTTTCTTCCTTTTGGTGGTGGGGGGGACAGGCCCTGCTGTCTGCCCAGTGACGTCACTTTCCAGCCCAACAAGCCGGTAACGTGCAAAGGGCTGCATGTAGGGGTTTTAGCAACAGTGGCTCTGGTGCAGCTGCCATGCCTGCAAGTGGGAGCAGGTGCTGGTCACACTAGTGTCTAAAGTCACTTCAGCTCTCTCCCCAAATCCAAGGAACCAAGAGAAGAGCCTCGTGTCTCCTACTGTCCTGGACTGAGTCACTATCTGCGGCACCACTCTCCCTTTACAGGTCAGACAAAAAAATACAACCTGACCCTAACAAGGAAATCAGGAGAGAGGGAAAGAACAGAACTACAGAAAAAAAGGTACGAAAATTAAAAAGTAAATGAGGATTAAACAGCAAACTGAAATCCAAATTAGTCGTGAAAGTGAATGAAGTAAACTTGAAGAAAAGTGTTAACATATGAACTGTGCATCGTATAGACTGAAGCGGAGATTAAACAAACTCCAAAAGCATGCATATCGCTCACTTACCACCATGTTTTAAGGGTTTGATGCAATTGAGGGGGGAAAAAAAAGAAGTCATAGTAACCGACAAATATCAACATACCCCCAAACCCTCAGGACAAAAGATAGCGGCTTAAACAGTGGCTCTCCTCTTCGCCTGGGGGTTACTCCCAGCCACTGGCTAGACGAGAGAAGAGGACTGGGGAGAAGGGAAACAAGATGCTTCTGGAATCCATCTTAGGAGAGTGAGGTTCCTGGTGGAACTGACCTCTTCCCAACCAGATGCGCTACGGCCTTCGCTCCCCTACATCCCACTGCCTCCTCACCCGGAAGGGCGCCCTGCGAAGCCCAGGAAACCACGCGGTCCCCGTGCGGGAGCACCTCCAAAAAGATGGCTTTCTAGTCAGAGTGACCAAGGGTTGACTGTGTGGTCAGAGCTCCTTTTTCACTGCCTCCATCTCACCGAGGACTATGTTTTCTAGTTTCTAAACCTGCTTCAATTTTGCCTGATCTCAGCAGAGTCGCATTAAACCAGAGAGAGATTAATGGTTACATCCAGTTGCCTTTCATTTTTGGTCCCACTGTATTTTCTCCGTAAGGTAAGTTGTCACTGACTCAGATGACCCCTAGGTTAGGAGACAATGACAGGCATGTTTTGCATGTTAATTTTAAAAGTCACATTTCTTGGGACACCTGGGTGGCTCAGTAGTTGAGTGTTTGCCTTCGGCCCAGGGCATGATCCTGGAGCCCCAGGATTGAGTCCCGCATCGGGCTCCCCATGTGGAGCCCGCTTCTCCCTCTGCCTGTGTCTCTGCCTCTCTCTTTCATGAATAAATAAATAAATAATCTTAAAAAAAAAAAAAAAAAAGTCACATTTCTTTTCCAGCACTCCTAGCCGGCTGATAAGCTTCATATGCTCCCAACTAATACACTTTGTGAACATTAGAGTAACTCTTATTTGTAGAGTGTCTAAAAGAGTTTGAATGTATCAGAGACACTAAAAATGGTCCCCCTAAAACCTCAGCTATCTTCTCCACCAGTAACTTGAGAAGTCCCTTTGAATTGCATATAAAAATTACCCCCCTAATGTGAAAACAGAAACTCTTTTTGATGCCACCACTTTTCTTAAATCAGGTCCTGTTGTTTTCATCTGAGGTCACTAAAATGTCCAGTAGAATCGAAGGCCCCAACAATGAGGCCAGTAGGGAAGGCCCCATCTCCCAGATGACTGGGGAGGACAGACCCGAAGCACACATGAATCCCTCTCTGGGTTCAGTCAGCAGAGAACCAACAAAGGAGGAAGGTGTGCTCCAATCATGTAAAGCCGTAAGATGGATGGAAGGCTAGGGGGATGCTGACTGGACCTAGTCTTTTTAGAAAAGAATTATCATTTAACATTTTCAGAGAATGTAGTCAAGAGCGAAGGTGAAAAAAAGTCTTTGATTTGACTCTGACTCATCTGTTACTGAAAACACTGAAGGTAAAAGGTGACATGCAGATAATCTACCTATAAGACAACCCATTGGGCACTGATCCTCAGTGAGACCACAGTAGTGCCTTAATGGGACTTAGTGTGAGTTTTGCTTATAAAATGTCCTGAGTAGACTCTAGTAAACTAAGAGAAAGAACTCTTTTGTTTTTTCTCCTGGAAGCCACTAAACCTTAACCCTAAGCATTTTCTATGTGAGAAATTTAAAGCAATATTTGCTTTTCTGGTGAAGCATACTCAGACTAAACTCACTAAGTTCAAATTTGTGCATGTGTATAGTTTTAAATTGTTTAAATTGTTCACTTAGTAACAATTTAAAGAGGTGAGGGGCTGAGTCACCAAGAGCTCACAGACTGCCCAAATAGGAATACTATGAGTTTTACATGAAACAGTTTCATATAAGAAAAAATTCAGTGAGTCAGAAATAAATCATAAGTCTATCCTGATAATAAAGTACCTATTTTGGCAGAGAAAACATGTCAGGCACATTAAAAAAAAAAAAAAAAAAAAAAAACACCATTTTCACAATGGCATAAATAAGTCAACAGTACCACAGATGGTTATCTGATAAAAATCCATCACCTCTAAAACTCCAATTTGTATCAGATCTAAGGTACCTCTTCATTCATCCCACAAAGGAGTGCATACCTCTATCTACATGTAGCCTCGGGGAGGGGTATGAGGGCAGAAAGCATGAGGGGGCTGGTCTTACATGGACTGTAGAGCGGTTGAGGGGAAACTGGCTGGGAAAAAAAGCCACGGCATAAGGAAAACTCACTGAGGAACAATCAGCTTTTTTTTTTCTTTAATGATTAAATCCAAGGGGACAATAAATAAAGGGGGCACAGGAGTAGGAAGCGGTGAGAGGAGGAGGGAGACAAAAAAGAAAACGGGGGCAGAAATGCTGGAGCAAGGCAGGGGTGTGGAGATGGAGAATGGAGCCTGGAGCACGCTGGCTGTCGGGAAGGGAGCGGAGAGGAGGCGAACACTGCGATAATCCCAGCGTCCCAGGTCTGTCGCCCCAATTCAACAACAGAAAAGTAAATGCTGCTTACATTCCAGTTCTTCCAAGAGACCAGAGCAAGGAGATTTTACTTTGCACTTACCCACATCTTTTATGTAGGATTCATCCGCTTCTATAAAAATTTCACTTAAAAGAGGTACCTTCCCTTCGGGAAGCCATTCAGAAGACTTGCTGACCACACAGGTCTCTACTACCTAACTGGCGGCCCCTGGAGTTCGAGAGCCATGGAGTTCTCGCTCTCTCTTAAAAAACAAGAGCTGCTTCCTCGGGCAGGTGTCTGCACTTGTCAGATCCAATACCAACCACCTCTGAAACCTAACCCGAATGTCTCCACACGTAAGAGAACAAAGCAGCTGCCTACGAGGAAGACTGGAACCTCTGAGGGGAACATGCTAAGCCAAAGGGTCACTCTGCCAAGGGAGTGGCAGCAGCCTCATCTTATGATAAAAAATCAGGTTCAAAAGCCCGTCTTTGCCTTTTCTTCCCTTTTTGCTTCTCTACCTTTCCAAAGGGAAGGCTGAGCAAGGTGTTCAGCAAAACCAACGCATTCTGAAGGGATGACAAGTCCCTGCAGAACGGGACAGCCGCTCCTGGAGAGCCAGAGGGAAATGCACACCACCTCCCTTTACTCGCAGGCCGACAGCTAAGAATTCTGCCTTGGGATCCTAATTTGTAGCAGGAAAGAGAAAAACTAGAGGGAAAAGCATTCTGCATGTGAGGATCCGAGAACGCCCTTCACCTCACAGAACAGCAGTCCTGGGGCCCCACGAGGAGGCACGTAAGGTCCCGGAGGCACACCAGCTCGTGCAGGGAGCAGGCCCGCTGGCTTCCAGCGGACGTCCCCTCGCCCGTCCCCTCGCCCCTCCGCTGGAGCACTGCGGATGACGTGCGGATGACGTGCGCGGGCAGGGGCGACCCGGGCTTCCCAGGCGCCTTGCTAGTTTCAACAGACGTCACCGCCGGCCTCACTGTAATGCTCTCTTCCACCTCAGGCAGGCAGAGAGATTCTGGAGGCGCTGAGAAGAGAGGACGTAACGGGAAGAGGCATTGCCCTCAAACACGGCCTTCCAGAGAGGCTGAAGCCACCAGCAAGGCTGCACGCCCTCCGAGGGAGCACCGGACCTCCCTCAGGAATGCTCCACGGACACACCTGATGGGGGCTGCAGTCCTGCTGGTCAGCTACTCTGCGGGCAGGGCACAGAACCCACAGCGCACAAGCGTAGGCCCAGGGCGGTCGCGCCACAGTTGGCATCCTCACCGTCACCTGAGGCCAGCCTCCACTGGACTTAGGCGCACAGAGCGACAAGCAAGTGGTGGTAATCGCAGGCTGGCTATTAACTTGATGGCAATGTCACCGGGTGGAAGGGGCGGAGCTAGTCAGGAAGCTCAAAGTACTACTGACACGAGTCTCCAGCAGCAGCTGCCCCCGACTGTAATCCTGGGGTTAGAAATGGTGTATGACCCAAAACCCCCCCAAAGCAAAACACCCGCCACAAAGATTTCCTAGGGCTTTCCTGACTGAAACATGTCCAAAAATCTAAGATTCTTGTTCTTTCCCACACTTGTTTTCACTGTAGTCCTGGTGTCCCTATCCAGTTCCACCTCTGGCCCTAAGTCAGCCTGAGGGTGCCACTCGGGCCACAGGCTCCAGGTGTTACTGCTGAGCTGTCTTGGTCTTCAAACTAGAGGTGATGGATGCATCAGACTCCACCATTCTTGTGGGACAGAAAAGCCAAATGCTTGGTGCCTGTTTCACCCAGAACCTTGAAAACCCATCACAGGGACCAACCAAGGGAACCAAAGGCTGGCTTGCTCCAATGGCTCTTCTCGAGAATGGTCTGAAGGGGTTGGGGCAGTAACCTACAAGGGCTCTACCCGGCAACCATGTGACAACCAATTAGATACCTTAAATCTGCCTGCAAGGCCAGGTGGCCTGCGATCTTGGGGTGGCTTCTAGGCTTGACCTGGATTCTCCTCAAGCTCAATCTGCCTGATGATCTGTATCGAAGGAGGACAGAGCTGAACCAAGAGACTGGTGGCTGCCTATTCCCCATGTGGGGGCTGAAGGGCAGAAGGGACCGGGGCTTGGAAAACACCCAAATGGAGGGACCGAGCTGAGGATAGCTCTAGATGGCTGATCTTAGCAGTAGGAAACGAGAAACCAGTATGAGAATTCTCTTCTCCTTTTGGGATCAAACCCCAACACTCTCAGAGTCCTTTTTGGGCACTTGGAGACCATCCCTAGGAACCAACCCCCACATTACAGCTATTTTGTAGGGATGCTCTTACCGTCAGGAACTTCATCCGGCCTCTTCCTCTTCTCATACACAACAATGATCACCACAAGGATAATGATTTCAGCCAGAATTCCCAAAAAAGGCCAGAGTGGGGCCAGGTGGCTCCGTACCCTGAGGATGGTGACAACGGAGGCAGAGCCAATAGAGTTGGTAGCATTACATTCATACTCGCCAGGGTCTTCTGTGATCTGGAGATTCACGATGCTCAGCTCAGTATAATTTTCCTTGTTGATGATGAAGAAACGGCCGGAGGTATTGACAATGTCCTGCTCGGGGGCAGAAAAAGTAAGAACACACAAAGGTCAGAGTAGGTGAATCCGTGTGCAAGACAAGGTAAGGTCCTAGCAGGACCACTGGCTGGGATGAGGGAGCAGTGTCTAGGACCATCTTTGTCCAGGGAACTTGTGAGCACTTCATTACCGGCTTCCTTTCAATAACAACAACAACACATCAGCAAGCTTCTGGCAGAGCCAGGTTAAAGCCTCCCCTGCCGTGTCCTCTAGACTTCTCCAACTTCTATGAAGTGAATGGAAGTCCTACCCTGTAGCCTCAGAAAAGACCAACTCAATCTAGAAAATGCTACTTCAAATACAAGGGAAGAAACCATCACAGGAAGAAGATGGAGAAGGAGGGGTGTGACCTCCGCAGTCAGACATATATGCTAATCTCAGGCCTATCTGAGGACTTCAGAATTAGCACATCTATTTCACACTTGGTGAGTCCTGACAAGTCGTCTTAAACCTCCTCCAGAAAGAATGCTAAGAACTTGCTCCTAGTCAGAGTAGACAAATTCCTAACTTCTCTTTCTTAAGAATCAGAAGGATTAAAAAAAAAAAAAAAAAGAATCAGAAGGATAAAGTAAAGTTTATTCAGTCAATCAATAGCTATTTACTAACGTATGCTACGTGTCTCACATCCCACTAAGGGGAAGGGGAGACAGAAAGGGAAAAGTATGACACAAAAGTGAACAAGGAGGTTGGCCTTAAGAGGGAACCAGACCTCCAAAGGGATGGTTACAGGAACACGGCAAGAAGCCCCAAGAGACGGCACGTACTGAGTACTGTGCGGCACAGAGGGAGTGGCCAGTGCCAGAAAGACTCAGGGAAAGCTTCACAGAAAAGCCAGCTTTTGCCCTGGGTGGTGGGGAAGAGAGGTGATCAAGCAGGACAGGAGTGCTCCAGGCTCTTGTGGGAAGACAGAGGGGAGAGTACACAAGCAGGGGTTGAGGTGGAGCTGGGACAAGCGTACAGCACTGGGGTAGTGGCAGGCAAAAATGGAATCATGTGTCAGTTGTTAGGCAACAGCTAAAGCATAATCAGAAATAGGGAAGAAAGGGGAAGATAATGACGTTTAACTATAGCAAACAGTGGTGCCTGCAACTGAGTGTGGGTATGGCTGAAATGGCAAATCAAGCCTTCAAAATAAATTATTCCCTGAAGCTTCAACTCGAGGACTTAGAAAGCTGCCAGCTTCTCTAACCCCTGCTCTACTGGTTCACTAAGCCCATGTTTTTCACTTATGATCAGAAGGGATTAGTTTTTTTTGTTCCACAAGCCTTTAACCTGTAGTTTTTGAACACCATCATATGCAAGAAACCTTAACCTTTTTAATCAATGCATAATAAGATAGTGAGTGGGACCTGTCCTATTGCTACAGAATTGATGACTAAGGAGAAGCATCAAAAGTACCCCATAGTCTTGGATGAAAGTACAGCACAGGGAAGAGAGTCCGTAATACTGTAATAACAATGTATGGTAACAGACGGTGACTGCGCTTAATGGTGGTGGCTACTGCATTATGTGCAGAATCGTCCATCGCTACGTTATACACCTGAAACTCCTGTAACATCATATGTCAGCTATACAGTAGTAAAAACTTTTAAATATATATAAATATTTTTAAAGGGTATCTTTTCAAATACCATTAAATTAATTTGTACTTAGGACGTTTTCACATATATTTATAACTAACAGTGACTGATATTTAGGTTTCAGTATGAAAGACTGTGTTATCTTATTCATTACATGATCAAGTCTTCCACAGTGCTGTTCATTTTCCCTCCATCTCATCTGTCAGTCTGCCACCATTTAACTGCTTTTTTGCTATATTTCCGTATTTTTCCAGTTTTTGTTTCATTCATTTTGAAACTGTATTATGTAGCATAAAAAGATCATGACAGCTTTGTCTTTATTGTGGATTACACCTGTTTTTTTTTTTTTTTAAGATTTTATTTATTTATTCATGAGAGACACAGAGAGAAAGGCACAGACACAGGCAGAGGCAGAGGGAGAAGCAGGCTCCATGCAGGGAGCCCGATGTGGGGCTCGATCCCCAGTCTCCCAGATCACGTCCTGGGCCAGTGGGGCTGCCCCTGGATTACACCTCCTGTGATAAAAAGGAACTCTTCTGGTTTCATGTTTATTTGAATTTCACTTTCTGTAATGTTAATATTTCATTTGTTCTATGTTATATACTTTCACCATATACATCTTTGTCCATCATGTTTTAATATTTCTGTACTATTGTTATATGCAGATTATCTTTAAGCAACATTTTGTTATTTTATTTCTCTGCTTTTTAATGAGGATGCTGAAAACTTTGTATTTAGTACCACTGTAATTTTTACATTTATTGTCATAAATTATGTACCCCATTATTCTTTTTAAAAAGTTCAAATAGGCTAGCCTCGGTGGCTCAGCCGTTTAGCGCCGCCTTTGGCCAAGGGCGTGATCCTGGAGACCCGGGATCAAGTCCCACATTGGGCTCCCTGCATGGAGTCTGCTTCTCCCTCTGCCTGTGTCTCTGTGCCTCTCATGAATAAATAAATAAAATCTTTAAAAAATAAAAAAATAAAAAGTTCAAACAAAACTGGGAGTAGATAGCCCTTCCAGGGCTTATTAAAAGGGAGCGCCATCAAGCTATCTTATCCCCAAGTCATCACATTACCCCTTGCCCGTCTATAAAAGAGAAGACAGGCTGATAGGTGATTGGAAAAGAGTTATTTTTATTAAAGGCTCAACTGCCCTAAATTAAAACATTCTTAAAAAAAAAAAAAAAAGCACTTGGCATTGCATGCAGCCTTTCACCCTGCAGCCAAGTGAAACAGGCACCAAAAGAGAATCACTCAAAGACTGGGGGTGCCAAGAACAAACCATCTTTTTCCAGTGGATAGGCAGGAAACCAAATGATGTGCCATATGCCTCTCAATCTTGGAAAAGGGCTGTTTGGAGGTGAGAACGCAGAGACTATATTCCCACTATTTGAAGAGCCATAATGTTCAAGTTTGGTTTCCTCTACCTAACAGGGCTGCCTTCTGAGTGAGCAGACCCCAGCAGTGAAAATAATCTGTGGCTGGAGCTAAGCGGGAAAACAGAGAGGTTCAGTAAAAGTAGATCCCTTGGGGCACCTGGGTGGCTCAGTCCATTAAGTGTCTACACTTGGCTCAGGTCATGATCCTGGTCCTGGGATCGAGCTCTGAGTGGGGCTCCCTGCTCAGCAGGGAGTCTGCTTCTCCCTCTGCCCCTCACCTACTTGTACACTCTCTCTCTTTGGCTTTCTCTTTTGAATAAATAAAATCTTAAAAAAAAAAAAAAATCACCCGGCCAATTAGAAAAGTTTTTTTTTTTTTTTTTTTTTTTAAACATCTTTGGGAGCAGATACTATCGGATTTCCAATGTTCAAGACTGCCCTTGCGCTTTACCATGTTGCCTCAATTCCCAATCAGTACTCCCTGTGTTCCAGGGATGTACTAAATTGTTCTCATTGCCTTGTCTTTCTCCAAAACAAGAAAGGTGTATTAAAACTACTTCAAGGGATCCCTGGGTGGCGCAGCGGTTTGGCGCCTGCCTTTGGCCCAGGGCGCGATCCTGGAGACCCGGGATCGAATCCCACATCGGGCTCCCGGTGCATGGAGCCTGCTTCTCCCTCTGCCTGTGTCTCTGCCTCTCTCTCTCTCTGTGACTATCATAAATAGATTAAAAAAAAAAAACAAAAAAAAAAACAAAAAAAAAAAAACAAAAACAAAACTAAAAAAAAAAAAAAACTACTTCAAGAAAATATTTTCTTTAGGACAAATGGACTAAAATAAAAAAAAAATGTTTAAGATTGGGGTTAAACTCCTTCAGTCTCCTTGAAGGCAAATCAGTCTAATCCCTTAGCAAACAGCCAGCTTTTAACAAATCATGTAGGGATTCCATGCTGGACGGAGACTGTCAGTGACTTCCAGATTTATCATGTAACCATTTATGACTAGAACGGGTGACCCTAAGCCATGCCAGTATGGCAGGATGCAGCAACTGGCAGGTCCAGATGTCTGGACCTCCCAGGAGAAACTCCAGCAACCAGAGACCCAGGGAGAGAATCAGGGCTGCCTCCTACTCACCACGGGCATACCATTCTCCTTCTTGCGCCATATCCACTCTGGGTGTGGGTAGCCAACTGACTTGCAATACATCATGGCATCTTGCCCTTCATTTTTGTTCTCGCTCCGTTTGTGGCCAGTAATGTCAGGAGCAGCTGTAAGAAAGAGTGTTGAACAGTTACCACAAGAGCGGACTCTGAATAGGATTACAAAGGTCCCACCTACTGACTCAGAGCTCTGCTTCTAATACAGCCAGTCTCTAGGCCTATCCTCAAAAAATCTTTGACAACATGCACTTCAGGTCAGAACTGAGCAATGGAACCAATCTATTCTCTACCTCCCACCCAACAAAGCAGCCCAAGCAGATACCAGGATTACCATTATGTGAAATTGTACTAACAATGTAGGTGGGTTCTCTAACCTCTTGGAAGAGGGGACACAGGCTCAACTGCCCTAAATTAAAACATTCTTAAAAAAAAAAAAATGCACACAGAAGCTATTATCATCTCCTTTTCCAGTCATAGGTTTTTGGTTTTTTTTCAAACTGCAGTAATAGCAATTATGGATTCTATCAAATGTCCTATATTCCTTTAAGGAAATGGGAGAGCCCTGAAATCAAACACCTAGAATCAAGTCCCATTGCAAGGTATGTAAAAACAATCAATGCATGGAGAAGCTATCTGATGCGCATCAATGAGCAAGGTTCTTCTGGGAAAGAGGTAATCCAGCAAACTGGCCTTCAGAAGGGGTAAGAAAGGAATAAATAGGAAATTCAACCAGTGTCCTAAGAGATTTAACAGTTTAAGAATCTGACCTGTACACCTGATTTGCAGTAATCTCAATAAACCCAATCTTGGGGGAATTTCTAGATATGCTAGACGTTGCTGGTCTTCTCTGCGTTACAGGATCACTTACAAAGAAATAGCACCTGTGGTGTAAAAATCAGGTAAGTTTCAAGGATCTAAGAAATCAGAGATGGAGATAATGCTTTGAATTTAGTCTCCTTTGATCCTAACGATACTTTCCACCATACTCCTCACTGGTTATAGTAATGTGAAAGCTACAACGCAGAGTAGGCCAGATGTCACTTTCTTGGCCAAGACAGGAAAGAGAATCAAGAAGCCTGGTCCAGATTCTAGTTTTGCTTGTTCTTTAATCGTTCCATGCTTCGGTTCTACAGCCATTACCAAATGAAGGTAATTCTGGCCCCTGTCTACATCCAGTGCCCTTGGATAGGGAAGTTTTAAAACATTTCATCTTGAGATCACAGAAGCCTGTACAATAGAGTATTGTATCATGGGCTTACCCCATGTTCCCCCTCTAAAAGCCTGGTTTTTCTTGGCTTAAAAAATGATCCAAAGTTCTGCCGCTTTCAGACTGTGCCTCCCTGCCCACCTCCAGAGGCACCCGGACAGAAATGGAGGTCCCGAGCTGTCTTTATAACCACTGCCTACCCAACTGACGCCTGCTCAGTACTACTCAGTGTGAGGGGTTTTCAAAAGAGGATGTTATACAGGAAATGTCTTTTTTTTTTTTTTTTTTCCAGGCAAACTTCCTCACTGCAGAAGGGAGTAGGCCAGCTGGCTCAATATTATTCCTACCACACCCGATTTCTCCCAAAGCCACTTGGTCACTGCTCAGACCTACTGTTCCACCACCTGCTCCCCCCTCCTCAGAGCTTTCTTCATGCAATAAATAGTAAAGACCATCTTAAGTATTCCAAGGAGCAAGCTCCATGGCAGTACACTAACTAAAACACCATCACGGGAAGACATAACAAGCAGAGGAGTTACCACATTTTGCTTCAAGTTGTGTTTCATGCATCTGACAAACATTTGTTGAGCACCTACCACATGCCAGATACATCATAGAGTGGTGGGGGGAAGGTCTTTCTGTTGAGGTGGATTTTAGCACAGTCATGAAGAAAATAAGGGAGTAGCACACTCCTATATCTGTGGGAAGAATACTCCAAATAAAAGACAAAAAAGCCGTGAGGCAGAGCTGTGCTTATTATGGACAAGGAACAGCATGGAGGAGTTTGGCTGAAACTCAGTAAGCAAGGCAAAGATGGTAGGAGAGGAGATTAGAGTGAACGGAGGAGCCCAGATTGAAGAGGACTCTGTAGGCCACTGCAGTGACTTTGCCATTTACTCTTGAGTCAGCTAGGAAGCCACTGATAAGTGCCAAGAAAAGGTATGAAATGATCTACTTGTTTAACAGCCTCCCTCTGGCTACTATGTAGACAGTTGTGTAGAGAGACAACAGTGGAAGAAAGACCATTTAGGAAGCTGTTCATATAGGCAAGGGAGAAGGTGGTTTGGATGAGGGCAGCGGCAGTAAAGTGAGGAGATTCTGATATATTTTATAGGCTGAGTTAATGTATCTGTTAATGGACTGGATGTGGGATGCAAGAGAAAAAGAGTCAGGGATGACTCCAAGGTTTCTGGCTTGAATAATTCTAAGAATGGAGTTGCCAGTTACTAAGATAAGAATTACAGGAGAGGGATCCCTGGGTGGCGCAGCGGTTTAGCGCCTGCCTTTGGCCCAGGGCGCGATCCTGGAGACCCGGGATCGAATCCCACGTCGGGCTCCCGGTGCATGGAGCCTGCTTCTCCCTCTGCCTATGTCTCTGCTTCTCTCTCTCTCTCACTGTGTGCCTATCATAAATAAATTAAATTAAAAAAAAAAAAAAAGAATTACAGGAGAATCAGGGTGGGTTTTTTTTGTTGCCCTGTTTTTATTTTGTTTTGTTTAGGGATGGAACAATGGTGGTAGTAAAAACCAGGAGTTCAAAGTTTAGGACATGTTAAGCTTAAGATACTTAACATTCAAGTAGACAGCTGAATATCCAGACTGGAGCTGAGGGGAGTCGTCTAAGGTAGAGACATAAATTTTAGGAATCAGCGTATGTGTGACATATTTTTCCATTTTCATTCTACTTTGCCCCATAGAGAATACCCACTCTGGCCCAGTTACCTAACTAATTCCAATAATACTGTGAATTTAGTATCATCAGCTTTTACCTTGGGGACTCATCCCAAGATTGCACGTTAGAATGACCTAGAAGGCTAAAAGTTGGGTTGGCTTGGCTTATGGTGCCACGGCCTCTAAGAAGTCGCTATTCTGAAAGGATGCAGACGAGAAGGCCAAGACTGAGGAGAGGGATGGGAATGGTTTCACTCCTACCCTGGTGTTTAGGAGTGAAGACTTTTTCATTCACCTACTTTGGTGTTCTCCAGAGGCTTCTATTTTCAGATGTGAACATGGCCTTATAGGCTACTACACACAGAGACAAGGAACTTAGCTACCCTCGTCACACTTTGTCGGCCATATTTACAGTGTAACCTATGGGAAAGGGTCTTCAATGGTTAGATCTATTGCTGCTTTCTTCTTACTTAGTGAAGAATACTGAGTGAAGTCCTGATTATTCACCCTTGGGATGGTAGAAGCATCACCAGCTTTGTGGGCAGAGAGAAAATTCACCCCCAGTCACATCACTCTATCCCTAGAGAGAGATTATTACAACTATTACTTTAGCCTCTGAGTCAATGAAAATATTTTCCACTTCTATCATTGATGGTAGCTGCTCAATCAGAAAGACTGTTCCTCGGATGGTAGCCACACTTGTGGTAAACATCACATGATACATAAACTTGTCAAATGACAAAACTGTATACCTGAAACTAATGTAATACTGTGTGTCAACTATGCTCAAATAGTGAAGGATAAAAAAAAAAAAAAAAAAAAAGCAAGCCTGTTCCTGTTCCACCAGCTGGGTAGGACAGTGAACCCACAGCAAGAAAGGTCACCAGGCTCTCAGAGCACATGTTAGTACTGGTAGGGAAGCAAGTGGGGACCCTTAGGGCTCAGAGTCCACTCGTGGTGGTTTTTAAACAGTCTCCAAATCCGGTGATACTCTTCCCTTCATGAAGTGAAACATAATTGTTCCTTCCCCTTGAGTGTGGCCTAGTGATGGGATTCTAATAAATGAAATAAAGCAGAAGTAGGTATGTGGCTTTGGATTGTTGACAAAAGATGGTGTGGCTTTTTCCTTGCTCTCTCTCTGATCACACGTTCTGGAGAAGGTTAGTTATCATACTAGGAGCACATTCCAACAGCCTATGGAAAAGGCCCACGCAGTAAGGAAGTGAGGCCTTCCGCCCACAGCAGTCATGTGAGGCAGCCATCGAGGAAACAGATCCTCCAGATCCCATCGAGCTTTCAGAAGATCCTGAGCCACCCCACAAATTGGCTCCCTATTCCTGACCCACAGAACCAACGAGGTAGTGTTTCTTGTTTTAAACCACTAAGTCTGGGAGTAATTTAACCACCCAATGAGGAAGATATAACTCTATTTGCATAGAATTAAAAACTCAAGTTCTGTACCAGTCTTGCACATAACTGGAACTCAAGGTTAAAAACAAATATTTAAATTGAGCTATTAGTCTCAAGGAAAGGCAAGGCAAGGCTTAGACTCTGGCATTATGAGTTCTCAGAAATCAAAGAGATACTGATTAACGTGTTCTATGTTTGCTGATATAAACAGGACTTCTGTAACTCTGATTAAACGTTTAATCAGGTCAGATACTGACAAATTTTGATTAATGGCCTATTTATGTTGATTAAATGCCTCACCTTCTATGGGTTTGCCATTTAACAAGAAACTGCTTGACCAGGGTCAGCTGGTCTGAAGATAGGTCTGAGGCATCTGACAAATACTCCTCACTTCCCCTTACCCATTCAGGGAGGCAAAGAGGATAACAGAGACCTTTAAAAGAGATCACAGATCCACTTGGGAAATTAACTTGCTCTCTGGCCTTGTTAGCCACATGCTCTAATATTAGACATAAGCTAATGGATAGCCTTCCAATATCCCGATGAATGGCAGCACAGGGGTTCCCAGAGAGTCTTAGTTATCACCCAACAACATCTGACCCAATTTCATTCTCTGGGCCCATGGCTGAGGACTAACACGTGTTCCTCAGTACCGTCTGTTGCCTGCCAAGCCTACACTTAGAGCAAAGCACCCAGCTTCTCTGTCACACTGGTGGCTGTAGAAAGTGTCCATTACTCCATTAGGCAATGGAGACATGTTCAGCTGAAGCTGACATTAAACAAAGTTAAACACAACAGAGCTAAGAATGGGGTCATGGTATGGGGTTTCTTACTTGGACAGCTTATTTGGAGCTCACTTGTCAAAGCACATTCATAACCGCAAAACTCATTTTCCAAAGAAACTCCATCCTTAAAGATGGCAACGAGCAGGCTCTTTCTAAGTAAGCATACTGATTCCATATCATGGTCTCATTGCTTCTTTTATGCAACCTATCAAATCCCAGAGACACATCATCTTTGCTGTAGGCAAACTTAGAGGCTTGGCTGAAGGCAGAGAGTGTTAAGATTTACTATTAAGCCAAGGGCTAAGCCCAAGAAGCAATATGAGACTGGTCAAAATGGAAGCAAGAAGGATGCTGACTTGTGACTCAATAAGCCTTCTCCACAAAGAGAAGTTTCATCATCGGTTGTGAAGACTAGAGCAGTCTGGGACTTGTGCTGCCTTCTGTAACTGAGGCTCTTCCCTTTCCAGCAGGTGAGAGCATTGAGTGGATGGCAAGTAAAGTCTCCTCTAAGACAGTGATTCTAACCTTGGCTGTACACTATAATCCCCCCGGGTGCTCTTCATAAGCCTGAAGTCCAGGCCACATTGCCTACACATTAAATCCAGTTTGAGAACCACTGCTCTCATACCTTTCCTGGCATGAGATTTGAGATTAGGGGAGCAATAAGGAGGAACTATCCTTTAAGATAGGGAGAGGAGTGAGTGGAGGTATTAGGGAACTGATGTGACATTCCCAAAGTTGAGAAGTTGACAGAGCCACTACCACAAGGAAAAGAAGCTTAGAGATCATTTCCTTCAATAACCCAACCTCTCCTTTGTTTCCATATAAGGGAACCACAGACTACTGGAGCCTTACAGAAACTCTAAGGCCATCTATCTTTTTTTTTTTTTTTTTTTTTAAGGCCATCTATCTTATATTGCTTCATCACACTTGTGGAAGCTGAGGCCTGAGGAAAGACAGAGAATAGCTAGAGCCATAGTAAATTTCATGGCAGGGCAGGATTAGAACCCATTTCTTCTCTCAGTCCAAGGCCTTCCTGCTGTTATATGCTGAACACAGCAACATGGCTTAATGCTTAGCAGCACAGGCTCTGGCACGAGAGTGCCTGGGTGAGAACCCCTGTTCTACTGGTTATCTGTCACACTGGGCCACTCATCTTATTCCCTTGAGCCTCCATGTTCTCCCCCGGAAAGTGGAAATAATAATGGTATCTTCATCCAAGTTGTGAAGACTATAGGGGAGGACAAGAATAGTAATGCATCTAGCACAGTGCCTGGCATACAGTTAATATTCAATGTTAGTCATTCTTCTCAACAAAGGTCAGGGTGGCACTCTGAAGAGAGGAAAAGAAAGAATACGTATGGTTATTTGGGCTGAGGTTGATGCTCAAAATGTTCTAGCAGCTTCAAAGTATTATTATTTTGATTTCAAAGACTTCTCAAGTACAGGCAATTCTGAGTCAGAACCAGCTTGACATAAGCTCTGACCTCAAGGCTGTCAGTACCTCTAAGCATCCTTGCCTATCAAACTAGCTACCTATCAAATAAATAACCATGAAAATGCTCTGCTGAAAATGCTGTACAAATGAGAGATGTGTATTATTACCCTTCATGATATTGTCATCACCATACAGTCCATGTCAGCTAGTTTGAACTTTAATATATCACTTGTAAGGCCATACAAGAAAGTAGTAAACAGGGATGCAGAACAAGGTGACTTACAGAAATCCTAACATTTAGTCATAACGTTAAAATACAAAGAAAGCTGAGAGTATGGAGGGAAAAACATAGATAGATAGATAGATAGATAGATAGATGATAAAACCATGATAAGCCTTAGCTCTTACCAGAGTCCCCCAAAGACTGAAACTCACTTGAAATGAATAGTGAGCAGGGAGACATAATGTTGAGCCTAATAAAACAAGTAAGGCTCTCAACCCAGACCTTCCTAGGGCAGGGATGTACCTTTAACAAGAGGCAGTGGCGTATCTGTTGCAAAGGATTTTGTGGCCACCAAAATCCTTTTCTAAAAACAAAATAAAATTCAAATTCTTGTTTCTTGGATTAATCAAAATAATTGAGTGATGAGGACAGGGTGAGAGTCATGAAGGGGATTTTCTCCTTTTTTTGTAAATTACATGGACATTTTTAATGTGCTTTGTTACAAGCACATTTTTCTTTTTAAAATTTTAGAAAAAGAAAGGGGAAGAGAGAGGGAGTAAGAGTTAGAAAGGTTAAATAATCATAGGAATAGAAAATTCAACACTTATTCATTCACGAATACTCTATAACAAGCTGTGCAGTCTCTAGAAGACACAACTCCTGAAGAGTCAAAAAGCTGAGGAAACGATGACTCCCCCAAGTTATCTAAGAGGATCCCCAGACAGGCTGGGCTACGGGGCAGAGGTCCCACTAAGGTCTAGTCATTGCGGTTTCCTCTCCCCTGGCCAGCCCTGCTCTTTCATCCCCAGCATCTGCTCAGGTCACCTGCCAGATACCTAAGAAATGTAATCCTAAACAGTAATAGTATCTTCCTGTTTACACTGTGCCGCATTCTTGGCCTTTAAAAAAAAGTAAAAGAAAAAAAAACAAACCCTACTTCATATGCAAGGCCGTCCCTACTACCTGCAGACATTACCATTTTCAAAACCCCTTTCTTGACAGGGATCTACAGGCTAGGATAGAAAAACACTGCCACTTCAGGTCTGTTCCTGAACAGGTGCCCTCCCTATCACTCCTTCAGCCTTCTTTTCTCTTCACCATAAGTAACTCAGGGCGTGGTGATCTGCTGCTATACAGTGCCCAGTTCTGGTCTCGTCTAAGCCCTTCACTCCTCACAGTGCTAAGTTCAAACAACACCCCAGGACGAGGTGCTGAACTGCAATAAAAGCCGAACAGGGGCGGGGGGTGGGGGAAGAACTGAGGACTGCAGAACAGGTGCTAAAGAAATCTATCTGTATGGTGTAAATTATACTGCCCTGAAATGCCAATTTAGTTAAGCCACAAAGGAAGAATCTGAGAGACTCCTTTTAGCAGAGGTCACTTAAGTTTCTTGAATCTCTCTCAAGTACAACGATCTCTTTACCTGTATTAATCAGCAGATTTTTAAAATCATTATAGCTATAAAAAGATAACTATCTTTTACCCCACCATAGGGGCAACTGAAGAAATAAAACCAGAGTTTATATGAAAATGCTTTGGGAAGCAATGCCTCCCCTACGCCTCTTATCCCCTTCTCTCTCAATGCAGGGCAGTTTGCAACCCCAACCACCTAGCTTAGAATATGATCCTGGGACTATGGCAAATCTTTTTAAAGTTAAACAGAAAAAGTCAAATGTTCAGTCTTTACAGCCTAAACTAATAATCACCTAAAAGATATTAAAAGTTCAGCTGTTATTCCTTGTGAATTTTGAGAGACTAATGTATCTGTCCAAGCTAATCACAGAATACGCTTTAGGAATTCTACAAAAGAGAATTCTCTTAGGGTCTACTCCTTTAAAATCAGGATATCACCTCCCACCCCAATCTTCCTCACAGAGCTGCTGGGCAGTAAAATCCAATAGCGCAGCACACAGTCATGCCGATAAATCAGAAGCATGGAAGTTTTAACTTCCTTTGAAAACTCTGCCTGCAGCTTCCTATTCTCTCCTGCTCCAGACTACGACCTTCTATCTGCTGAAGGGAAAGTGAGGAAAGATGCCTTGGAGGCCACTTTAGTAGCCAACCCGATGAGAAACCACTTCTGTCTCCGCTCCTGAAAGTGCTGCTAGAAATTATTAGAGCCAAATCAGCATGATCACAGTGAAGCCAGGACTTGCAACTGCATGTAAACACCCTTAGGCTTGGGGAGGACAGTTAACTACACACACCTTTTCCCCTCCCTCACCCATCCTGTTACCTCCACGCTTGGGACTTTGTGCCAAAGGCTCAGCCTGGAATGCTGCACAGCCACCAGTACCTCATGGAGGAGGGAAACAACTCCCCACATAGCCCGGCTCACCCAGGCAAGAACAGGCACTTGACTGGCTTAGAGAAAAGGCCTTCTCATACCTCCATCATCGTGTTGAACAAATCTGTCATCCGTCAAAAACAGAGATAAACTCAGACCTCTCCAAGAAAAGCCCTGAATTAATCAAATCCCAGGTTGTCTGGCCTACGTGGACTGTAACCATACCAGTGTGACTCAACCCCTTCAGGCATTCAGAATTCAGTCTGGCAGCTAGAGGAGAGATACTGGTTGTCCTTACATTGACTTACAAGTCAGGGCTGTGTCAGCAAGACACTACTTTCATTTAATAACAACATATAATTGAAACTTAGAATCTAAGCCTTTCTTTAAACTTCTAGTCTTCTAATTACTATTATTATTTTTTAAGATTTTATTTTATTTATCCATGAGAGACACACAGAGAGAGCAGGGCAGAGACACAGGCAGAGGGAGAAGCAGGCTCCATGCAGGGAGCCCGACGTGGGACACGATCCTGGGTCTCCAGGACTAGGCCCTAGGCTGAAGGCGGCGCCAAACCGCTAAGCCACCTGGGCTGCCCAAGTCTTCTAATTCAAACAGATCTGAATACCTATTATAGGACCTTCCCATTTCCTAAATTTATCCTTCCAGCTGCTAAGGATCACCTGTAGATTTAAAGAAGAAGTCTGTATCCTTCCTAAGCAAAATTCAGACTAAAAAAAAAAAAAAAAAATCCCCAAACCCCTCATCTCTTCAGTCTGTCCTCAAACAAGTGCCCTGCCTGCCTCTGGACATTTTATAAAATGGAAAAACATGGGCCTGAGAGTCAAGACATGAGTTCTAACGCTAGTTCTGTCTCAAACCACTCTGTGACCTAGAGTTCATGGCTGCACTTTTCTGGGTCTCAGCTGCTTCTCTGAAGTAACACAGGAAAGCTGGATTCACGATGTTAGGTAGCTCCAACTCTACCAAGTCCACTTGTCCCTTCTCTTACAGTTCTCCTAGAGTTCCCTTCCTTTCTGGGAACTTTCAGCTACATGTTTAAGATGCAGCTGCATCTTTAAGATGCCATGCACCCAGTTTCTATTAAAATTCCAATGAATCATCCACAGATAGTTTATGTTCATCCTACACATTGTATTTTTCCAGATTCTGCTGGCCCATTGGAGAGATCTATGTATAATATTTGTAAGGCACTATTTGTTCTAAGAGATTTACATAGGTTGAATGATATGAAGCTGCCAACATTCAAACATTTTTACCATACAGAAACAGCAATTTCATATGATTCAAATTACCACATTAACTTACTTATTCCTCCTTACAATCCCCATGAGGTAGGTTTTACAAATGAGGAAATGGGAGCACAAAGAAGTTAAGAACTTGCCACAGTCACAGAGCTAAGAGATGACAGGGTTTGGATTTAAACCTGGGCAGCTAAGCTCCTGAGCCTGTGGTCCTACCATAATGTTTTATTGCCTCCCGTACTGGGAACAAGAACAGCTTGAAGAATGTGAGTCCAGACCAAAGTAGTGTCTCAGAAGGAGAGTGAGAGGCTCACACTGCAGCCTCTGTTGGGTTGTACCTTTCACTTCAATGGTGGCATTTGCTTTAGGAGCACTGACAAAGTGATATACACAGTGGTATTCGCCTGAATCCTCAGCTCTCGGCTTATTGATCCTGCAGAGATGAGAAAAAAAATGAAGTGAGGAAGCTGGGAACAAATACACAACAAAATATACAACAAAATAAGAATCAAAAGGGCAACCAGGGACCTTGCTCTCCAAACCGTGTCCCTGAATGCAACTCACCTCCTCCTAACTGAAAGCAAAAACCTCCCTCCACGTATTACAAAACATTAGAGCTTCACTCCTTACTGGGTGCCTGGAATACAAAGATGGAATGATACATGGTCTCTAACCTTAAACAAGTAATCAAAATAGAGGGCTGTACAAAATACTCTAGATTATATTTAGATATAGAGGATGGAGCCATCACTAAAAAAACCTTCTTGCTTACCTCATGTTTCTAGTCAAATAAGTAAGAGCAGGAAAAAAGGCAAACCACAAACCTTCTTCTGTGCTCCCCTTTTAAAGACCCTGTTTTGGTAGTTTTGTTCTTCCCACACAGTATTTCGGTACCATGCCTTTTAATCTCACTCACAGGATCCAAGGGATAGTGGGCGGAACAAATCTCTGTAATCAGAGCACCAGCCACAGAGATGCAGCTAAACTTTTAAGATACTTAGGTACAGCTAGAACCCTAAGGTCCTGCATGATCTCCTTCCTATGCTCATCTCAGCCACTTCCTAATCCTGCTGGGCTCTTTTCACTTTTTCAATGTGCCCTGCTTGTTCCTTCCTCAAAACCTAGACACAAGATGTTTCTTTACAGAGAATGCTCTTCCCATCACTCTTAGCCTAATCTAACTCCTTCCGCATCGGTCTTGGCTCACATCATTTCTTCCTACCCTCAAAGTGACATCCCTCTACCTGACATTCTTGCTCATACTACAGTGTAATTCTTCACACACATGCATCAAAACATATAATTATATATTTATATATTTATGTGATTGGTTGATGAATGTCCAGTTTCCCAAAAGACCAAGTTCTATGTGGACAGGCACTGGGTATAGAATTGCTGCATAATTCTATACCCAGTGCACATGGCCTGGCCTGAAATATAGCAGGGTGAATGAATAAATAAATGAGCAATTGACTGAATGAATGTAAACTCAGAGTGAACAGCTGTGCAGAGATCCTGATCAAGTTAAGCAGAGTGACAAGAAGGACTGTAGGACATGTGCACGGCTAGAACAGCACTTCCTCTGAATTCCACAGGGTGATCCTAAACAAGCTTTCTTGCCCCTGACAATGAGCTTCACACCAGCTCAGTACACTAGGGCTTTATACACATACCCCAAAACTTACATAGAAAGGCTGGTGTCTAATTACTGAAGAGAAATCTACATCAGAAGATGATCATCATACAGCTCCTGCTCTTTTGGCTCAGTGGTAAAATGTGGTACTTGTGATGGTCAAATCTACATTGTACTAATGTCTGAGAAAAACCCCTAGCCTTAACCACTGACTGGCTCAATATATTTATCCATCTTACTGTTCATCCCAAAAGATCATGGATGAGGAGAGACAATATATCCCTAGGACTACCTCAGCATACCCGCGGCAGCATAACATTCTTAGAGGAACAGCCAAGAGTCTTCTAAATGTGATACAAGGGGCTCTTCTTAAATCAATATGCTCCCAATAGAGAAAACAGACACAAGTCAGCTGCTCTTAGCAAATGTTCCAGAGTTTGGAGGAAGAGCAGCAGCTGTATCTTCAGAGCTCAGACTAACTTAACTCTAAGATCCTTGAAAAGACTTGGAAAGATGACTCCCAAGCTTGAGCCCATGCCTGTGGGTTCAAAATCTCCCCTACATCATTCCCTTCAACTAGCTACTGGGAAACAACTGAAGCAAATGGAAAACAAGCCCAATAGCCAAGCAGGTGCAGGGTCTCTCAGACTGGTCCATAGATCACTTAATAGGTGGCCCAAGGGACTCATCAGCCATTACTTCACAAAATGTGGGAGAACACAGATTCCCTGAAAAACTCTGACAATGCAGAACACCCCTGGAGAGCTGCAAATAAGCTGACCAAACAAAGAAAGAAGAAAGAAGGAAGAAGAAGAAGAGGAGGAGGAGGAGGAGGAGGAAGCATTTTATAAAGTCAAACTCGAATTTATAAAGCTACAGTTCAAAGCCATGTGGGTGACACAGTACAAGACCTCGGTGAAACAAAATTGGATGTCTGGTACCTTGAAAGAGTTATTATAAAAATACAAACTTGTAAAACTAACAAATAGACCAAGAACATATGCCTTTCGGGGATCCCTGGGTGGCGCAGCGGTTTGGCACCTGCCTTTGGCCCAGGGCGCGATCCTGGAGACCCGGGATCGAATCCCACGTCGGGCTCCCGGTGCATGGAGCCTGCTTCTTCCTCTGCCTATGTCTCTGCCTCTCTCTCTCTCTCTGTATGACTATCATAAATAAATAAAAATTAAAAAAAAAAAGAACATATGCCTTTCATCCTACCCAACAGTTCTATGTGATTAAGCTTTTCCAAACTATGAGAATATGTCTGAGGCTATATTTCCAATTTAATATCAAAAGAAACTACAGTGGAGATAGATTAAACTTGCCACTAAAATGGTATGTTAAAGCAGGAAGAAAAAGAAAAAAAAAAAAAAAAAACCCAAAAACCTAGATTCTAAAAAGTCAGGAGACAGAGAACCTAGCCTTGCTTCTGAAATTTACTAGATAGACTATTTGGCCTTGAAAATAGTTAAGAGTTATTACTCTTTGAGTTTTAGTTTCCTTACTTGAAAAAAAGAGGATCCTGATTGTGGGTCAATTAAATAAGGGATATGAAAAGATCTCAATTTTGCAAAATACTGCAGAAGGTCCTTGCTACTACCAGGCATGCAGATTTTCCTGGTCTTACTCCAGTGCACTCTTTCTTTGTACAGACTCAACCTGACAAACAGAATCAGCCAATCCTTTTCCAGATTAGTTTTCAATCACAAACTATTCTGAAAGGTGAGGTGCCATGTGTTCTAGGTATTCCAAAAAAGCACCAAATCTTTGGGGGCCAGGTTAACTTCAGCCGGCAAATATTCCCCTTTCATCAAATGATGTTTCCAGGTTACCATCCTTAATCCAGACCACTAAAAGGCCCTGTATCCACTGGTCTTGATCAGGTTATGGTCCTATTAATTACTCTCAAGAGGTAACTCAGACATCTATCCAGGAGAAAGATCACTTAGGGTGCTCTTGCTCTAAGAGTCCTAAGGCAGATTTCATTCTGATTCCTTAAACCCCTGGATTAAGTCAAAAGACCTGCATTCTAATTGTGACTTTCCTACTGACTAGCATGGTTTGGTTACCCTAAGCAAATCACTCTCAATGCCTTCTGTTTCTCTATTATCATAGTGAGGGGAACATTTATGACTCTCAAATCTGGCTATTCATTAGAATGCTTTGGAAATCTTTCAAAGATTCCTGGGCCTCACCCCAGATATACTGGATTAGACTCTCTGGAGAAAGACCATATATATCTTCTGTGTCTCCTTCATAACATAGCTGTGGATTATGAATGTCCACAGTAAGCTCAGCAATGCTCCCTTCCACCTTCCCAGGAACTGCTAGCCCCTCTCACCTGTATTCCATGTTGCTGGCATTCTTGCGAGTGGCGGTCAGTTCTACCCCATTCTTTGTCCAGTAGCTGTATGTAAGGGTATGAGAACTGGAGGTGAGGTTACACTGCAGGGTGACGGGGAGAACAGGGCTGTCTCGAAGAATGATCTCTTCACTGGTGACAATCCTTGGCTCTGTAATAAGAGTGCACAGTGATAGGGAGCCATAGCCTTCCATTCTTTGTAGCCCTGGCCTGAGAATCAGATGGGGTAGGATGGGGAGACTAGAAAAGAGGGAGGGCAGACAGGACCACCACATGAGGAATTTCACTTTACCACTTTAGAGGAAGTCAAGAAAGGAAAAAACAATGATTATAAGCAAATGACCACTAGCGCAGACAACAGCCTGAAGACCAGTTGGCCTAGACGTGAAAAGAATGGGAGTATTACGGGTACTTGTACTGGCAACAATCCACTTATACTTTTGAACACCACCGTTTCATGATTTAAGAATGACCAACCAATTCAGCTTCAATTAGTAAACCAGGCTCCACCTTGTAGTTCTGAAGACAAAAGCAGTATCATTTGTATATAACTAATAAACTCCCTGTGGAGTCACTAGGCCCTGGAACAGTAATAGCTATAATTAGATAATACATGTATGGCTTTTCCCACATTTAATTCTGATAAACCTATGGCAAACCAGCCATGGCCATTAATTATGTAGAAAGAAACAGTGTAGATCCTAAAAGCAAATTTCCTGCCAGAAGTCTATTGCATTTTCCAAATTTTGCCAAGGGAAAATTCTTAAGGAACCATCAACAGTTCTTCTCTCCAGCCCGTATTTATTCCCAAAGCTTTTTCAGAATTGTTATTTAAAACACATTCCATTGTGCAGATAACATAGAGTGTGATATTGCTGGTATCATGGGCTCCTAGCATTTTTAGAGCTAAAAGGCCCTTAGAGTTCACTGAATCCCACTCTTTAAGAGCTAGAAACAGAAAATGACTTGTGCAAGGCCATAGTTATTGTTAGTGTCAACACTGGGCCTAGAACACACATCTGACTAAATTCTCTATCTCTGCCTCCCTCCCCCAGCTCCATACCCCCAACACACACACTTTCCACCCTATAGCAATTTATATACTTCATCTTCTGATTCTCTCCTGGGCTTAGATAACCTGGGGTCATTAGTTTAAAATCTATAAAAATAACCTCAAATATTAGAACACACTGAGCAGAAATGTTTTAAGGCACACTCTATCATTCCTAGAAGGTTCATACTTTAAAGCCTTTTGAATTCCATCACTATATTAAAGTCAAGATGTCTGTTTGTTGTCTTGTTGTTCCTCTCTCTAATCTTCTCCTAAGCTTAGCTGCTATTCTACTTTTGGTCAGACATTTTCAGGTGAATTCTAAACTTTTCCCATCCACATTAGAGGTATTTCCTCTTTTGTTCTTTTTCCAATTGTTTCTCAGAAATTCTTGATTAACTTCTCATTTCCCTGCACCTGACAACTCGGTAGCAGCAACCTGACACCATTTTATGCAGTACAGTGCTGACTCTTAACTCTTGAGGATAGAACTCACTCCCTGCACTGGAACTAATAAGCTTTGTTCCCTGTGCAGGGAGGGGGATGGAATGGAAAAGTCATGGGACACTTGAAAAATATAATGCCCAAGGACCTCTTAATCAATGCAACATTTCTGACTATGGAGCTCATATCAAAGAAAACTGTGACAAATAAAGCAAATCCTTAAGTCTGTTCAATTAAATGGGTTCTCACTATTTTCCAACTCTGGCAAAGGGATAGTGGTTATCTTCCATTCAGCACTGGTCCTTACTGGTAACATCAAACAGGGTCTCTATGTACAGATAATGGAGGCATAGCAGCCACTAAGACAGAAGCAGATGCATGTAAACACGTTAGCGCAGTGGTGTCCCATGGTTTCCAAAACACACTGGACAGAAGCCAAGTCCCTGGGCCTTAAGTCGAGCAGAACGGCTGCAAACCCTGCAATGGAAGGCGCACATACACCATCAGCAGAAAGCACCACAATTCCAAGAAAAATCAAAACCAAGCAAAAACAAAAGAGAGAACCAGTACTCCACAGAAATTAAAAATATAAAGGCAACATTAAAACCCAAACACACTTTTAGGTTTTTACTAAATTTTTATTATCCAATTTTATTTTCTGTCCCATTTGGGACTCTCCTTCTGGCTCTTCTTCTCAGACTGCACTGAGAAAGGGTAAACTCTGAGGATGAGGCCAAGAGCTTCCAGATGTTTCAACACAAGGAGGCCAAAGTAAATGCTACTCTTACCTGTGACGATGCAAATGCCCACTGCAGCTCAAGGAGATTAAGAAGGTGATGAGAGCAACCTGGAGACTTTCTGCCAAGAATTCTTGGAAGGCAAAGGAAAGCTCTTTTCCCCTTACGTGTTAAAGATCCAGGAGAGAGTCAGCTGGGAGCAAGTGGATAATTTAAATAGGTTTAAATATGATTCTGCAACATAGGAGGGCTGTGGGGTAGGGTAACCTCCCTCTGATGATTGCTGTATATGGAAACCAGTGCTAAACCAAAGCTCCTTGGCCAGGGTGCCACACCTGCATTTTGCACCAGGATGAAGGTGGAGCTTTTATTTCTGTGGTTTAATATTGCGCATGAAAGTCCACGAGAGATGAACAAAAATGTTTACTTGCCACTGACTCCCTATTTAGAAGTAGTGGATGGGAGATCCTTAGCCTCACCACCACTCTTGTGTAGAAGAACATGCTATGGCCAGAGAGATACCTAAAAACTGGGCATATTTCTCTTCCTGCCTTACCTTACTCAAGGAGCTTTGGGGAAAAGTACTATCAAGAAGTCATCCTTAAAAGACTTCAACCACCTCCTGGAGGCAAATGTCCTTGGGATGCTAAGACCACAAAACAATCCAATTAGAGTGAATTCAGGATGTTTTTAAAAAGTAACAGCAGCAGCTTGGCTCTCTAAAACAGTTAACTAGGGCTGACTGATGGGGAAGTCTGGGATAAGACTTAAACTGGCAAGGATTTGGTTTAACCACATGCAGACACTTCTAAAGTAGGAAGTTTATTTCCAAGTAAACTGGGGGAATGTTACGTATTTTCAAAACTGAATTGGTAGGTAAGTGCCCCCCAAAGACTCATCATCTTCTAGCCCCAAGGCATGACCTTTTAACTAGGAGTCTACTTGAGTCAAGCTCCTGGACGTACAAGTACCAAATGCCCAGCCCAGTCCATGCCTACAAACTTCTGCAGATCTTTGTGGCCATTTGGGTAATTCTGGTTTTATAAGGAAAGGAGCAGGGGGGGCAGGAGAAGGAAGCGTGCAAGGGAAAAACTGTTAAATAAAAGAAAATTGCTGGGTTAATATTCCCCATTTTCACATAGACAAGGTTTTCTTTTCCCCTTTCCAGAAGCAGGTTCTCTGATTGAACAGTGCCAGCTGCAGCAGCCTCTCCTCTCTCTCCCCTAAGACCTATCCTCTTCATAAGCATCTTCTAAGGTACTATAAAGAATAGACAACTAATCTGCTATATTCCAAATAAGTATACAGATTCAGGGCCCATGTCCTATTATTTCCTGCATTATTATCAAACTCCTCATAAATGTGTTTTTACTATTTTTACTTATTCTTTCTAAATCAATCAGTTCCTTAAGCCAGAACTGGCTATAAGTCTGAGTTCTTGAAGAGAAGGCAAAAACCCAAAGGATCTTTCCATTAAGTAGAGTATGCTCCCTCAATTAAAATCAAGTCAGATGTGGGGCTAGAACTAACTCTTCCTGGCCAGGAGCACTAGCTCTGTGGTGGCTTCTTCCTCCCTCTCCTTCCCACTACACGAGTAGCAAGACACTTTTCAGAAAAAGAGGTGGCCACAAAAGCTCCCGGGTCTAATGTCTTACTTGTACCCGCTACAACAGATGAAGAGAAGAATTCTGAGCCAGCCGCTTAGGCTCTCCCTCATCACTTAGTTGGAATTTAGTTTCTTCTTTTTTCAAAATACAAGAAAAGGCCAGTATGAATGGCTTCCAAACTATTTCTGGGGTTGCCAGTCTCTGGGATAAGGAGGACTGTGCCAACAGTCAGTCATCAGAGTCAATCTGTGAACAGGAAGCAGATGCAACTCTGACTTTGAAACAGCATGATGGGGTTTAAAAAAAAAAAAATTTGCAGTTTAGTGTCACCTGGTGCCTAACAGCAAGACATACAAAGGAAATCTCGGGCTGTTGCTTTTAAGAGAACAGGAGACTGGATGGGCAGGACCAGTAAGGAGTGTACTGCTGTAGTGGAGGGCTGTTATCAGAGAAGCACATGCCACTGTTTTAGAAAAGAAAAAGAGCTGGAACTATGGAGATATCCAAGCTTACATGCCACCCAACAACCAAAACACACCACCACACTGCACCTATGGCAACATTCCCATCACAGAACAGGATGACACCAAGTCACAGTGAGGGAAGAGGCTGGGTAGACACAAACTTAAAACCATAGAGGTGAAGGCAGCTACTCAGAGAGCTTCAAACAGATCAACAGAAGAAATAAAAGTAGTTAGACTGGGGAGAGAAACAAAAATAAAAAGGCACCAGAGAATAAATCAGCAAAAGGATAGCAGGAAACCTACTACAAAATTAAAAGGGGAGGGAAAGAAACAATTCAACACTACCCTGGTATAAATGCCTGGTTTTAGGAGTGTTAAGTGTTTTTTTTGAGCCCCCCCTCCCCCAGTTCTCCCTCCCCACCTCTTCCCATTGCAGATGATTTTGGACAGGCACGGATTTCCCCAAGTTCTTTGTTCCTGAGGAGAAAGACACAGAAAACGGTCAGGGAATGAGGGAGGTAGAGAGGACGTCAAAGAAAAAAAAAAGTTGCCACAGATGTTTTCATACACTACAACCAGAAGGGTCGTGGGTTTGAAAAAACGAAGACAAGGGGTGGGGTGAGCGATCATACTGGGGGAAAAGGAAAAGGAAGCAGAAGGGAAGGGTCATCGGGCCACCTCTAATGACTACAGTACTACTACTGTAGGGTGCTGGACTCACTCTGAAGGACGCTTATGGTGGCCTGGGCTCGAATCCATGTTATGGAGGGGTTTTGCCTCAAGTCATTCCTCTTGGGGTCGTTGCTGGCCCTGCACTCGTAAGTCCCAGAGTCCTCCAAGGTGAGCCGGGTTATTCTCAGCACACTCACGCCGTTTGACCCGTAGGCGGTGTTTACGGTGACACGGCGCTTCCGAGCACCGTCCCACAGCTGTCTGAAAGACTCTGCCCGGTTGACTTCTGCGTACCACCACTGGATCTCTGGCGTGGGGCTCCCGACCACGTCACAGTACAGCTCAAAGGCGTCCCCAGTGAGCTTAGTTTCTGACATGGGCGACTTGACAAACCCAGCTAGAGGGAGGGGGAGCAGGAATGCAGTGACAGGCCAATCAGAAAAAAAAAGAATCAACAGGTGTTAATAGTAATTTAAAGAAAAGAAAAGAAAAAAGCAAATGAGTTGCAAAGAACAAAAAGGATTCATTTTTAAACTATAAAGAGACAGTAAATAGCATTTCATACAAGCTTTTAGAAGAAGAACCACCCTGGGAAGCTTATGAAGCAAAGGCAGGCTAATTTCAAGCTGGGGCAGCCCAGGTGCTAGCCAGGCAGAAGCAAGCCCACTGGAAAGCGTTTTAGCAATGGGCCCAGTTGGTAGGAATGAGAAAGCTTCGGGTCTCGGGGGAAGAGTCTCTTTCCTTAGAGCACAAACCATTACCTTTTCAAATTCAGGCAAGTGATGAAAGATAACCGCAAGTGGCAGGAGGTCTATATGCCAAGTCAGGATCTCTCTTTTGGATGGGTGAACACTTTGTTAGAGATGCCATGTCTTTTGTGGGCCTCAAGAAATATTAACTGACCTAATGACGCCTTCTTTTGGGAATCAAAGTCCAAACTTCAACTGAAAAGGTAGCATAATTCTTTCTTGTGCAGGATTCCATCCTGAGTTCAGGAGATTTCCTCCACATCCTGTTCTTCCCTGGGTCTATGGCAAACAAACGGCCCAGTGATCTGTGACTAGGTTAGCCTCCACTTGAATGCAGACCTTCACTCAGGCACAGGGAAACAAGACAGTCTGTACTTGAGAGTGAGAATTCCTATGGGGGTCCGCTCAGCAGTGAAACCAGCGTTAACAGCAATCCAACTCAATACCAATAGAGGGACTATGCCTTCCACAATTCCATAAGTTCATACAGCTAGAGAACTCTGCTGAAAAGTCAGTCTTAAAAATAACCATGGTACTTGACAGGCTCTGTCTACACAGTTTAGTTGCCTAGCTCCCAGAGGCCAGCTCAGAAAGAATAAGAAATGTACAATGATGAAATAAATTCTATGGTGAAGGTTAGGCCTCAACAACATTGCCAGGCATTGCCAGGAATTAAAGTTGATGCCTACCTCCACTCGTCCATAATTTGCTTTAGGTTACACTCCCATAAGACATGGTGGCAATGGCAGAAAGAGAGTAGAAAATCCAGACTTACTTGAAGAACTTTGGAGGAGGGTCCATAATAAGCTAAATCACAGTGCAAGCATACTCTCTCTCACCCATTTACTTCACCTAGGGTTCATCGGCATTTCTACCAATTCAAGCAGTGTCCCAAGGTACAGGGCAAGAAGCTAAAAGAGGTACTGAGTGGCTGGTCAATTTCCCTGGGGATCAAGCTGACCCCTCTGTGTTGGGCAGAGTGGGGCCAGGATCTAGCAACATCAGATTAAAAACATTCCAAAGGAAAGGTATAAATTATATGGAACCGTTTTCCTACAGTCCGGAAACCAAGGACATGAAGAACTGACTAAAAATGGAGGTTACCAAGTGGAAAACATTCCATTTATATCCCTAAAAGTACTTGCTTTTGGAGATAAACTTCACCCTACGGACCTCAGAACCCTAAACCTGCATGATCTCTGCAACAATGTGCTATACTTACTTAACTGGAGGTCAAGACCTCCAAAATCATACTAATCTTTCAATTCATAAAACATTCAGGATCTAGGGAGGACACGAATCCAGTAATTAATAGCCTTCAACTAAATCTTCTGTCTTGAAATGCTATTCTGAACTACCTCTTCAGATAGTATCAGTTCTTTGTAAGAAACCATCTACCAGAGGCTCCAAGAAGTAAAAAAAAAAATAAAAAAAAAAAAGTCATTCTCAGATTTAGGGCAAGTTTCAGAATTTCAGAAAAAAAAAAAAAACACCAATCCCCAACAATGAAAAGCTGAGCTCACGTCCAGGTAAAGTGGTAATCAAGGAGCCATGTCTTCATCTCGCAAACTAACCACCTGCCCACCCATCAAAGTCAATGCCAACTAGGACAGTAAAGGAAGCTGATTCTGTCCATTTTACTACTGGTTTAATCACCATGGAAAATTGGTTATTGGTAAATCCCTAGGGAGCAGTAAAGAGGAGTACTGTTTTAATCATACTCCATCATTAAATGGAAATTACAAGCTCTTATTCTCACATTCTCTGTGAACTGGGGGAGTTTATGTCCTCTCAAATGTGACCACGCACAGAGTATCGTCAACTTATGATGGGGTTACATCCTGATAAAGCCATTGTAAGTTGACATTTTCTGAAGTCAAAAATCCCTTTAATACACCTAACCTACAGAATATCACTAACAAGTCTACTGTGCTCAGAGCACTTACGTAGGCCTACAGTTGGACAAATTATGTAACAAAAAGCCTATTTCTTAAGTGTTGACTATCTCATGCAATTTACTGAATGTTGTACTGAAAATAAACAGAATGGCTGTATGAATCCAGAATGATTGTTAAGTGTACCAGTTGTTTACTCTCATGATATCATGGCTTACTGGGAGCTGAAGCTTGCTGCTGCTGCTGCCCAGCACCATGAGGGAGGAACGGACTGCAGACTGCTAGCGTGGGAAAAGAACAAAATTCAAAATTCAAAATATGGTGTCTCTATTAAATATGTATCACTTTTGCACCATCATAAAGTTGAAAAGTTTTAAGCTGAACCACAGTAAATCAGGGCCCATCTACTTGATCATGCTCTAGAAATGTGTTAGTGGGTTTGTTTTGTATTTTTTCCCCTTCTGAAATACAGGCTGACATTTAAGCCTCTTTATCAATCTGCTGACTATGCTAATGTAAAAGGAATGCCTGCAAGTATGTCCAGAACCCCAAGAACCCACCCAATTCCAATGGAATCTCAAATCCCAATAGTATACAATTCAAAGATAGCTGAGAAACAGCCTGAACACAATTCCCACCGCACAGAACCAATCAAGTCACTCAACCTGGCACTGCCAACCGTAGGCAAGACTCACTTCTAAGGAGGAAGGAATGCTGATCTGATTTAGTTTAATTTTCTATCTGCATACAGGAAAATGGGACTGAGTCAAAAATAAGTGTTCTTTGAATTAGTAAATTATATGATGTGTATTTAAGCAAACTTATCTAAAAGCAAGATTTAATATCCTTTAAAACACTAATAAACGTGTTCTTTGGAAGCTGTTATTATTAGCCATGTGCATCAACAGGTTAACATTTTCTAAGTACGTGTCATATGTTAACCAATGTGCTAAGCACTTCATATTATCTCATTTAATCCTCACAATAGTCCTATATGATACTAAGGTCCAAAAAAGTTAAGTACTTTGCCCACAGTCACAAGCTAATAGAGACTGGCCTGGAATCCAGGTGTACCCAAAACCAAAGCATGGTCTTGTAATACTTTCCATGACTGTGGTCAATATCCCTTACTAGGTTAGAAAAAGGTTTTTGTAGTTATTTAAAAGTTAAAGATACTTTTTGCGACTACTTAAATGTAATAAATTAACAATTTCTGACTACAAAAAGGACCTGTCCATTGGAATGTGCAGCACACAGTGATTACTAACTCCTTAAAATTATAATCCTAGTAAAGAATAAAGATAAAGAAGCACAGGATCAAAGAGTTCCCTAAGCAATGGTGTATGTGTGTGTTGGACAGCAGAGGGAAAAAGTGAGGAAACAGAAGAATGGATGGCACAGAAGCAAGACTGCCCCCTAGTTCTGATTATTTCATCCCCCTACTCTTGAGAAGACTGGCTTCACAGGAAGGAAGAGTTTAAGAACATTAGATGCATTTCTCTGGTATTGTGATCAGTGAGGCAATTAACAAAGGGCAGTACCTAAATTTTTATAAAACTGAACAGTTTACAAAGTGCTTTCACATGCATCACATCATATTTCATTCACATAGTTTCACAAGGTTCATAGGGCAGACTCAGAGAAAGGTTCAGGACTTGCCCAAGATTGCTTAGGTAGCTAATCCTGAGCCAAAATGGGATCAGAATGCAGATCTTCAGCTTAGTCTATGGTTTTCATTAAACTGTACTGCCTCTTAAAAAAACAAGCAAAGGATTCCTTGATAGCTGAATATGCATCAAAAATCCATTTCTCCTCCTAGCAGCAGGGAAAAGAGAAAAACAAAAAACATCTCTACAAAGTATTGTGAAATCACAATTAGCAAAGGAAAGTTATTAGCAACCATCTACCTCATTATCCATCCAAAATTAGCTCCAATTCAGGAGAAGAGAAGAGCCAGCCTGCAGCAAGAGGGGGCAGACAGCTCAGAGCCTGACTCACTGCCCTGCCTTTCATCACCAAGTGCTTTCAATCAAGTATGTGCCCTCAACATGAGAGCACAGGACTGCCTAAAGTTGGGAGGCCACGAGGAGCATCTGTTTGATCTCCAGGTTAAAGCCCATCCAATATTTTGGGAAAAGCCTGAATTTCAGAAAAAATACCTCCTATCCCTTCTTCCCCATCATCATCTCTACCCACTATAACATGTAACTGAGCTCAGATCTCAAATACATTTGAGAAAGAACTAATAAAGAGCATTCAGTTCAACAATGATAAAGGAAGCTGAAAGGTGGTCACAGGTTTGGGGGAAAGAAAAGACTAGAAGCTGGGGTTGGAGGAGGACAGCAAGCACAGTATAAAAAACGAATACAGTAAAACCGGGAAAACAGTAATGTAAAATTGCATAACTGGGGATGGGGGATGGGAGATGGGAAGCGAAGATGACAGCTGGGGCTAGCAGCCGGAGAAAAGGAGGAGCTCTCTGGCAGGAAAAACTGGATGTGTAGATATGTAGCAGCGGGTGAGAAGAAAAAGGGAACACAGAAGAGCAAGTTGAGCCCAATCCCAAGAAAACTGCTTTTACATATGCCCTAAGGAAGCAAAAAAGCTAACCTAATTCCACACAGGACCTGAGACCATTACTGATTTTTACAGTTGAAATTCTCACTTACCTCTAGGGTAATAATCACTGAACAGGTAATGAGAGTAACTTCTCTCCCTCTCTCTCTCAGCTGACTACTGCCAGGGCCAGGCTTTTAAATCTAGCCTGCTTTTGTCACTTTTTATTTATTTATTTTTTTAAACAGCTGTTCGCTTCAAGCCCCTGTTTACTACTAATTCCCTGTGGGTGGCTCATGCTGTTGTCTCCTTCATGCCTAATAAAGAGAAAATGACAGCCAAGAACAAGAAAACATTTCTCTCCCCTCCACCTCACCCCAAACACTCTCCTATCATATTACCCGAAAAAAGATTGAGCAAAACAAGCTGATCTCTAACGTGGTTATAGGCACCATATTTCAAATCTGTTTAAATAACTGTGAACTGCTACAAGGCTGTGTATACCTTGTAGTATATTGCCTATCCTTACTGTTAATTCAAGAATTATTATCACTATTTCATAACAAAAAGACAAGTCATAAATCCATATGCAATCATTCTGTGTGTAACCATCAAGGGTAAGGCAGGCCTGAGGCCCTGGGAGTGGATGAAAATGGGATAACCTCATTTTCTGCAGCAGGAAGGAAGTATCTGGGTCTGATCTCATGGATTAGTCTGACCTGTAGGTAGAAATGGCAGCAATTACAAAGCATTTCCCAAAATCAAACCTATTCTTTTCATAGCTACCTCTATCAGGCATACATGACAAGGTTTAGGACTGTCCTCATCACTAGTTTCTATGCCAAGGCCCACCCTTTATTTAGAAAGTATACCACCAAAGTGGCTAAAGAAATCTGCTCAGCATTTTTTTTTAAGATTTTATTTATTACTCAGTATTTTAGCTAGCCTTCTGCTTTGAAGAAGTAAGGAAATCCAGTTTGCAAACTCTAAAATCAGATTGTCTGGAGGTCAATCACTAACTATGACCTCAGGCAAGTGACCTAACCTCTGTGAGCTTCTCCTAATCTGTAAAAAGAGGCTAAGAATAGTAGCAACCACCTAGTGTTATTGTGAGGATTAAATGAAATAACACAGCTTAAAACAGTGCCTGGTACATAGTAAGCAATCAATAACGTTAATTATCATGTCTCCACAGAAATAATGCTGAACAAGCCACATGCAGTAGCCTTCAGCACTGCTCCACAACAGGGCTGGGAAGCAGAAATGTTACATCCAAAATGAGTTCTAAATTAGAATCCAACTTCAAGAAACAATAAAAAATTAACCTTTAAAATAAAATTAGAACCAGAATGGAAAGAGATTGCAGAAAGCAATGAAAAAGAAAGGAATTCTTCATTTTTTCCTATCTTTAAAGCAAACTAGAATGTGGAGAAATGATAGTAGCAGCATGGACTCAAGGACTTTGCAAATGTTACTAGAGTTATAAACCATTAAATCTGAGATATGAAAATGTGGAAAGCCCAAGAGTAATGAGAATAGAAAGAGGCAGTATAAGATTCTCCTTAAAAAAAAAAAAAAAAAAAAAAAAAAAAAAGTATAGACCTACTGATTACAAATCAAGCTGTTTAGCAATAATGATATATAGGAAGATACTGAACACTGGGCAAGTCAAACTGTGAATTCACAAAATGTAAGATAAAATGGTAGTTCTGGGATTTTGGACCAGGTCAGATTAAGTTTAATTTCATTCTAACAGTGTCAGCTTTTGAGTCAGTATCTCCACACCTTAAATTCTCTTAACGCTAAACGATTTCTTCAAACGGGAATGACACCATCTTCTTTATGGGGTAGTTGTGAAAGTCATGGAGTTTATATGGAAGAGTTCTGCAAACTGTAAAGCTCTATGCAAATGTTATTTTAGGACAGAGAAGAGATACGCATCTGATATGACTGACCTTCAACAAGGATTTTCAAAACAACAACAAGGATTTTCATTCAGTCCTGTTGTCAATTCCCACTGATAGACTAAACAAGCATGATTTACCTAGATCCATGGGTCTAAAAGTCAGTGACTTAAAAAAAAAAAAAAAAAGGTTAGAAGTATGATAAAAAGAAGCTATGGGCCATCTCAGAAAATATAAACAAAATTTTGCCTGTAATACAGGGGTGTCCCAGACCCCAGATCAGACATCTGTGTCTCAACTGTACCGCTACTGAATGAGTGAACAGATAAGGGTCTATATCTAGTAAGCTGAGAGCTGCCTTACAGGGAAATGAGGCATGGTTTACATCTAGACTGGATTCTTCAACTTCTTCAACCTCAATCTCCTCATCTGAAAACTGAGGATAATAACCCCTACCTTCTTCATAAGGTCATGGTGAAGTTCACATGAACAATGGTATGTAAAATTACTTTGGAACCTATATGGCTGTAAATGTAATAATATAGATGGCCACTTTATGCAAGCATTCCAGTCTGTAACAAAGGATGACTTTAAATCTGTCCTGGGTGTTCTAAAACTCGCCCATGGGTAAGACAGGTTGTCTACTGTACTTTTTCTTAATTTTTCAACTTTCCAAAAGAATAAAAGTCATTGAAAACCACTGACCCAAAGAATTTAAAGATGTTTTAAAAGGAAATGACATTAAACAGAGTTGCCAGCAATTAATACTAAAATTTAGAATTTTGGTCCCATCTTGCATTTCTTCATGTATATATAATATGCTCCAGGGGCTCAGTAATACCAGTCTATGACCCTGAATGTCCTTGAAAGGGTTCTAACAGATTGAAACCTTTGCTTATATGATATTTATCAGAAAATCTTGGCTACTTAAGTCTTTTACAGGTATGAAATAAAGAGCTTCATTATTAAAGACACTCCTTGGGACTAACATTTCCTCCACACTCCAAGAAGGAAAGAGGCATTTTAATTTAATCTTGAATAAAGAAAATGAGGCTAAATATAATTGATCAGGTCTCATTTTGACTGTGATATCAAAATGACTATAACCTTAGTTTTTAAAAACTAAGGAAGGGTTCAAGGGGAAAAATACAATAGCCACAAACTGCTATCAAGTTAGTCTTCTTAAAAAACTTTAGGAAATCTACTTAACTCCACAAATAGTACTCAAGCTGCTAGTATACAAAGGAAAAATGCTTGATTTTTAATGGCTAGCAAAACAAATAGACAAATGAATATAAATCAGCTGTATCGCAAAGGTGTTCTTAATGAAAGGTCTGGCTTCAAACAGTGAAGCCCTCATATATTTCAGCAAATGCTCATAAAAATTCTCTTATTCCAACAGACTGGCAAAAATAGCTATGAGCCAATCTAGAACTACACCAAAATGGAACTTTGAGGCCAAAAACAATATTTTTGAGTGGTGGTGGTGGGGAACAGTACAGAGCATGCCTCAGTTGACCCTCCAGTTAGGATTTATTTATTTATTTTTCCCAGTTAGGATTTATTAAAGGCAAAATGAAAACAATCTTTTCTGTGAAATTCACTTGCCTATAGATTCAATATAACTTTTGTTTTAACTCTTTAAAAGATATTTATTTTCAATATAACTTTTTTTAAAAAAAGATTTATTTATTTTAGAGAGAGCATGAGCACACAAGTGGGAGGAGGGGCAGAGGGAGAAAGTGAGAATCTCAAGTGGACTTCCCATGGAGTGTGGAGCCCAACACCAACCGGGCTGGATCTCACAACTGAGATCATGACCTGAGCTGAAACCAAGAGTCAGATGCTCAACTGACTGAGCCACCTGGGTACCTGTAGATTCATTATAACTTTTGGTAACAAATTCACTTTCTGTCCCTGACAATATCCAATCAGGATTTAAATGTTAAATATAACACAATTCAGCTCATTCCTCTGAGGGTAATACAATTCATCTCATTCTTTCATCATCATATATCCCCTGTGAGAATGACAATGAACACAAGCAGTGCAAGCTGATAGTCTGGATATAATCTAGAAGAGAGCTTAACTGAAAGAGGTAGGAAACCTGCCTTCTTTTATTTTTTTTTTAATTTTTAAAAAGATTATTTATTCATGAGACAGAGACAGAGAGAAAGAGAGAGGCAGAGACACAGGCAGAGGAGAAGCAGGCTCCATGCAGGGGGCCTGATGCGGGACTCGATCCTGGGACTCCGGGGTCATGCCCTGAGCCGAAGGCAGACGCTCAACTGCTGAGCCACCCAGGCATCCTGAAACCCGCCTTCTTTTAAACAGCCATTCCCAGAAACCAGAGTCAAATAGTTTGCACATAGGGATATTCTATCTTTGAATCACATCCCAGAATGTTAGGTAATATAGTCCTAGTCTTCTCTTCTGATGAATTATTTCCAAAGCATAAATAGCTTATATTAGAAACCACACTGGAAACTTTATGTCAAAAGCAAAACTTTTCTTAGATGGCAGTATCCTAGAGCAGCTATTCTTAAACTTTATTATGCATCACAATCATCTGTTAGAACACAGATGCTAGGCCCCATCCCAAGATTTTGATTCAATAGGTCTGAAGTAGGGCCTGGGAATGTGCATTTCAAACAAGTTCTCAGGTGATACTGGTGTTGTTGGTCCACAGACCACATTTTGACAACTAATGTCTTAATGTGAAACTGTTGAATTTTTCAGCTTTTTCAAATGGAAGAGAAATATGAGCATAGGAGCCACACAGATGTTTCTGAAGCCATATAATTACTCTCCTAGAAGCGGAGTCTGATTCATAACCAAAAGAGCGAATATGGCAAAAAATGGTTGCTAAAAAACTGTATCACTCACTATGACTTATGCTCACTTTAGCAGCACATAATACTAGGACTTCATTAATAACGGCTTTTATCTTGTCTTTGTTCCAGTTCTCAATCTATAAATTGTAAGCATGCTTTTAATTCAATTTACCTTTTTTGAGTGCTTATTTACTAAAGACTACACAGGGATAAATTTTTTAAAAAAGATTTTATTTATTCATGAAAGACTGAGAGAGAGAGAGAGAGAGACATAGGCAGAGGGAGAAGTAGGTTCCATGCAGGAAGCTCCCATTTGTGGGACTCGATCTCAGGACTCTGGGATCATGCCCTGAGCCAAAGGCAGATGCTCAACCGCTGAGCCACCCAGGAGTCCCCACAGGGATAATTAAAATAAACTTTGTTCCTAAATAAAGAGAGCTAAATCTTTAAGACATGACACAGAAAAATAACCAAAATACAATACAAATGATAATAGCTACTTCTACAACAGATTACAAAAGACCACGGGAACATAGAAGAAATAGCTAATTTTGCTGCGGGACAGGGCACAGAAAACTTATGCATGAAATCTGTCTAGCCTTGTCAGTTGCGGGGAGAGGGGAGATGGTCTTGCTGTAAGCAAGAGGAAACAGTTATAAGCACTGCATTGAACAGTGGCGTAACGATTCTAGATACAGCTGGGGGAAAAAAAAAATCAACATTTTCTGAGTGCTTTTATATCCAAGCACCTGTTAAGTACTCATGCTACTCAGGAAAATGAGACAGTTTATAACCTCAAAACCTCACAGTTTAGGGAGAATGACAAGCCTCCTGCAGGCTAAGAAGCCTGGGCTTTTTACTATAGAACAAGCAGTGTGACTGGCCTGACTGGTGGCAGTATAATGGATAGATTAGAAGAAAGGAGTTAGAAAACTCCTTTGATAGTCCAAACAAAAAACATGAGTCTGAACTAAGTAAGGGTAGCTGTAGAAATGGTGAGAAAGTGATGGATGCGAGAAATGTTTAAGGGAATGAATCAACAAAAATTGTTGACCACAGGGTGAAGAGTGATACTGTAAATGGAAAAGGAAGACGAACTGAGAGTTGGCTTTGGAGATATATACAGGATAAGCTATGCTGGTGAGATGTTCAGATGTAGTTAAAAATATGGATCTGTTATTCAGAAGAGAGGTGGAGGCTGGAAATACGCACTTGGGAATTATCAGCTTAGATGGAAGTTGAAGCCAAGGGAGGAGATGAGCTCACTCAGGGAGGATGAAAAAGGAACTGAGAATGGAACTTTCTACATAATTACACTTCTTTCCAAATGATTCACCACTGAATGCAATACACTTTTGCTAGGATAAAATACACCAAAATAGGAATTAATTCCCTTCCGCTATCTGGACAACTTCTAATAAGGCCAGGTAAATAATTTATTATTTTGGTTTGGAAGATATAAAAGAAGGGTCTTCTCATGTTCTTCCTGCTAATGACTCAGATACAAGGCACAGGATCCATGCCAGAAGCCCCCAAAGTAATAGCAACTTTCCTTGAGGACAATGCCTAATGCCATTCATGTTTACAAAAAAATCCTTAACCTTTGATAAAAACAGCACCTATTTGGTTCCAAAGATTTTTTTTTTTTTAAGATTTATTTATTCATGAGAGAGACACACAGAGAGAGGCAGAGACATAGGCAGAGGGAGAAGCAGGCTCCCTGTAGGGAGCCTGCTGCAGGACTCAATCCCAGCACCCCGGATCATGTCCTGAACCAAAACCAGATACTCAATGGCAAAGCCACCCAGGAATCCCAGTTCCAAAGATTATCTTGGGAAACATTTTTTCTTGGGCAGAAGCTAATACTTAATCTCAACCAAATTTTCTCAACTTTTGACAAGGAAAATGTATGGAATCTCAGCCCAAAGCCCAACACTAAACCAACTATGACCCTACACTCTGCAGTAAAGTACTGGAAACAAAACCAATATGCCACAGAACAAGTGAATGGGGGGGGGGGGGGGGGGGGGGGGGCGGAATCACCAGGAATGTAGCTCCTATTTTCCATGACATACTGCAATGCTTATGTTCTTTTCCTCGCCTTCTGGTCCTCTTCAATATTTCTTTCTTTTAATTTATTCATGAGAGAGGGATCCCTGGGTGGCGCAGCGGTTTGGCGCCTGCCTTTGGCCCAGGGCGCAATCCTGGAGACCCGGGATCGAGTCCCACGTCGGGCTCCCGGTGCATGGAGCCTGCTTCTCCCTCTGCCTATGTCTCTGCCTCTCTCTCTCTCTCTCTCTCTCTGTGACTATCATAAATAAATTTTAAAAAAAATTTTAAAAAATTTATTCATGAGAGAGACAGAGAGAGAGAGGCAGAAACACAGGCAGAGGGAGAAGCAGGCTCCCAGTGGGGAGCCTGATGTGGGACTTGATCCCAGGACTCCAGAATCACCTCCTGAGCCAAAGGCAGACGCTCAACCACTGAGCCACCAAGGCATCCCCTCTTCAATATTTCTATAAAGATTAACCAGACATGAATTTGGAAAATAAAGACAATAACACACAGGCAAATGACCAAGAGTCTCCGCTTTGACAATAGCCTAGAATAGGGAATTCCCCTACTCCATCTAGACTCTGATGGTCTCGCAATTTAAAAAACTAAAGATATTCATTAAAACAGTCTTATTCTGAATTTTTAAAAATGAGTTATGAAATGAGACAAATTTTATTCCTTCACCTATTAATCATATTGACACTGTACTGAAATTGCAAGCTTTCCCACTACTTTGTCATGACAATGGCAAAATTATTTCTATGGTAAGATTAAGCAATAGGGTCTAAGGAATATTTGGTATTACATACTTCGTGAAGATCTATATTTCTCTCAATTTCTCAACAATTTACATAGCTATAGTTCATTCCTGGAATTTCAGCTGCATCTCCAAAAGGGGCAATACAATATGAAGAAAAGTTTTATGTTTAAACAGAGAAGAGGGGAGCCACAGTACAAATTCTTAAAGCAACAAGCAATTTTAACCCCGTTAATGGGAATTTAACATACATTCAATCTGCTGTCAAAAGAATTAAAGATCTGGGACACCTGGGTGGCTCAGCAGTTGGGCGCCTGCCTTTGTTTGGCTCAGGTCGTGATCCCAAGATCCAGGATCAAATCCCACATCAGGCTCCCTGCGAGGAGCCTGCTTCTCCCTCTGCCTGTGTCTCTCTGCCTTTCTCTCTGTGTCTGTCATGAATAAATAAATAAATCTTTAAAAAAGAATTAAAATCCTACTTGTGGAATTTACTAAGACTGTTCAGAAAGAGTATCATGAACACTTTATTAAAATTAAATATATATTCCTGTGTTAAAAAGAAATGAGCTGGGATCCCTGGGTGGCGCAGCGGTTTGGCGCCTGTCTTTGGCCCAGGGCACGATCCTGGAGACCCGGGATCGAATCCCACATCGGGCTCCCGGTGCATGGAGCCTGCTTCTCCCTCTGCCTGTGTGTGTCTCTGCCTCTCTCTCTCTCACTGTGTGCCTATCATAAATAAATTAAAAAAAATTATTTAAAAAAAAAAAAAAAAGAAATGAGCTATCAAACTATGAAAAGACACAGAGGAACCTTAAATGCATTATTAAGTAAAGAAGCCAATCTGAAAAGGTTACATACTTTATGACTCCAACTATATGACATGGTAGGAAAGGCTAAACTGTGGAGACAATAAAAAGATCAAACTGCCAGGGGCTAAGGCGGAGGGAAAGAAAGGATGAACAAATGGAACACTGAATTTTTAGGGCTGCAAAACTATTCTATATACTACAAAGATGGATGGATATAGGTCATTTCATGTGCCCAAACCCCTAGAATGTACAACACTTAGAATCAACTCTAATTAAACTATGGACTTTGGGTGATAATGTGGTATCAATGTGGGTTCACGGATTGTAAGCAATATACCACTCTGATGGAATGGTGTTAGTGGAAAAGGCTCTATGTGTGGGCGGGGGCAGAGGATATACAGTTACTTCTCTGTACTTTTTAATTTTGCTATGAACCTAAACCGCTTTAAAAAATAAAGCCCATTAAAAATAATTAAATATACTAACTGAAAAATACTTATAATCATGTACTAAGATGTGTTTGCCCTTGCCATTTAGTACCTGATTGCAGATAAATTTTTTTATAAAGATTTGAGAGAGAGAACGCATGCATGTGAACACACACATGTGAACATGTGAGTAGGGGGAGGGGCAGAGGGAAAGAATCCTCAACCAGACTCCTCGCTGAGCACAGAGCCTGACTCGGGGCTCAACTCCACAACCCATGAGATCATGACCTGAGTTGAAACCAAGAGTCCGACACTCAACCAACTGAGCCACCCACATGCCTGATTGCTGATAAATTTTTTTTAATGACACATAAATGCAAAACTACCTCTGAACAATGAGAATTTAGTTTAGCCCAGAGAAGCTAAGTGATATGCACTCATCTTGTGTTTCTGATGCAAGCACAGAAAACACAGGGCTCTTTTCTAGCCTATAAATCATCTAAAACCTTGAGATCACCCAGACTTCCCATGAGACTATCTTTACCAATGCCCTCCTAACTCCACTAAACAGAAATCTCTTAGCTTAGGGAAAAACATATTACCTGACACAGGAAGACATTTCATATACCTTCATCATATTAAGTACCCAAGGGCAGATATTACACTTATGGATAAGGCAACCACAAAATTTATTATCTAAACCAGAACACTTTTGGGGCACTGGGTAGTCAGTCAGTAGAGTGTCTGACTTTTTTTTTTTTTTTTTTTTTTTGGAGTGTCTGACTCTTGATCTTAGCTCAGGTCTTGATCTCAGGGTCGTGAGTTCAAGTCCTGTATTGGGCTCCATGCTGGGAATGGAGCCTACTTACAAAAAAGAAAAAAAAAATCACCAAGTAAACCAGGACACTTTTAAGAGTGAAAAGGGATGCTATGAATAATTGTGACGGGGCAACAGGCACCAATTGAGAATTATGATTATCTACTAATGAGAAACCTGGAGGTTGTGCAGTGTAAAATCAAGCAATTAGAATGGAGCTATTTCAGAATAAAACTCCAGGTCAATTAAACTTCAACTCTAAATACAGTATTATTTGTGATTTAAAAACTTTTCCCAAGAACTCTGAGCAATAATTTTCCAAGAACCCCTCTATTAAAACACCTATACCTCAGATTTAAATATATCTAGTCCTACAAAGCACCTCCAAATTTCTAGGGTCTCCCCCCATCACAACTGGTAAGTCCTTTTAACCCTATTCTCCTACATTCAATATTATTTAGTCTCTATATCATCCTTAGCTAAGACAATTCCCCCATTAACAAGAATCTCTTGCCTTACTATAAAGTATGCACAGATATTCAAGCTCTACGGCCTTGGTTTTAAATGAGAGTATACAAAGATCACTGAAACCCAATATTGCAAAGGTAGTTCCCTATTTAGTAGTCCAAGAGTATTATCATATCTAGTAAAATTACAAACCCTGGTACAAAATAGGCCAAGATTAGGCTAGTATTAACTCTCTAAAATGTATTTCTGATAGTGTTTCAGAAATGAATGCCAAACTTAATGGTAATAAAATGCTAGACATACCAATTTAAATTGTAACTTTAAGGAAAGTATAAATAATGTACAGAAATTGTTCCATTTAATAATATATATGTTTAATCTGAAACCTCAGTTGTATAATCATAAGATTGGAATAGATGATTTCTAATGTCTTTTCTAATATAATAGCTACTATTCTATAAATTTAAGTGGTCAATAAACTGAAATGCATGCAGTTCTATGAATCCATGAAGATGCATAAGGCAGTACTGTGCTTGTGTGAGAGTATATTTTAATAATTGTGAATTATTTGGAAACAAGAATAGGTCTCTAATTTTGTATCCCCACAATGCCTTGTTGTATATATAATAAGTCAATAATATTTGTTAAAAGAATGTTGTGAAACACAATTCTCATTAACTGAGGATTAAAGATAAAACCCTTTCATTAAATTTCAACCAATTAACAATTTAAAATGTACTAGCAATTAGCATGTTAATGAGCAGTATAATGAATGAAACTATCTCTTAGATTAGTGGAATTTTTCACAATATCAGTCATCTTTCTGAGTATCAACAGAATCCTAAATTGTAGAAAACTAGACTATGGTATATTTGAATTTACCAAAGATGCCCTAAAAGTTACTTTTTTTTTTTTTAAAGATTTTATTTATTTATTCATGATAGACATAGAGAGAGAGGCAGAGACACAGGCAGAGGGAGAAGCAGGCTCCATGCAGGGAACCCGACGTGGGACTCGACCCCGGGGTCTCCAGGATCACACCCCTGGCCAAAGGCAGGCACTAAACCGCTGAGCCACCCAGGGATCCCTCTAAAAGTTACTTTTACTTAAAAAAATCAAATCCCTAATGCCAGTTTGTTTTCTTGCCATGCATCCATTAATACTAACAAGCAAGGGAATAAAAATTGAATTTAAATAGATTTTTGGTTTTAAAAAATAAAAACAGATTTTGATTTGAGATTTTACTTTACAGTTGGAATGCAACTTTCCCATTCTTTTCCAAATTAGGTAATGATGCCACCCATCATCTATCCCAAAAGAGAAGGAAATTCAGATTTCCCTGTAAACTTCCCAGAATCAAAAACAAACAGCCTAGAAATTTCTTCTTTGAAAAGATAACCTTTAAGAAAATCCTTTATGAGGGAAAGAACATTAACATTTAACTGCATTTCTCTGAAAACAAATTCATTATAATAGCACCTAATCTGGGGGATCCCTGGGGCTCAGCGATTTAGTGTTTGCCTTCGGCCCAGCCCGTGATCTTGGAGTCCCGGGATCAAGTCCCACGTCGGGCTCCCTGCATGGAGTCTGCTTCTCCCTCTGCCTGTGTCTCTGCCTCTCTCTCTCTCTCTCTCTCTGTGTGTGTGTGTGTCTCTCATGAATAAATAAATAAAATCTTTAAAAATAATAATAGTAATAGCACCTAATCTGGGTAGCCCGGGTGGCTCAGCGGTTTAGCGCCACCTTCCGCCCAGGGCGTGATCCTGGAGTCCTAGGATCGAGTCCTGCATCGGGCTCCCTGCATGGAGCTTGCTTCTCCCTCTGCCTGTGTCTCTGCCTCTCTCTCTCTCTCTCTCTCATAAATGAATAAAATCTTAAAAAAAAAAAAAAAACAGCACCTAATCCTTACTGATCATTTATATATGTCAAGCAGAGTGCAAAATACATAGTCTAACTCACTTCATTAAAATACAGTCTACTGCTTACAGTTGTTGTTGCCATTCTACAGATACACAGAAGTAAGATGCACAACCTGGCAATTATTATTCCAGAGTTCAAAACACTACGCTATTTTGCCTGACAGCAATATTTTGTTTACTATGGACAAGAACTAAATATCATCCTATATACAGTATGCAACCCAGAAGTATTTTATCGTAAAATGACTATCACACAGTGGGTTCTACTTCTTCCTCATCAATGCTCCCAGGTCAGGCCTTTATGAATTTACATCCATCCCCAATCATCTAAACTACCTATATGGAAATTCAAAAGTACTTAGCATTACTGTGTGACCTATTGTTTTAAGTGTTCCTAACTAGTAAACTGAAACTTAGTAGTAGATTTCTACTTACTGGCAGATCTCCAAAGTGGTTGCTAACACCAAACACTGAATATTTCCCCCCACTTAAGGACGAAAACTAACAGCACTTCAATCCTTTTCCAGGCAGGGACCTAACAGCATACCTCTGTATGCCTATCTTGTGCATATTCTTGGATTTCGAAACTTGAGGCAAATGACAAGCACGTCTTTCTCTTAAAGAGTCTAACAAATCTTGCAACAAAAAATATTTTACCAAGTCGTAAAATGATTATCTTTGTGCTATTTTGTAGATTCTGCTTACAGGGATCACCTCTTATTCTTACGTCAACTATGGACAAATTCATTAGTATAAATATTTCAATCACTGACTTTGCAAAGTATCCACAGGACCTCTCCCAGGCAGATATCAAGACTGAGCAAGTAGATCGTGAACCAAAGGTAAGATATCTTGTGCAAAAAAAAAAAAAAAATATTTTTGCTTCATTAGTAGGCCTACAAAGAAGTCACCCATTTCATCAATTTTAAAATTCCGCTCCTCCAATCCTAAGGAGTTTTTAGAACAATTAGGAATGTCCCTTTTCTCTAAACAGCTCTCTACTTTTATCTAATTAAGAAACTAAGATTCTACTTAATTTTTGAATAAAAAGAAAAAAGAAAAAAAAAGAACTTTAGCTGCTAAAAGTTGAAAACTTAAATCTAATTCTTGCCCCAGTCTGACACTTAACATATACCATGGTCCTAAGAAGCTCTAATTCAGTTGCAGCACCCTTCCTAGAATCCAAGTATTCCAAATCCTGTTCACTAATGTTCTATCCACTAAAACCTGTTCCCCTGTGATTCCTCAAGAAATCCCAAAATTCAGTCAACAATCCAAAACCGTTCTTTTCTCCTTTCATAATTACTTATTTGTACTCTGATCATCTTTGTTTCAGAACTTCATTACCTTCTAACTCCATGATTATGTAGTACCTCCAACTCCACAATGAGGTGGACAATCAGGTTATTTACTTACCTAGTCTCCCAAATACCAACAAAATACTGCTGCTTCTCTTGAAAAGAGACAGCAAAATTGAATCCAAAATGCTTTCACTAAAAATTAGAGTTGTCTCAGGATATTAAATGTGTGAACATTCAAGATTTCTGCCAAAAAAAATTGTCTCAGGGTGAAAATACAGTAATATATTGTTTTTACATTTAATAGAGCTTTTTCCCTGTTCAGATGAAAAAGGCCCTCTCAGTGGACCAATTTCAATATAAAGAATTCAGTCATCATCAACGTAACTCCTTTCAGTAACAATGAGTAACAATAGATGTATTCTAGAGGCTCCGTACACCTACATAAGTGAAAATACCTGTCACTTCAATTACCATATTCAAAAAAGGCTATAAATACCAAGATAAATTATATCATAATTAATACTACTAGAGCTTTACACAGTCTATAAATTATAAGTATACATAAAACAAGTTTTGAAAAGATACACAATAGACTACTAATAGTGCTTGTTCCTGGGGAGTGGGAATCAAGGCATAAAAGGAGGAACTTTAATATTTTACCTTATACACCTGGGTATTATTTGAAATTACCATGTAAGCAAGTCCTTTCATAATTTTTTTAATCCAGTAACTCTCTCCTTTTTTCAAAAACTTAAATAATTGCATTTCAAAATGGTTAGCCACCACCCCAGGAAGAAGGTTTATCCTCTATCTGGTAATATTCCCTCCTATAGTTGTATCTATCCTTTGAAAATTCAACCTGATGAAAAATTCATTTTATTTTAGGTAGATATGGCTAACAAGCTTATGTATCCGGTTACCTTAAGCTCCCCTGGTACTACTGGGCCCATCAGTTTTTCTAATGGTGTGTTTTGAGAATTTAAGACCTGGTACAATTCTTGAGCTGTTAAGGTGACAAAGGACAGTGTTGCAGAATGGTAAGGTGACACTCTAAGGCACTACTAAGAACACATTCCACTCAAATTTTTCCCATTCTGACTTTAAAGCTGCTAAAATATACATACCTGTTACTGAAATACAAGTTCCAGCCATCTCATACTTCAAATGGTAATTTCTCAGCAATTTTTAATTTCTCAGCAATTTTCAGTATAGTTTAATGTTGTTCCTAAAGTAAGAACTATTACTCTGTATACTCTGGTGGGTTTTTTTAATGTACATCAAAATGTGCCCTTTCATCCAACAGCTGTAAAGTCCGATTACCCCTAGCACCACCCTCACCCCATAATTGAATTTTAATGTCTACCTGCCACTGGGTAGCAAATTATATGCTCCATAGGCAGACAGTTCAGAATGTTTCATGTGCACTCCACAGTAAGTGGTAGCTTTGCAGGGAAGCACTAAAATTTACCAGCCCACAGCAAGTACCTTATAGTTTATAATCAATATTCATTACTAGCCACCTGCCTGGAATGCTTTCTGCCTTGATGTCCTCAGTTCTACAAGAAATTAATTTCCTTTGTAACTAGGTCTCGAAGACTAGCTGAGCTGTTTCTAAAAAATATGGACATTATGACCTTGTGGGGATTAAAAGATTTTAAGAGCACGTTAGAAAAATCCCCATCATACAATGAAAATCATTAAACAGCTATTAGGAAAAGCAAAAATACCCAGAAGTCACAATATGCTAACACTCCAGCACAAAAACATGAGTCAACTAAACTTCACATATGACAAGTAGAATAAATTTGCCACCCCTCTGCCTCAAAAGATTAAAAAAAAAAAAAAAAAAAAACAGGACAAAGAATTATGGGACACCTGGGTGGTTCAGCGCCTGCCTTTGGCCCAGGGCGTTGGGGTCAAGTCCCATATCAGGCTCCCTGCATGGGCCCCACTTCTCCCTCTGCCTGTGTCTCTGCACCTCTCTCTCTGTCTCTCATGAATAAATAAAATATTTTTTTAAATGAATTTATTAGTACCATATGTTTATCTAGAAACAATGGAAGATACCAGAAGGGTTAAGACCAAGTAGGTATGGGTAAGAACTAAAATCAAGATAGAAAAAATAGGTCATTTCCGGGCGGCATGGGATGGAGTGGCCAACGGCCTGCTGAGCAACATACCTATACCTTAAAGCTATAAGTAACATACCTTAAAACATAAGTTTTATTGTGACTACTACGACACATACCTCACCCATGACTCTCCATCTGTGAGAAAGACACACTGCAGTGGTAGGAAACACAAAGAGAATGTGAAAGACTACTAGAAATGGATGGAAGAGCAGGCTCAGAGCCTGATCGACAAAACAACTGCTGCACTTCAACAAGGAAAGATACCTCCTACTCCATTCTCTGTTCCTCCTCCTCCAGGGGCAATGATCCCACTTCCGCCCAGTCTCCTGGGTCTTCCTCGCCCTGGTATGATGCCAGCCCCCCATATGAAGGGCCCTCCCATGATGCCAATGATGGGCCCTCCTCTTCCTTGGATGATGCCAGTGGGACCTGCTCCTGGAATGAGGCCACCTATAGGAGGGCACATGTCAATGATGCCTGGGCCCCCAATGATGAGACCTCCTGCCCGTGCCATGATGATGCCCACTAGGCCAGGAATGACTCAACCAGGCAGATAAGGAGACAGGAACCTCTTTATATTCATTTTATATTACTTGTTCTACTTCACCAGGAGATCATGTGCTGTGACTCTGGGTGTTCTAACAGCATGACAAGGAAGACTTGCTTCCACTTCCTATCAAAGAGAGAATAGTTTTTGCAGGGGAGTAGTGGGACAAAAAAAAAAAGGGCAATTTTCATTTGTATTGTGAAATGTGAAAATAAAATCGTCAACTGTTTTAGTTTAAAAAAAAGAAAAAATAGAAAAAAGGACTTAAAAATATACAACTTACATGTTACACACACACAACACTAAAGTACAAAGCTCTTAAAAAAGGACTCAAAATCATATTGTGGAAGAAAACAAAGACGAACAACAGAATTCTGAGAGTGGGAATAAAGGAATAAAAGCACATGTTTCTTACATTGCCTTAATTATTTAGGTCCCCGTCTTACTGCCTAAAGAAGAAAAAAATGCTGCTAAAGTATGAAAACAAGATGTACAGCAAGACATACGTTCCTTCAAAGCATTTTACAAGAACCAAGAAAAGGTGGAACTTTTAAAACATTCGCTGAACAATTGGAAGAAAATCATATAGCTAAGTTTCCTGGTGAAAATCATGTTGCTCAATTTCTAATTCAGGCAACAACTATGAAAATGTCACTACTATGGCATAATCTAATTTTGAAGGTGCAATAAAGTACTGTAGTACTAGTGATATTATCTGCTCCACCATTCGTTCAAAAATAAATATCACTGCAGGGGACCTAGGTGGCAGGCACTGTCAGTTAAGCACCTGACTCTTGGTTTCCACACAACTCATGATCTTAGGGTTGTGGAATCAGGACCCATGTCAGGGTCTTCTCTTAGTGAGGTTTCTCTCTTCCTCTCCCTCTGCTTCTCCTTGCCTCATGCTCTCTCAAATAAATAAACCTTTAGAAATAAATAGATAGGTAATATAGCATTGCTAGAAACATCACTGCTATGCTAAAGTTGAAAGCCAACCTGAAAGACTAAGAAGGTTGATCTACTGAAATAGTTTGGAATTAGCATGTTTCGTGTTACCAGCACCAGGCTCCAAAGACCTTAGATGTTTGATGGTTTGCGTGTTAACCAAAAAATTTCATTTTAATTACTTCCTTGTTTCTATTAAAAAGGGGCGAATATCTCCCATATTAGAGATTTCAAATTTCATAATCACTGTAAAACACACAGCTAGCTTTCAGATTAAAAAATAAACCAAGAGAACTGAAAGGATATTAGTGACAAAAAATGTTATCAAACCCATATCATGTTAGGTATCATGCTAGGTAATTGAGGTATGCACTCTCATTCTAACACGACTCTGCAAGGTGTGTATTCACCTAATTCACAGGTAAGGAAAAAGGGATTAAAAGAATTGCCAAAAATCAGGACTCTAATCCAACATCTCATGTTTCAAAATTCATAATATAATCCTTTGGTAAAGAGCATGCAAATAAGGCCCACTGACAGTTTGATTTGAGCAGTACAGTAATTTTAGAAGTCCAACTTGCAGTGTTTTCAGCCAAAGCATGTATTGTATTTTCTAGTTTAGCAAACCGTACTTGCCTAGCTCCTGTGATAAATGAGTTTGCAGCCTCTGCTTTAAAACATGTTAACAAAAAGAATAAAAACAAGTGAACAGCTGCTCTGCTTGCCTTTCCATTCCTAGAAGAGGTGTGGCTTTGACCAATGGTTGTCCTGGGGACTAGGTTCTATAATCCCATATCTGAGAATATCTATAAGTAGAGAGAATCGTGGAAATATTTTCAGTGGAGACTGCTCTGCCTTCTATGGAGCAGTCTAGAAATTTGTGGGTGTATCTTTGGTTGACACATGATTGAGACAGCACTACTAGCCTCTAGTGAGCCAAGACCAGAGATCCTCAACATCCCACAAAGTAGGAAATGTCTTACATGTCCCTCTTCCTACACAACTTTCAAATGGCATTCAAGATCAAAAAGTTGTTCTGAGCCTAGAACCTGTTTTATTTTTTTTTCCTGTTTTAAATATAACACACATAGCATTCTTAAATGGTTTTAATCATCACTCAATTTTCCAGGAATGCAATTACCATGTAAAGTAAGAATAGACTGGACTTTGTTTCATTTGGCACTTCACCAAAAGTTGTTCACCTTCTCAGAAAATGATATTATCAGTAGCCGTGCCACTGTGGTATTTGAGTCACCTTTACAGCAGGACGTCAGTCTGCATTTGTAGCTGTCACATTCTTGGTTCTTGTACATATGAATATAAATGGTAGGCTACCTCATTGCCTTCCTGTGCGGCCATGCCTGAACATTTGGACTGAACCAAGTATTTTATTATTATTTTCCCCTTTATATTACATTTATGTCACTGCATTTTTCTTTTAAATTGTAGGTAGGGTAAAACATCTATGAATTTCATTCAGGGTTTTAAAGGAGAGTCACAAAAATGTATTAAGAAACATGACATAATGGGATCCCTGGGTGGCTCAGTGGTTTGGCGCCTGCCTTTGGCCCAGGGTGTGATCCTGGAGTCTGGGAATCGAGGCCCACGTCGGGCTCCCTGCATGGAGCCTGCTTCTCTCTCTGCCTGTGTCTCTGCTTCTCTCTCTCTCTGCCTTTCTCTCTCTCTCTCTGTCTCTCATGAATAAATAAAATCTTAAAAAAAAAAAAAAGATAAGAAACAGGACACAAAATATGCTTGACTTTACCTTCTGTCATCTATCTAGAGCAAGAAGGGGATGGGGACAAGGGATAATAGGATGTTCCTATACCCAGATTTAACTGGAGATGACAGCAGTACTGGGAAGCACACTTCAAAGATTACAGAAATTCAGTATCAGCCTTCCCAGGAAAAGGGGGATGATTCAGTGAAACAGTCTTAAAAAAATTAATAGGGGCACCTGGATGGCTCAGTCAATTAAGCATCCAACTCTTGATTGTGATTCAGGTCATGATCTCAGGCTTGTGAGATCAAGCCCACAGTTGGGCTCCATGCTGGGTGTGGAGACTGCTTAAGATTCTCTCTCACCCTCTGCCCCTCCCCCACCTCTAAAAATAGTAACAAAATAAAATGCACATTCTAAGATATAATCATTTGTCAGAAAAACCAACCTTGAAATAATCTTGCCCTTCTCATTAGCACTTTATTTTCCTCTTCAATTTCCTATGAACCACCAGAGTTGCAGTTAACCTATAAGGGTAAATACTTTTATAAAGTACAGGGCCCTGTAACTCAAAGCTATACGTACACGCCACTTTACAAAATAGCAGGTTATAAAGCACTTTCCCACAAATTATCATCTAATTTAATGAAAACCCTATGGATTATTATACTAATTTTAAAAATGGAAACCACAGCAACTAAAATGGAAATAGGAATTCAAGGCTACTGCCAAATCCAGGGCTTTTTCTACTCAACTACACTGTCCTACAAAATAACATTTTTAACCCAGTTTTTATTTACATTTTATATTTATAGTGGGGACAGAGTCTATTAGTTTATTTATCCTGTAATATGGTCTCCAACTGAGTGTTAGACATCAAATTTAAACTATACTAATTTTCTAGTTTCATAAAAACCATGATTTTGAACACTTCTTAAAACTGCCTTAAATATACTTCAAATAAATATGTGTAAGTATAGGTATGATTATGAATAGAATCTCAAGCAGACTCCATGCCAAGAGCAGAGTCAGATGGGGCTCAATCTCAGGACCCCAAGATCATAACCTGAGCCAAAAACTCAAGAGTCAGGGACACCTGGGTGGCTCAGCGGCATGATCCTGGTCCTGGGATCAAGTCCCACATCGGGCTCTCTGGGAGGAGCCTGCTTCTCCCTCTGCCTGTGTCTCTACCTCTCTGTGTCTCTCATGAATAAATAAATTGAAAATCTTTAAAAATAAAGAAAACAAAACCAAGAGTCAGATGCTTAACTATGTCACTCAGGTGTCCCCACCCTGGAACCTAGTAATTCTTATTATTTTTCTAGCTGCCTCACCCTGGCTCAAACCAAAAGGACATAAGGTAAAATCTCTTATACTGAATTACTAATATATAGCAACACACCTCTGGTCAAAGGCCTTGTAACTAAAGCTCATGAAACCATGATTTTTTTTTTTAGTATTAAAACTGTAAAAAAAAAAAACAACTGTAAAAAAATCACATCCCTCAACTGCAGAGCTAACATCTGCTTTTTCACTCTCTAAATCAGGTGGTTATAATTCAGGAGGTGAAAATTAGAACAGAGCCCACTAGGAAAATGGTGTGTGGTCAGTCACATCTTCATTCATATACTTCTCTTTTTCCAAGCCAAGAATGCAAATATATTGCAAGCCCCAGGGTAAAAATCTGAAAAAGGACAATCCTTGAACAGCCCCAGTATCATCTTTATCATATGCCCTCAGGCAACAGTGCCTTAAATTTTAAAAGATTTTAGGTAAAGGGAGAAGAGGGTGGGGAACTGCTAAAAACAAAAAACAAAAACAACAAAACAATCTGGAAGCTTGTGCTCACATCCTTCCTGAAAATAGCTTCAATTTTTAAAGAATAAATAAAAAACCCTACTCTGTCGTATAAAACAGAACTGAAAAAAACATATCTAGAAATGTGATGTAACCAAAACAAAACACTACCCTAAAATATATTTTCTCATACAAAATTTGCAATATGGCAATATTCACATTTTAATGACAATTTTGGTCATATTAAATCTACTTTAAAAAGATTTCTTTTAATACACAAAACTCATCAAATTACAAGAAGTTTTGTCACTTAAATTCTAAAACAGAGAACCAAAATAGAAAAAAAAAATGACATTCTTCTAATGTTGCAAATTTAGCAAATAAAAATTCTTCGCTATCTGAAATTCAAATGCAACTGGGCATCCTACATCATATCTGGCAACCTTATACTCTGAACTAATTAAAGTGAGCTTTCACCTCTACCAAAGTATTACAGCACTCAAAGAACAGGCTAGGGCTTTGGTCACAGCAGAATTTTGACCAATGAAGTCTTAAAGAGTTAGTCTGGACGTGCTCTATTCCTGTTGATAAGACTTTAAGAGCTGACATTTACCATATAAAAGACAAAGCCTATTTTCTAAGAGCCAGTTGTTAAACTTTTACTAGGTACATGCAGTATAAACTCTTATGAAGTTTATGCTTCTGTGTAAAATACAAATTGGAAAAGTTTCATAGCATAGGTTTTTGATAACTAAACAAAAAAAGTTGTCTGTGAAGGTTATAATAAACAGAATTCTATTCTTAGTGTTACAGGTGGATCCTAAAAGCTACTTTAATGGATTCCAAAGTTAATCTGCCATTTTTCTTGAATTCATCATCATAGAATTTTACTGTTAAAAACAAATTTCTGACCTTTAGAAACTTCTGGAAATTCATTTCACTTCCTCTTCATTTCCATAAAGGTTTTTCCTATTATGGAGCTGTTAAGCCAAGTACATCTAAGTACTAGATGTAAAAGAAAGTCCTCCCTTTTGTTTTATGAGGTCCCTCTCCTCCCAACCAGCTCTTTGCCCTACTTATAAATGGCTCTGACAATGAGTGAGTGCAAACAACTATTCTTCTGCTAGTTTCATTAAAATCATCTTAATACTCAACCTACCCTTTTCTTCCTCATGCTCTAGGCTACTGCTCTTCAATACAGCCCATTCATCTTTGGAGACTGCCTAATTCCCTTACTTCATTTACACTGCTACCTTGAAGGTATTAATAGATAATCCCATCCCCCTAGTGCTCCCTTTTCCTAAATTTAGCTCCTTCAGGCTTTTCTTCTAATTCTTATGGAACCATCAATGTAGAATTATCTGCATTTTATCTCAAATGTGGTTGGAATGTGTTCATAATTATTTGGAGTTCTATCCTAGTATAAAAAAACAATAAGGGATCCCTGGGTGGCGCAGCAGTTTGGCGCCTGCCTTTGGCCCAGGGCACGGTCCTGGAGACCCGGGATCGAATCCCACGTCGGGCTCCCAGTGCATGGAGCCTGCTTCTCCCTCTGCCTGTGTCTCTGCCTCTCTCTCTCTCTCTCTCTGTGACTATCATAAATAAATAAAAACTTTAAAAAAAAATAAAAAATAAAAAATAAAAAATAAAAAAACAATAAACTGTCAGTAGTACCATAATTTTGATATACGATCACTAGGTTATTTGTCTAAAGGTAATTCAATGACAGTTCCCTGCAAGTTATTTGAAACCTCCGTATAGTTGCTCTTTTCTAAGTAGCAGTTTCCTGGTTTGCATTAAAGCCACTTATTTCATCTTCCTTGGTGAATGATTTGATATTCATCATTAACAAATATAATTTCAATGCTGGAGCTGCTATGCTATTTTTCCAGTTGTTCCACGATGGTTTCTAAGGTCCTAAACTTGTATAATCAAAAAATCCTGAGTTAAATTTAACCTATTCCTTCAATCTATGGACTGAAAAGTATTTCAAGGGTGCCTCACTGGCTCAATCAGTAGAGCATGTGACTCCAGATCTCAGAGTATTGAGTTCGAGCCTCACCTTGAGTGTTGAGATTACTTTAAAAGTATTTAAAAGAAAGAGAGAGGAGACAGGAAGAGAAAGAAAAGTATTCAGATAGTTGCCAACACAGAACAAGGACATATTGTTGCCCTTTTTTCTCCAAGCAGTGTCTAAAAATGAGTAAACTTGCTACTCCAGGATCTGCTTCTGCTTTCCTTTTCCCTTTTCCTGTGGCCAGTGCTCAAGTCATTCTATTGTCACCAGCAAAGTGCCTCAAACAAGGGTATCAGAGTAAGCATTCAGCTCTGAAATAACAGGTAGTACTCCCAGCCCTGTACTCAACCAATAACTCAAAGGCAGGGACTAGGGAATAAGGAACCTAAGTTCTAATTTAAAAGGACTATAGGGGTCCCTAGGTGACTCAGGTCAAGTCGGTTAAGCATCCGACTTCTAATTCTGGCTCAGGTCATGGTTTCAGAGCCCTGAGATCAAGCCCTGCGATCAAGCTCTGCATTGGGTGCTGTGCTCAGTGGGAAGTCGGCTTGAGATTCTGTTCTCTCTCTCCCTCTGCCCCTCCACACTCCCCCCTCCCATGCTCTCTCTCTCAAATAAATCTTAAAAAAAGAAAAGGACAACTGAACATACTAGAAAACTTATGCTTTGATTATGATACTCAAATTACTATAGCTTCCCCCAAGTCCCAAGTTCAGATAGGGAAAAAAAAATCAATATTCTATAACTAATGGCTAATGTATTAATTCAACAATACTATATTTTCCTTATTAACAGTACATGTTGATATTACTGACAAATGCCTCACGAAAATCCTTATTGTGTTTACAATAACATCATCATATTGTTCCAGACTAACATGGCATATAAAAAATAAAACAAAAAAACCTAAAACCACTCCATAGTAGAAAATGCTGTTGTGTTTCATCACCCATTAATGAATTATGAAATTGAGATACAAGGTCACAATACCTTTCTTTATATACATTACAGAGTGCAGATATTGTACAAAATGCTATAGACTTATGCATATACTCAGTCACAAAATCTGTATTTCTGGATCACAAACAAAAGTGTGAAAGTCTTTTTCTAAAGAGCTTTTATATTTTTAGAATCATTTCAACATAATTGTGAACCAAATTTTTTCTATTTTACTAATATAAGCTAATCCCTCCTAACTGCATTTCAACATGTAGAAAATTTTAGTTTGTAATGTTAATTTTTCAGGTTATGTTTAAATTAATAAGCAGCAAGGATGTAGTTATAACTCTTGAAACTAGATGATGAGTATGAGTTTATTACTATTTTTTATATGTTTGAAATTCTAACAAAAATATAAAAAAAAGAAACAAGGAAATGGGTTTATTTAAATACAAAGAAATAGGGATCCCTGGGTGGCGCAGCGGTTTGGCGCCTGCCTTTGGCCCAGGGCGTGATCCTGGAGACCCAGGATCGAATCCCACATCGGGCTCCCGGTGCATGGAGCCTGCTTCTCCCTCTGCTTCTCTCTCTCTCTGTGTGACTATCATAAATAAATAAATTAAAAAAAAAATACAAAGAAATATAATGAATAAATTTATAAATTGAGACTTGAACATATTGTTTCTAAGGACTATAAATCTAGGAACTTTCTTAGATTTAATTCAGGTAATACTTGGATTGCCTTGTTCAAATATAATGGAAAGATTTAGAGAGGTCTAAAAAAAATACATAAGAGACAGGAGAAAGTCATAAATACAATTATTCATGTGTGCCTCACTGTCTCTTCATTGCCTCTACAATAGTCAACTACTTTTCAACCAATAGAAAGAACACAAAATATCTACCTACCTGGCAGTGATTTTATTTCTTAAAATGTTTAATTCAGACTGGCAATTTTCCCAGTGAGTTTAATATAAGAGCTCTATAACACACCATTCTGCCTTCCTTGAAACAAAAACTACAAATGTCTGAAGTAGGTTTACAAGGCAGTAAACAGTACCTGCCTCAAAATCAGTTTTTCTTATTTCCAAAAAGTTAGGTTTCTAAACACTTATTAAAACATAAAGCATTCTCTCTCTAGGCCCTTTACTCATTAGAGGTACCTAAGCTGTAAGGTCAATAGAATTGTGTAATTTTAGAACTGGAAGGGAGTTTAGACATTATCTAGTCAAAGTGGTTTTCAAATACTATATCAGGAAGAAAAGAGAATCAATGGCATAACAATTTATATACACAAGTACACTCATGTTTCTTACTACAGCATCATACATATGGAACATTTTCCTTTATTAGTATTCTATCAGAAAAGGACTTGATGTTTTGTTTTGTACAGTACTTTTATACTCAATCACTTTTAAAATGTGAGTATAGGGCAGCCCTGGTGGCGCAGCAGTTTAGCGCCGCCTGCAGCCCGGGGTGCAATCCTGGAGACCCAGGATGGAGTCCCATGTCCTGCTTCCAGCATGGGGCCTGCTTCTCCCTCTGCCTGTGTCTCTGCCTCTCTCTCTGTATCTTTCATGAATAAATAAATAAATAAATAAAATCTTTCAAAAATAAAAAAATAAAATGTGAGTATACATTTGGATAGGATTAAAACTATTGGTACTATCTGTAACTTCATGTTTTCTGATAATAGAAACTGACATAATATACAGAACCTTAACACTTTCAGAGTGATTTCAACATCATCTCATTTATATGTCATTGTCCAGTCAATTTGAAGCAATTCCTGGATTTAACAATGATATAAACTAAGATAAAACAAAGGGAAACAAACCATATCTAAACTGATATATTTCTGGAAAATACCATAAAATATACCATAAGCTTCTGGTAATTAGGATTATTTGGAAAGAAAGCCAGTCTTAAAACATTCCATAATTGTTTTCAGAAATGCAAAAGAATACCATTCACTACTTTTTAGTACAAGGAACTTAACAGAAGAGAATTCCATCAAAGCTAACCACAATCTGTTTTAATGAAAAGACAGGACTGGGTTTTTAAGCTTGAAATATAACAAAAACAAGAAACAAAACAAAACAACCAGCAGGTGGGTGAGGAACATTTAACATGTCTCCCGCTAATTTACTGTATGCAAATAAAAGTAGATACTTACGAAATTCTTTAAACCTCATTTCTAAACAGACCAATTAATAGTTCTGAGCATTCAGGTCAAAATAACCTCAATTAGGTTCATAAAAACAAACAAAAAGTTAGGCCTACTCTCCGTTTTGGATAACATAGCAAACTGGAATTAGGTACAAATCTTGACTCCCTCTCCTAAATTGAATAAATTCTTGAAAAACAGATAATGGTGTACACAGAAATGTTTTTACATAAAATTACTGCAATATTTCACTTTAAACTTAGATTACATACATATATATATATGCCTATAAAACTAACAATTTATAAATCAACTTATTTTACTGGAGAGGTTTCCTTCCTTACCAACTAAAATTAGGAGTTCTGAAAAAAAAAATCCACAAAAACCTCACAAACAAGTTTAAAAAGGCATTTATCTAAGTGCTTAAAATTAAACTCCATGTTATCAATGGTATTTTTAAAAATTCACATGAGGGATCCCTGGGTGGCGCAGCGGTTTGGCGCCTGCCTTTGGCCCAGGGCGCGATCCTGGAGACCCGGGATCGAGTCCCACGTCGGGCTCCCGGTGCATGGAGCCTGCTTCTCCCTCTGCCTGTGTCTCTGCCCCTCTCTCTCTCTCTCTCTCTCTCTCGACTATCATAAATAAATAAAAATAAAAAAAAAATAAAATAAAAAAAATAAATAAAAATTCACATGATAATGTTTTGTTTAGAAAGACACACTGAAAGTCAAGCCAATTGTTCACAGGAGGTGATTTTGTACCATTTTTTTAAACGCTGATGTGTGAATTTACTTTAAAAGTCTTTGCTCTATTTACTTTCTGACAGATTCTATTTTTCCAGATGCTCAAGTGAAGATCTATTCCTCAGTTTTACATCCTACTTTTCTCCTTGTAGTACTGAAAGCTTTCTTCTCTTTCCATTTCTCTTAGAACTTCAGTCTCTACTTCTGATGCTGTCTAGATTGTTACAAAAGCAGATAAATTTTCATAGAATTCACCTCTTCCAAAATTTATTTGCATAATTTTACCCAAACTTTTATTGAACATCTCCTGCACAATATCCAATACAGTCATTATTTTTCTACATACTTCATTTGTGTAGATGTTAGCTAGTTACTTTCCCAGTCTTACAAAAACTTTTACATAGATCCAGCCAAGTATCAGATTTTACATACATCTTACTTTGAAAAAGTACCTCAAACTAAGTAAATAGTTTACTTTTTTTGGAAAAAATGTCCATTTTGTGAGAGCACTTATCTGATCATATCTGTTCATCTTTGCAGCCCTAAACAATTACTTTTATTTAAAATAATAATAATAAAGACAATACAGCAACATTTTGCCTTTTACTAATGTCTAAAGATATGTTCCACTAGAGAAAATATTTCATGTCAAAATTGTATTGAGGTAGAAGAAGGGGATTCCTTCAAAACAAAATAGTCCAATTTCTTATGAGGATTTGTAGAACTCAAAAGTCAGACCTGCAATGATCTTCACTCTTAATTTACGGCAAATGTTTGGACTGTGGAGCACATTTATGTTTAAGGGCTTTTATTTCCTCGTTGTTGTTTTAAACCTTGGTGTATTAACAAGTCAGCTCTAGTAAGTCTGACAACACAAAAACCCAATCTGCATCTCTTTCTGATTTGAATCCAGTAACCCTGAAAAACAAAGACTAAGAGCCCAGGAGCAATCCTGACTCAGTAACATGGCCTTTCAACCCTAGACCCAAGACCCAATTTCTCATGCTAGGTGCTCCATTTTATCAGTAGTGACATTTGTCAGTTGCCTAAGAGACTGGAGGCTTATAATCTCCTTAGGAAATGCTTTATTCCAAGGCAAACTATTTCTTCTGGTCATTTAAAATCTTATTTGGATTAATTATGTTAAGATCTCTTTGCTAGACATCTGGCATGTCATTTGCGCCACAGATGCTGTAGGTAACATCTGTCTTCTGCCACTCATTTCAGTTCACCCAAAGAAGATGCACAATGAATAGCAAATACATGTCTAAAAACATACTCAGAGAGAGAAAACTGCCAAACCACTGAAGCAAACAGCACTTGACAGAAAAGAAAAAAGATTTGTGAATCGTCTATTGCTAATACTGGCACTGTTACAAATGACAATATTCACAACTATCTAGTATCACCCAAGCAAAATGGTTTCTTAAAATTTAGCTCATTAATAATAAAATTCATTAGACTCCTGATTTTCTCCCACTAAGCAGTGTTAATTATCCAATTTTATATTTTCAGTATGAACATATTACATTTTTACACTCCACTCCACATTTGTTCATCAGTTAACATCTCCAACACTCCCACTGTGTGCCAGGCACTACACTCCACTTCTCTTTTTCACAACAGTGGGATTCCATGAAAACACAATACCTAACCCATATGAAAGATATTTAGTTCAAAAGGAAGCCATGAAATCTCCCCAACAATAAAATGGAAATATAAACTTTCTCACTAGAATGTGCAATTGCAGAGGCAGCGCAGCTGGTCACTTAAAGTTACATAAGCAAAAGCACAAATCTCTCTGTTCAGGGCCTTCAAAATGGCCTACTTAATTTTATTGAAGATAGTGAGCAACATTAACAATTAGGTGTTCAACATATACATGATGAAAAACAATTAATAATGCTACTTTTTAATAGATAATAACAGTAACCGCCAAGGCTATATAAGGAGCAAATATTTAGTACATACAGTTACTGTTAAGCTACATAATGCAGCATATGGCACATACAATAACATATAGTAACATACGTTACATACAGTAAAACAAGTGTTACATATAGTAAAAACTCACTCCCTACTGAAGCCCACTATACCCAGGCAGAAATCTAAGCTTTCTAGCCATTTTCTCACAATCTTTGCATCATCCCTAGGAGACTGGCATTATTATAAACTTCCTTTTACAGATGATAAAGCTGAGGTTTGGAAGTATTAAGCACTTTATACAAGATCACTTAACTAGAAGAGCTGGGACTCAAACCCAGGTCTATCACGATCCAAAGTCTGTGGTCTTGATCTCTATATAATACCGTTTGGTTTATCCTCATTCAATTTTAATTTTAAAGTCTAAAGTTTTTTAATACCTTATCAGAAAGGTTTACTTTTTAAAACAAATTTCTTCCTTTAAAACGAATTACATTTTTCTTGATAAATACAAAAACCAGTATCTTAGCTAAAGATTTTACTTGAAACTGTGGCCCTACAAGTCTAAATATTTGGATGAGAAAGTCTTAAGTCTCTAGGGTTATGAGTCACAGCCTGAGAAGCAAGATGCCTTGAGGGTCCTCGATCCAAATTCTTCATTTTAGGAATAATGAAAGAGACCTTTTGAAAAACATTTATAATCAGTCTAAACTACTACATACCTAATCCAGAAACACTTAGGTTTGGTGGTGGTGGTGTTTTGTCTTGTTTTTTCTAAACCATCATTTTAAATAAATAATCTAACATTTTGACATCATACCAAGCATGGTATGCACTGTTGATGCACTGTAAGAAAATACAAACTTCATGGCAAGATATCAGTCTCTTATACTGCTATTACCAGTTGAAAGCATGAATCTTTATTATAAAGCATGTTACAGAAAGCCGTAAAATGGCATCCTTACCTATATGGACTCACACACACACAGAAAAACAGTCATTTCTTCCTTAAATTAAATTTATATACATTTGGGTCAACTACAAGCTCAGCTTCACTTCACCAGTCAGGTCATATGACTGAATTCAAGCTCATTTCAAGGAAAAGCTGCACTATGCTGTATTTAGAACACATCTCACTGAGAATAGCCAGTCAAATCTTTGGTAAGCCTATCCAGAAACATTGCTTTAGTTGCTAAGAAACTACAATTTTGCCGTATTATAAATCACTGAAAGAAGCTAAACCACAGCACAGAGATTAAACAGGTTAAGATCAAGAATCTCTCACCTACCCGGCCAGATGAAAACGTGCTATTCCCACAAATCAAATAGCTGAAATCAGTATCAGGCTCCTTTTAAGTCATATTCTTAACACAGGCTAAAAACTAATGAAACGAAAATCAGACTAACTCCACTCCGCGTTCCACCGTGGCCGCATGCTTTGGGGGAAACTGACAAAATATCCAGACTTCACAAATTCCATGCTAGACGTGGAAAAAAATATTTCCTTCCTGACCCCTGCAGTGATCATTTAAGACCATGCAGCATACCTAAGACTTGATCAGTGCAATCTGGTACAACGCACACTTTTAACTGATGGTGCTCTTTCAATACTTTATGGATGTATTTGCATCGCGATCTTCAGCACTTTAAGCTCACACTCTCCATGGACAGCTCAACTCCACTGGCTCAATGACTGATTTTTTTTTTTTTTTTAACGAACGCCCATTAAATTTCAACTATCCTAACGAAAGTAATCCTAAACTGTTCTAGTATAACGAGACACTGGAGAATTAGCAAAAGTAATTTCTAGTTCACTCCAGTAGGGACTTCTCATAAATTCTTCCCTATATATAAAAATTTTTTAATTTAAATTTTTTTTTTAATCTCTTAAAGGCCGCTTCCACACCACAAAAGCAGAAACTAGTTCCTAGTACTTTTCGCCTCCGAAAGACCAAGTCAGCAGCTGAACTGCATGCAACACAGCTTCGCCAATATGCAGAATATTTTCTGCCTGGATTCCCCCCCCCCGCTCCCCCCCCCCCCCCTTGCAGCATCACCGTTTCCCCCATCTTCTCTACAGAGCTCCCAAACTGCATCAACCTGATGGTCTCCCCACTATGCCCTGCACGCACGCAGCTCGGGAGCTGCTTCTGTGGTCCTCAGAGAAAAAAATAACGCCTGTTCTGCTTTGCAACTTTTAAGGTCCTCTCCAAACGCGCGGCGTCCAGATCCCGCCCGCCGTCTGCAGACACGGAGTCCGCCCCGCCGACCAGGGCAGGTGCAGGTCGGCCGCCGGGCCTTCCGGGGCGCGGAGGGGCGGGGGGGGGCGGTGCTGACCCACGGAGCCCCCGACACATCCCCCGCACCGCGACCCCGCATCGCAGCCCCGGCTTCCCGCCGTCTACTCCCTCCCCTGATGCCGTCTCGGCCCCATCCCCACCTCTGCACCGGGGGCACCTGGCTGCTCTAATAAATGCTCCCCCCCCCCACCTTTCTCCCCCATCCTCTGCTCATTTTTCCTCTCCTTATTTAGAAACTCCGTTCCGCTCTCCCCACCGCTACCCCAGAATGCCCAACACTCCACCCTCCTTAGCAAACCCAGCCCTCTTCCCCCACCTCGTAGCAGCCACAGCTGCTCCTCTCTGCGCACCCCTCCCCGCAGCCAGCCCACCACCTTAGCTCCCCACCTACCTCCCCTCCCCTCCCCTCCCCCTCCCCGGGGCTCCCGTACTCGGCTCAGGATGCTTCAGGACTCCCCTCCCCTCCCCCACCGCGGAGTCTCCCTTATTTTTCAGGCTGTCACCGGCCTCGCGGGCCACCCCCCCCCCGCCCTGCAGAATCCTGCGTGACCCCGGTGCCCGGGACCCCCCCCCCCCCGCCGCGTCCTCCCGGGGAGCCCGGCGGAGACACCGCTGCCGCCGCCCGGAACACCGATACCGTCTTGAGCAGCGGCGCCCCCTCGCCATCCGCCCCCGCTACTCCAGCTCCCCGCGCCGGCTCCCCGGCGTCCCCGCCCCGGCCCGGAGCGCCGAGCCCCGCGCCGAGCCCCACGCCGAGCGGCCGGCTCCCCGGACTCCCGGGGTGTCCCCCGCGGGCGCGCAGCCCCGCCGGCCCCCGCCGCCCCCGGCCCCCGCCCGGCCCGCCCCCGGCCCCGCGCTCACCGTTCTGAGCGGCGCCCGGCCCCGGGAGGAGGGAGCCAGAGACCAGCAGCAGCGAGAGGGCCAGCGCGCTGGGGAGCGACGAGCCCGACATCCTCCCTGCGGAAGACCGAACAGCGAATGGGCCGGGGCCGGAGCCGGGGCCGGGGAAGGGAGGGGAGGGAGGGAGGGGGCGGGCGAGAGCGCGAGGGAGTGAGCGAGGGAGGCAGCAACAGCCCGGCTCCGTCCTTCTCCGTCCTCCTCCTACCGCCGCAGCGCCCAAGCCTCGCGAGATCTCCGCTCCGGGCCCGTGGGCGGCTAAGGAGCGACGGCGGCAAGGCTCGCGAGAAGAGGCCCCCTCCCCACCATCCCCCGCGCGCGCCCGCCCCTCGGCCTCGGCGTCCCGCCCCTGCGCGGGCTGATTGGCGGGGAGCGAGGTGGGTCACGTGCCGAGGGCGACTCAGGCCACGTGACGGGGGAGGCGGGGCTTCCCGGGGGCGGGGCGGGCCCGCACCGGGGAGGAAGCTCCGGGGAGGCCGTGCGCTTCCTCCTCTGCCCCGGCCTCGCCTTTGCTGGAGCTGGTGGCCGCAGGATCTGCTGCACCGCCGTGGTTTTACGCCTTCCCCTCATTGTCTGCAATCAAAGCCCTGCGATTTCCTCCTTCTGCACCGTGACCTCAGACGCCCCCGGGGCACCTGGTTGCAGCCTTCCTGCCGACCCCTCGGTCTCAGCGTGGTCCTCGCCGAGCCCCGTGTCACCTTGTGCTTCCTGCGTCCACATCTGCTCCCGCCGCCTGAGATGGCCTCTTTATTTATTTATTTATTTTTGTTTTCCGCGCGCTTCTCTTCCTCCTCCCCGGTTTTGACCTTATTTTTTAGTTCCATAGGCTCTCAGGGCCTGAAGTTCAGGTGGCCTAATTGCGCATCCGTTAGACACTTAAGGTCTCCGAGCAAGTCAGCAGGTGTTAACCTACGCGAAGGATCTGCAGGAGCATCTTTTTTATCGAGTACCCGCTTAGTACCAAGTTCTCACATCCGCTGTGAAACCCAGATGGGAAGACAGTCCCCCCCATTTCCACGAGGTTCGCTGCCCGGCCTATCAGAGGAGCAGGAAGGAGGACGAATGATTGCACAGCTAGACGAGCCCTGGGAAAGGAGCCGGCCGAGTGCTCTGCTCTGGCAGTGTGGTCACTAGTGTTTGCATGGAATTGACAAATGCACTTTTTTTTTTTAAAGAGATTTTATTTATTTATTCATGAGAAACACACAGAGAGAGGCAGAGACACAGGCAGAGGGAGAAGCAGGCTCCATGCAGGGAGCCCAACGCGGGACTCTATCCCAGGACCCCAGGGTCACGCCCTGGGCCAAAGGCGGTGCTAAACTGCTGAGCAACCCGGGGCTGCCCGACAAATGCACTTTTTAAGAGTGCATTTTTTTTCTTTTTTTTTTTTAATTTATTTTTTATTGGTGTTCAATTTACTAACATACAGAATAACCCCCTTAAGAGTATTTTCTGTGTGTGTGTACTGCTATCAGCGTCTTGAGCCCTTGGCCAACAAAGGAGTTTCTGTAGCTTAGCTCATCTCTGACTCAGAGCAGACATCCTGGGGAGTTGTCAGCGGAGTGAAATTGTGAGCAGGCAAGTCAACAGTCCTGGGGATCTGACTCAATGCGAAGATAGAGCTCAGGGAGCCAGGGTGAAGGAACACTTACCAAGACCCGCACACTCCTAAGCCAAAGCAGTCTCAAGCTTTCAACTTGAATTGGACAGCTGGTGGTTCCAGACTGAGCTTTCGAGCAAACACTAGGAGTACAACTGCGGCTGGTTGTTGATGGAAATGAAAGCAATATCCTCCAGAACCCTAGGTGTGTGCAGGAACCAAAGGTTGGCCGGTGTCCTTGGATAAAGGCCATTCTGCAGACAGCTGTGTATGTCACATCACCGGGGCCGCCTGTGGTGAGAGAGATTTTCAGCTGGTGGAAGTTTGGTGGGATGCAACCGGTCGGCTCCATCATAACCGTAATCACCATTCCCGTTTAATGAGGGAGCCTCATGACAAGGGACCCTTGTAAAATGACTGTGCTCATTTTGTAAGTAGAGAAACTGAGGCCAAGGAAGGCGTGACCCACCCAAGGCCTGAGTGTTAGCGGTAATCATTAATACCAAACAGTCTGGTTTGACTCCTTCCGGGCTCATGGCAGGAGTGCATTTCCTTGTACCTTCAAATTTGGGAGTGGCATATGAACTGCTTTGGCTGGTGAAATATGAGAAATGACACACATCATTTTCAAGCAGCGGCACTGCGATTCCATTGCAGACACTGTAGCGTACTCTTTTCCTTGTACGGAGATCAGTGATGGTGAAAGCGTGTGTCAAAATGAAACTTATGTCAGCCTGGGTCCCTAAGTTAGCACGATAAGCCCAAGCCTCCTGCCAACCTACATAAAGCAGGTAATGTCTGTTGAGTTAAGCTACTGAGATTCAGAGGGTTTTTTTCTAGCAACTAGAGTAGAAAAGTGAAATTCCCGTCCATCACACAACTCCCATTAGCTGTGTGACTTTGGGCAAGTAACCTAATCTCTCCCTATTCATCTGTCAAATGGGGCTAATGATAGTACCTGTACCTACCTTATAAGATCATAGGAGGAACAAATGATCAATTTATATACAATGTTTATATTAGTTTCCGGTGCATATAAACACTCAAATGTTGATTATAATGATAATAAATAATTGCTGCTGCAATTCTCATTCCAGCCCTATGCTCTTCCCACTACCTCATGCTACATACCAAAAAAAAAAAAAAAAATCATTTGGGAAAAAAATTTTAAGTACAATATTACCATCAACTCTCAAAACCTGCGATTATGAGGACTCCTTTTACCCAGGAGAAAATAGCATAAAACTCTACGTGATAGCAGTGGTACTTTTAGACATCTTTTGTTGGAAAAATACATGATAACTAAAACCTTCCAATAGCTCAGTAGCCTCTTTAAAGGAATTTAGGAATTTGTATTTTTTTTCTTTTCTTTCTTTTCTTTTCTCTTTTCTCTTTTCTCTTTTCTTTTTTCTTTTCTCTTTTTTTCTTTTCTTTTTCTTTTTCTTTTCCTTTTCCTTTTTCCTTTCTTTTTCTTTTCTTAAGATTTCCAGACGCTTAGAATCTCCCTACAGGTAAGAGCAGCTGTGAGGAAGGATGGCTGAGCTCCTTGCAATATCTGACAAGAGCCGTAGGGGTCCTCAGTGCTCAGGCTGAGACTCACCGTCCGGGCCTCCAGGGACGGCTTGGAGGTCCGCGTTCCAGGATTGACAACGCCTCCTGGTGGCAAGACCTACAATAAATCATTCCCAGTTGAAAGGTGGTTTTGTTTCATGTGGTTTATTTGCCCTAGGAAGGATGTCAGTGAAATACGGTGATACTAGAGTTGACTCTGAGTTTCCTAATGGTCCCCCCACCCACCCACACCTCCTGCAAAGATCTCTGTTCATTCGAAGTTCTTTCCATTCAGATATACCACCCTGACCATCTTGATTGCTGTCATCTACTGACCTCCCACATGATCTTCCCCTGCCCCTTCCAACTTCTCCCACCATGCTTGAACACCATAGTGGAGTTTAACATCCATGTCGATAATCTGTTCAACACCCTGGTCTCTCAGTCCTTTCATCTTCTTACCTCTAACAACCCTCTTCGCTAAGCTACCCTTCCAAATTCACACTCTTGACACTTTAATCACCCCCAAAAGGGCCCATCTTTGAAATATGAAAATATAATACCTTACTCTCCATTTACCACCTCCCGTCCTTTCAATTCTGTGTGCTAGGACCCCATTTGCTATAATTCTTCAACCTCATTGAGACCTCTAATCCATTAATCCCACCAATTCTTTGTCCATTCTTCATTTCCTCCTGGTCCAGCTTGGAGTCCATGATTCATCACTGTAATCATTTCCTTACCCACCTCAACCTCCAATATACTTTCCTGGAAAAAACGCAATCTGGCTACACACTACAGTCTAAGATGAGCTTTCATTCCTGCACCTAAACAGCTGAATGTTGTCAGAGAAAAATCATACAAGCAGGCTGAATGACTTCATTTTAAATTCCTGGTCTCAGGGATCCCTGGGTGGCTCAGCAGTTTAGTGCCTGCCTTTGGCCCAGGGTGCGATCCTGGAGTCCTGGGATCGAGTCCCATGTCGGGCTCCCTGTATGGAGCCTGCTTCTCCCTCTGCCTGTGTCTGTTCCCCCCTCTCTCTATGTCTATCATAAATAAATCTTTTAAAAAAATAATAATAAAAAATAAATTTCTGGTCTCAAACCTCAAACGGGTACTTGCCACCACCCAGCAGTCCTACTCTTCTTTATGTGGTACACAGGAATTTGCAATCAAGTGGTCACATGCAGGAAATGTGCATTTCTTTCATTTTCTGTAAATCAGATATAATTCATTTGAGCACCTTTCTGATGAGATGACAAGAAATTCCATTTTGCTCATTTTGAGCTTCCCTCCCTGCTTCCCAGGGTAATATGAAATTCCTGGGGTTTTATGCAGCCCAGGCCATTACTGGGTTTTATTTGTTCATTTGTTTAGTTCACTTCTTTGGTCACTGCTGGTATGTGCATTGCCCAGACCCACATGGTCCCTTGAAGATGAAGGGTTCGGTGCTTCTTACCACTTACCTCACTAGCTTCACCCCACACCACACTCCCTTTCAGTTTGTTATGACTATTCTGCTCCTACCCACCTTGGGGCCATTGCACATTCTATGACCTTTGCCCAGAACGCTTATTATCCACCCCCTTTACCTCATCTGCTTCTCATCCTTCAGATTTCTGCTTCATATCATCCCTCTTTAATATGAAAATTAAAACTACATGAGATACCACTTTACACTTTACACACACACATTTAATCACTTAAAAAAACTGACAATAGGGGTGCCTGAGTGGCTCAGTTGGTTGAGCGTCTGACTCTTAGTTTTGGCTCAGGTTGTGATCTCAGAGTCTTGGGATGGATCCCCGCATCAGGCTCTGCACTCAGTACAGAGGCTGCTTGAGGTTCTCTCTCTCTCTCTGCCCCTCCCCCACCCCACAAGCTCTTGCTCTCACAAATAAATAAATAAAAATCTTAGAACACACAATAGGAAACAACCCAAATATTCATCAACATGTGAATGGATAGGTAAGATATAGCCATACAGTAGAATTCAATTCAACAATAAAAAAATGAATGAGGGCAGCCCCAGTGGCTCAGCGGTTTTAGCGCCACCTTTAGCCCAGGGTGAGATCCTGGAGACCCGGGACTGAGTCCCACATCTGGCTCCCTGCAAGGAACCTGCTTCTCCCTCTACCTGTGTCTCTGCCTCTCTTTCTCTCTGTGTCTATCATGAATAAATAAATAAAATCTTTTTTAAAAATAAAATAAAAAATAAAAAATGAATGAACTACTGATACATGCAATAACATGAATAAATCTCAGAACCATCATACTGAGCAAAAGATGTATGATTCTGTTTATACAAAATTCTAGCCAAAACTGATATATAGTTATAGAAAGCAGATCAATTTCAATGGTTTCCTGGGAGATTGATTTGAAAGAGACACATGGGAACTTTCTAAGGTAATGAAAATTTTCTCTAAATTGATCTGAGTGATGATTACACTGGTGCATATATTTGTCAAAATTAATCAAAACTATACCTCAATAGAAAAAAATGCAAAACAAAACTATACTGTTGTCAGAAAAGACTTCTCTGGGCTCCATAACTCAATTAACCCTCACTAGTACATACACTCATTGCTTTACGTACCTCTTCTTCATCTCATTTATCAGAGTTGGGATCTTACATTTATTTGTGTATTTAATCACATCTGGCTCCTTCTCTGGACCTCCAGGAGAAGGAAACTACAACCAATTTGTTGACCACTGTCTCTCCAGGGCCTAACACAGTGCCTGGCCTACAGTGGGTATTTCATGAATATCTCTTAAGTGAATAGATGAGTCATAGGGCTGGACCCAGAATCTGGGATTCCTGACTCTCAGTCCAGTGTTCCTTACATTCTACTGCTCTGACAAAGGAGTCCAGGCCTACCTCAGGTCCCAACTCTAATCCTGCTTGTTCTGAGAAGCCATCTCTATTCACCATTCATTAATCCCACAAATCTGAGCGCCTCCTGTGTGCAAGGATATGGATGTACAATGGTGAACAGCTTATGTCAGAGTGGAAAACAGACACTGAACAATAATGATGCAATTCCTTAATTATAATTTTGATCTGTGCTAAAAGTAGATATATCATGATATATCTTATGATAAGAGAGTCTTTTATAGGGAAACCTAACTAAATATGGAATAGGAAGAACAGTCCAGAAAAGCTCTTGGAGGAAGGGAGCTTCGAAGGAGGCTTAGAAGTTAACCAGGCAAAGATGGGGCAGGCAAGGGCTGAAGAGGTCTGTTCCAAGGGGGTGGAGCTTCCCAGGGTGAAGCATCTGAAGTGGAGGAAGTTTGTCAAGGACAACAGAGAAGCCAGTACACCTGGAACTCAGAGAGCAAGGTGTAGGGAGGGTGTGTAAAAGGAGGTTGAAGTCAAAAGAGGGCCACAGGGGTGAGATCAGCAATGCCGTAAGGACCATGTGAAGGATTTGAGATTTTGCTTACCTATCGACAAAGCTGTAGGTTGGTTCCTACATAAATTTAGTCCACAACTTCCCTGGTTAGAAGTATAGGAAATCTCTCCATAGAGACCGTATACTGAAGCAGAGTGAATAGTGAAGCTGTGCTCTCCATATGCCTCATCATGTGCTATTCTCTATCACAATTTCCTTCTATTAATAACATCTTGTTTTACCTGTCCCCTCCAGGCTCAACTGTGCTGCAGGGAATTAAGGGAAGGGCCATTTGTTCCTTGGGTTAGAACATAAACGGTGGGAGCCCTCCCCTAAGGCCCTTGTATGCTGTCCCTATGGGATAAGTGAATGAAGCATAGAGGACAGAGATCAGTGTGGTGGGTCCAATCCTCCCTTGGCACAAGGAGACTCTAGTGATTCCTGAAGCTGGATGACCAGTCCTCAATTTTTCCTCTTCCAGACGCCAATAATGTATCTGTACCATTGAAAACTGTATCAAGTCTTGTACGAGAACGATGCGTTGCTATATCTCCACATCCAATCTCTCCATCTAGAATATGAGCTCATTATAACTGCCTCTATCTAGTATTTCACAGATTTTCACAGATTATAAAACATTTTCATATTCATTTTCCCATTAGTTCACTTGGTTATCAAAATCCTATTTCACAAACAAGATAACTGAGGTTCAAAAAGGAGAACAACTTGCTCAAGGCCCCCGACTGGTGAGTAATAAAGCCAAATAGGATTTGAACCCAAGTCCTTTGGGCTCCAAAGGGAATGTACTAAGGATGGCTGAGTCACTAGCTTGAAGAAGACAATTGCAATCTCCTAATATGACCCTCTTCAGACAGCATAAGTCTTTTCTGACAATGAAGCAAGGTCTTTGGGAAAGATCTGCTGAGGTCAGTAAAAGCTGGCCAGGAGTTTGGGGTAGAAAAACATTTCTTCAGGAAGTACTTTGGGTAGCATCTCTACCCTGATGACCAACATAGAGATGGGGCAGGGCAACTCAACAGCTAAATTAGGTTCTCTTGGTGTTAGAGATGGGGTTTTAGGGACTAATACATAACCTTCCCTTAATCCCTGCTCAAATTTGGAAACAACTGAAAGACAGACATAGGAATCGAGTATCTGACTGGATAAGTCTGCCAAATTCAGGGGCCAAATGTTAGCAACCCTATTTGGCTAGCAGACTAATCCATGTTCTCCAGCATCACCTTTACAAGGGAGGATATTTTGATCTCCAAAGTGATGTTGGATAACATGGATTAGTCTGCTAGCCAAATGCACCTGCTAACACTTGGCCCCTGAATTTGGCAGACTATCCAGCCAGAGACACCGGCAGAGCGAGAAAATCATAATTCTCCTGCTGCCACTGGAAAACTTAGGGCACCATGGAGATACAGACAAACCTGCTGGTCCAGACAAAGTGGCAGTTCCTATGCTTGCTGAAATCCTCCTATGCTTGCTCACCAGAAAAAAAAAAAAAAAAAAAAAAAAAACCCTCACTCCTGAGCTCAGGGGAAAAGCAAGTAACAGGAGGTAAGGAGTGTTAAAATAATGAAGTAGTTCTCCACCCTGACCACATATTAGAATCATCTGGGGAGCTTGAAGAAACACCAATGCCAATATATACGTGCTAATATCCAGGTCCCAGCCCCAGAGATTCAGGCTTGGTTGGCCTGGGGTGGGGCTCAGCATATGTGGCCAAGTAATGCACTCTAATGTGCTGTAATGAGCTGCTTCTCAAACCTAGATGAACATCAGGTCACTTGGGAACTCTTTAAAATCCCAGTCCCTAGGCCACAACAATTAAACCAGACTCTGGAGCAGAGACCCAAGCATCAGTATATTTTTAAGACTCCAAGGTGATTCCAGTATGCAGCTAAAATTGAGAACAGGTGCTCAAATGCAATCTTTAAAAAAAACCCTAGGTATGTAGCAGAATGACAAAGAAAACTGTTAAAAACCAGACTTCTGGTTCCCACTGTATTCCTGTGGACCTGTCACTGGTGTATTAAATTAAGAATCTGCAGATTATGACCTGCTGAATGAGGGGACCCAGGCTCCCCACATGGAGCCAACAAGTAGTTGCCTGAGTGTCCCCACTTTGGGGAACTGAAAACTCCAGGGGCCATTTTGATCAAAGGCACCATTTCAATATATGCACACAAAGAAAATAAAGTTACAAGATTTATTACTTACAGATCCCATAAATAGGAGTGAGAGGGTGTGCAATGAGCCTGGGCAAAGGCAGACCTCTGTCCCAAGTCAGGAGCATGAAGGACATAAGAGAGCAGGGTAGCAAACACCTTTATTTATAAGGTGGTTGGGGTGGAGGTCACTAACTTTTTGCAGCCTCTATCCTGAGTGGTGTTTATTAAAAGGTACCCCTGGAAGACCAAAGCAGGAACTTGTGGGGAAATCCTAACCTTGGTTCCTTATCTAAATGTCGAGACTCAGTGTGAGCAGGGTTGTCATACTGTAAAATGAAACTCAAAATAGCTGTTTCTTCATGACATTCTGATTCAGTAGGTCTGGGGTGGACCTGAGACTTTGCTTCTAACGAGCTCCCAGGTAATGCTGATGCTCTTGGTTTGCAAACCACACTTTGAGACCTGCACAGGGCATAGCAGAGAAGTATTTCTTCCATCAGTTGACAGAGCCAGAGGGAAGCCAATGTGATAACGTTCATCCCCGGAAGTCCATGGAAAAATCGTTATCAGTCCAAAAAAAGAAAAAAAAAAAAAGAAAGAAAGAAAGAAAGAAATCCATCCAGTTGACCCATATGGTGTTTTAAAGAGGGTTAATAAGCTCCTGTTTTAAAAGGAATAGACTGTGCCGCCCTGTGGCTAGTGCCAGAATGCTCAAGATGCTCTCCAGGTCACTCATCTTCCCACAGCTGGGAAACTCATTTCTGTTGTTTCCATGTTAATGAATGATTATAGCTGTAAGAGCAGTATCTCTTTGATATTGTCTCTTTCTCCTGAGAAATGCTCTGATCCATGTGAGTCTAATGAGACCATTCCATTCTTACAAGACCCTTTACCCCGGTTTGATTCAAGGGAGGCGGCAAGTCTCCAGCCAGGCTATTCAGAAGCCCTAGGAAATGTTTGGATTAAAATCTAGGAGAGCCAATCTCTCTTTGCTTAGTAATATAAGCTATGAGATGTGAGAACTGAGGCGTCAGTGGCAGGAGTCCTGCCACTTGCAAGAAGCCGGTCTTCAGGGAGAGGATGAAGCTGATCAAAAGAAAGCAGCAATGTTCCCTCTCCACTGTGAGCTTCTCAAGGAGAGGCATTATGTAGTGTTCTATTTCCCAGTGTCTGGCATAGTTAATAGCACAAAGGAAGAGGGGCAGTAAGTTCATAAAGTTTTATTGAGGTATAAGTAATAGACAATGAACTGTACCTATCTAAAGGGTACGGTTTGATAGTTTTGGCATATTTATACACCTGTAAAATTATCATCGTTCATCACCCCAGAAGTTTCTATATGCTCCTTTATAATCACTCCTCCCACCTCTCCCCACATTCCCCTCTAGCAACCACTGATGTGCTGCTCTCTGCCACTATAAGTTTGCTTCTTCTAAAGTTTTACATAAATTGAATCATATAATATGTATTACTTTTGACAGCTTATTTTAGCTTCATTCATGCTGTGTGTGTCAATAGTTCATTCTGTTCTATTGTGAGTAGTATATCATTGCATGGATATAGCCACAATTGTTTATCCATTCACCTGTTGATGGATTTTTGGGTTGTTCCCAGGTAATGCCTGTCACAGACAAAGCGGCATGAACATTCTTGTACAAGATTTTGTACGGACATATGCTTTCATTTCTCTTGGGTAAATACCTAGGTGTGGAATGACTGGATCATATAATAGGTGTATGATAACTTTAAAGAAGCTGAGGGGGGCACTTGATAGGATGAGCACTGGGTGCTATGTTGGCAATGTTGGCAAATTGAACTCCAATAAAAGGAAATTAAAAAAAAAAAAAGAAGCTGCCAAACTGTTTCCCAAAGTTGGTTATGCCATTACATTCCTGACAGTGTTCGAGACCTGTAGTTCTTCCAAGACCTGACCTGTAGTTCTTCCACACTAAGGTCAGTTTTCAAAATTTTAGTCATTTTAAGAGGTATGTGGCACACCATTGTGATTTTAATTTGCATTTCCCTAATGATTATTGATATTGTACATCTTTTAATGAACTTATTGGCAATCCATACATCTTCCTCAGTGAAATGTTTGTTAACATCTTTTGCCTATTTTTAATTGGGTTGTTTGTCTTACTATTGAGTTTTAAGAGTTTTTCCTATATTCTAAGTATAAATATCAGATATGTTTTGCGAATATTTTCTTCCATTCGGTGCCCTGCTTTTTCATTTTCATAGTATCTTTTAAAGATCAAAAATTTTGATTGTGGGATCCCTGGGTGGCGCAGCGGTTTGGCGCCTGCCTTTGGCCCAGGGCGCGATTCTGGAGACCCAGGATCGAATCCCACGTATGGCTCCCGGTGCATGGGGCCTGCTTCTCCCTCTGCCTGTGTCTCTGCGCCTCTCTCTCTGTGACTATCATAAATAAATAAAAATTTTAAAAAAATTAAAAAAAAAATTTTGATTGTGATCAAATCCATCTATCAACTTTTTCTTATATTTTTTAAACTTTTTCTTTTATTATTTATAATTGCATGCCCTAAGAAATCTTTGCCTAACTGCAAAGATTTTTTCCCATATTTTATTCTGGAAGCCTTGATTTTTAGCTCTCACATTTATGTCTATGATCCATTCAGAATTCATTTTTACACAAAGAATGAGGTAAAGAAAAAAAAACTGGGATCCCTGGGTGGCACAGCGGTTTGGCGCCTGCCTTTGGCCCAGGGCGCAATCCTGGAGATCCGGGATCGAATCCCACATCAGGCTCCCGGTGCATGGAGCCTGCTTCTCCCTCTGCCTGTGTCTCTGCCTCTCTCTCTCACCGTGTGCCTATCATGAATAAATAAAAATTTAAAAAAAAAGGAAAAAAAACTTTTAGTGCCATTTGTTGAAAATATTATCCCCTCTCCATTGAATTACCTTAGCACCTTTGTTTCAAATCCATTGTCCATACATGTGTGGACTATCTCTGGACTTTATTCTGTTCCATTGATCTGTATGACAAGCCTTCCCCTAAACCACAATGCCTCAACTACTTTAAATTTATTCTAAGTCTTAAGATACAAAGGAAAAACAAGATAAAGTCCTTTGGAAATAATAAATATGTAGGTAAATATAAAAACACTTTTCTTCCTTTTTTGAGATTTTAAAGATTTTATGTATTTACTTATTTGAGACAGAAAGAGTGTGTGCACACATAAGTGGGAGGAGGGGTATAGAACACTATACCTGGTAATAGCAATATACTTCTTAGGGCACATGGAACATTCCCTAAGATAGCCTATGTTTTGGGGTATAAAAAAGTGTCAACAAACACAGAAGTATTGAAATCATACAAAGTATATTCTCTGACCACCCAGAAATATACTAGAAATCAGTGAGAGAAAGGTATCTGGGGACTCCTGGGTGGCTCAGCAGTTGAGTTCTGCCTTCACCTTGGGGGGTGATCCTGGGGTCCTGGGATCCAGTCCTCCATCAGGCTCCCTGCGGGGAGCCTGCTTCTCCCTCTGCCTGTGTCTCTGCATCTCTCTCTCTTAAAAAATCTTAAAAAAAAAAAAGTATCTGGAAAATCCTCCAAATAATTGTAAGTTGACTCCTAACTAACACAAAAAGAAATCATAATAGAAATTTTAAAATATTTTTGAGTAGTCTATAACAACTTTAAGAAATTTAAAAATTAAAAAGTATTTATTACATTTCTACTTGCATATTTACCATTTCTAGAACTTTATTTTTGTGTATAGATCCAAATTTCTATCTGGTTTCATTTCCTTTCTGCTTGATAAGCTTCTTTAACATAGGTTATAGAGCTGGTTTGCTCGTGATGAATTTTCTAAGCTTTTGTTTGTCTGACAAAGTTTTTATTTCACTTTCTCTTTTGAAGGTATTTTTGTCAAATATAGGATTCCAAGTTGACAGATTTTTTTTTTTCCCCACAATTCTTCAAAGATGCCTTTGCATATGTTCTGGTTTGCATACCATCTGACAAGAGGTCTACTGTAGTTCTTGCCTTTGTTCCTTTGAATACATGTCTTTTTTTTCATGCATCTATTTAATTTTTATTTTTATCATTGGGCTTCCAGCAATTTGATTTTTATATGTCTTAATGTTTGTGGCTTTCTGTTTCATTTACTTGGAGGTCATTGAACTTCTTGAATCTGTAGATTTACAGCTTTTATTAAATTTGGAAAACTTTTAGCCATTATTTCTTCTAATATGTTCCTGTCCTCCTCCTCTCTGCAATTCAAATTACACTTATTTGTTTTTCAAATTACACCTAGGTTAGATCACTTAAGAGAATTTCATAGGATCACTAGGCTCTGTTAATTCTTTATAGTCTTTTTATCCTCCTTCTGTGTGCTTCATTTTGGTTAGCTTTTGTTTGGTATATCTTTGCTATTTACTGGTCTCTTTTTTACTGCAGGGTTTAATCTGCTCTTAATCCAATCCTGTACAAATTTCATATCAGATCATGGTATTTTTTAATCTCTAAAAGTTCCATTTGGGCCTTTTATATCTTTAATCTGTCTCATTATTTTTATATTTTCCTTTCCATTTAAAATGTATTTATAAGATTTAAAAGAGCTACTTTAAGGTCCTTGTTTGCTAATTCCTTCATCTCTGTCATTTCTGGGTTTGTTTTTAATGATCAATTTTTCTCTTAGTTATGTGTCATAGTTCCCTGGTTTATTTGCATGCCTGGTCATTTTTTTTTTTTTTTATCCATGCTCTATATAGTAAGATTTGCTTTGTTTTATGTTGCAGCTTGTATTTATTTGAAGAGTGTTGGGCTTTGTTTTGGCATCCAGTTAAGTTATTGTGGATCAGTTTGATCATTTTGAGGCTTGCTCTTTCATGTTGTTAGGGCATCAGAGCAGCCATTTCTCTGGGTTTAATTAGGCCCTGTGTTGAGGGGCTCCCCTCCTGAGGATGATCCATATATTACAAAGTCTCTTCACCCTGGGTTTTGTGGGGGAAAAAAGCCTGTCTTGGCTGTGTGTGAGCTCCAAGGAATTGTTTGGCTTACTGCCTTCCAGTGGTTCTTTCCCCAGCGTCCTGGAGTTTTACCCCAAGCATGTGCAGATCGGCATTCAGCCAAAGATTAGTTTCAAAGATCCTTCTGCAGATCTCCAGAGCTTTCTGTGTGTGCAGCTGCCCCCCTTCCAGGATGGTACCACACAAATTCTAGCCACCTCTGTCTCTCCAAAATCCAGTCCTATACAGATTTTTTTTTATTTTTATTTATTTATGATAGGCACACAGTGAGAGAGAGAGAGGCAGAGACACAGGCAGAGGGAGAAGCAGGCTCCATGCACCGGGAGCCTGACGTGGGATTTGATCCTGGGTCTCCAGGATTGCGCCCTGGGCCAAAGGCAGGCGCTAAACCGCTGCGCCACCCAGGGATCCCCCTATACAGATTTCATATCAGATCTGTCTCCTCAGCTTAGCTGGACTGATTCTGTTTGAAATCCCTGCACAAGAGCCAGAGAAATGCCTCAAGGCAGCAAGTTGGGGCAATTTTAGGACTCACATGTTTATTTCCCTTCTTTCAGTCATTGCAGTTCTGTGCTGTGTGATCAACTCACGTTTCATTCTTTACAAGATCACTGATATGAACCTGTGATACTTGAAGGAGACCAGGTCAAATGGATTATCTTTTGCTTCCTATTTGGGCCATGACTTTCTTGTACACATTCTCCCCTAGAATTTCTAATTACCTTCCTCTCATTGAGAAAAACTAATATGATCATACCACTAAGCCCTTCCAGCTTCTTTCCTACCATTTTTGCCTGGAATCTATTCTAATCTTCACAAGACATTCTTGTTGGATCCTTCTGGCATCTTATTCTAACATGAGATGATTGGCTTCTAGATCTGTCCTAGTGAGACTTCTTTCCTCTGATCAGAAAGTACTGTAGTGGATACTGGTTGATTCCTCAATTCACATTCCACTCAGATGTTTAATCTGGGACAGTAATGATGACCCTGTGCACTTTGCCAGTGACTGGCTCAGAAATGTGACTCAATCTGAGTAAGGGGCCGGGAAAGATTTTCTTGTTCCTTTAAAGAGAAAAAAAAAGTACAGAAAACACAGTCCTTTTTCTTCCTCTGGACATGTCATAAGTAGATTTTACATCTTAAATTGTGGCAGCCATCTTGCTATCAGCTTGAGGCTGAAGCCAACACTAAGAAATGGCAGAGCAAACATATGAAAAGAATCTAGCCTCCAGTTGATATCATAGAGTTCATGAACCAACTATTTTCTGGAATCACTACACCGGGACTTTCTGTTTCCTTATAGCTTAAGCCACTTTTTGTTTTGTAGAGCCAAAATGGTGTTTGATGTGGTAAACACTGTTGGCTGCCTGCCCAATATTTTCTCTCTCTTTTTTTTTATTACTATGAGAACCTTACTTTTTTTTTTTTTTTTTTTTCAGGAGAGAAGGGCAATATGCCCCAAAAATGCTTTTCTAAACTAGCCTTAAAAAATGCTTTTGTTTTCAGGTTCTTTTTCAGCTTGGTGTGGCTGGCCATATGAGCCATTTAACAGTAGCTAATGAGATGTAGATGAAAATTTCTGAGTGAGTCCTCAGGAAAATCTTTTTAACAGGAATAGATTTGGTTTTTTTTACACTTGTTCCTTCTTCGGAGATGGAATGTTTGGAGTTACTGCAGCCATCTTGTGACAGGGAGGATGAAGATCAAATGCAAGAGTAGAACTGGAAAAAGAAGGTGCCTGGAACCTTCCTGACACCCCTGAGCTGCTGAGCCAGCCATTAAATGCCTCCACCAAACTTTTTGTTATGTGAAAAAAAAAAACTATTTAAGCTGCCATTAATTGTATTTTAGCGAATACATAAAGAATCCAACATCTTCCTCTTCCATGGTTTTCACCTGTATTTTGCTTCATTGTATCCTTAAGATCCTACCTTCCAAAAGGTATATAAGAGGTTAATGTTCTTAGTCTTTGCATCTCTTTTTTTTAAAAAAAAAAAAAGATTTTATTTATTTATTCGTGAGAGACACACAGAGAGAGAGAGAGAGGCAGAGACACAGGCAGAGGGAGAAGCAGGCCCCATGTAGGAAGCCTGATGTGGGACTTGATCCCAGGACCCCAGAATCACACCCTGGGCTGTAGACAGAAGCCAAACCGCTGAGCCACCCAGGGATTCCCAGTAGGGAACTTTAACACCCAATTTACAATGGATAGATCATCCAAAGGAAACAGTGCCTTTGAATAATACATTAGGCAAAATGGACTTAACGTATATACAGAATACTCCTTCCAAAACCAGAGGAGTACACATTCTTTTCAAGTGCACTGGAACATTCTACAGAGTAGATCACATGTTAAGCCACAAAAACAAAACAAAAAACGAACCACCTCAATAAATTCAAAAAGATTGAAATCATATCGTGCATCTTTTCTGACCACAATGGTATGCAACTAGAAGTCAGTCACAAAATAAATAAATAAATAAATAAAGAGAACAGATATACTTTGAGGCTACATAATATGTTAGTAAACAATGAATGGGTCGTGACTCAGGTCATGATCTTGAGATCCTAGGATTAAGCCCTGCATCAGGCTCTGCTCAGCTGGGAGTTTGCTTCTCCCTCTCTCTCTGCCCCTCCCTCCCACTTGTGCTCGAGTGCGTGCTCTCTCTCTCTCTCTCTCAAAGAAATAAATAAAATCTTAGCGTACACACACACACACACACACACACACACACACACAATGGTCCAAAATCTTTGGGATGCACTAAAAGCAGCTATAAGAGGGAAGCAACATAAACCTACCTCAAGAAATAAGAAAAATCTCAAATAAAAAACCTAACCTTTCACCTAAAGGAGCTAGAAAACAAAGAAGAAATAAAGCCCAAAGCCAGTTGAAGGAAGGAAATAATAAATATTAGAGAAAAATAAATGCAATAGAAAGAAAGAAAGAGATTAATAAAACCAGGATGGGCACTGTGGGGAGGGGGGGCACTTGATGGGATAAGCACTGGGTGTTATACTATATGTTGGCAAATCGAACCCCAATAATATATATATATATATATATATATATATATATATATATATATAAAATAACAAAGAAACCCAGAAGCTAGTTCCTTGAAAAGATCGACAAAATGGATAAATCTTTTAGCCAGACTCATCAAGGGAAAAAAAAAGTGGACTCAAATAAATAAAATCAGAAATGAAGGAGGAGAAATAACAATTGATATCACAAAAATATAAAAGATTTAAAGAGAAGGGTGCCTGGGTGGCTCTATTGGTTCAGCAACCAACTCTTGGTTTCAGCTCAGGTCATGATCTCATGGCTGTGGGATCCATGCTCAGAGTGGAGCCTGCTTCACATTCTTTCTCCCAACCTTTCTCTCTCTCCCCATTCACATGCTCTCTCTCAAATAAATAAATACAATATATTTTTAAAAGATTTTATTTATTTATTCATAGAGATGCAGAGAGAGAGAGGCAGAGACACAGGCAGAGGGAAAAGCAGGCACCATGCAGAGAACCTGACATGGGACTCGATCCAGGGTCTCCAGGATCACACCCTGGGCTGCAGGTGGCACTAAACCGCTGTGCCACCCGGGGCTGCCCTAAATACAATATTCTTATTTTTAGGATTGTATTTACTTATTTGAGAGACAGAGCAAGAGCACAAGTTGGAAGAGAGGCAAAAGGAGAGGGAGAAGGAGAAGCAGACTCTTCTCTCTGCTAAGCAGAGAGCCCAACATAGAGTTCCATCCCAGGATCCTGGGATCATGACCTGAGTCAAAAGCAGGCATTTAACTGACTGAGCCATCCAGGCACCCCAATAAATACAATCTTTTAAAAAAGAAAGGATTATAAAAAATATTATAAAAAATTATATGCAAACAAACTGGACAACTTAGAAGACATAGATAAATACCTAGAAATGTATAAACTGCCAAAATGGGATTAGAAAGAAATAGAGACAATTTTTTTAAGAAATTGAAAATTTGAGATTAATTACTAGCAATGAAATTGAACCAGAATTTTTAAAAATTCCCAAAACAGTAGGTTTTGAGGGAACATACTACAGTCTAATAAAGGCCACCTATGAAAAACCCACAGCTAACATCATAACCAATGATGAAAAACTGAGAGCTTTTTCTCTAAGGTCAGGAAAAAAACAAGGATGTTCACTCTCATCACTTTTATTGAACATAGTACTGGAAGTCCTAGCCACAGTAATCAGATAAGAAAAGGAAATGAAAGGCATTCAAATTGGTAAGGAAGAGGTACAACAGTCACTATTTGTAGATGACATGATACTATGTATAGAAAACCCTAAGGACTCCATCAAAAAACTACTAGAACTGATAAATGAATTCAGTAAAGTCACAGGATAAAAAATGAATACACAGAAATCTGTTGCATTTCCATACACTAATAATGAGGTAGCAGAAAGAGAATTTAAGAAAAAAATCCCATTTGTAACTACACCAAGGAGAATAAAATACCTAGGAATAAATTTAACCAAGGAAGTGAAAGATCTGTACTCTAAAAACTGTAAAACACTGATGAAAGAAATTGAAGATGACACAAATGGAAAGACATTCCATGCTCATGGATTGGAAAAATTAATACTGCCAAAAATGTCTATATTACACAAAGCAAACTACAGATTTAATGTGATCACTATTAAAACACCAACACACTTATCACAGAAATAAAACAAATAATACCAATATTTGTATGGAACCACAAAGACCCTGAATAGCAAAAGCAATCTTGAGAATTAAGAACAAAACTGGAGGTATCATAACCCCTGATTTCAAAATCTACTACAAAGCCATGGTAATCAAAATGGTTTGGTCCTGGCACAAAAATAAAAACATGAAAAAAAAAATAAAAACATGCATATCAATGGAACAGAATAGAGAATCCAGAAATAAACCCATTCTATTATGGTCAATTCATCTATGACAGAGGAGGCAAGAATATGCATGGGGAAAAGGCAATCTCTTCAATAAGTGGTGTTGGGAAAACTGGACAGCTACATGCAAAAGAATGAAACAGGACCACACCATACACAAAAATAAACTAAAAATGGATTGAGGACCTAAATGTGAGACCTGAAATCATAAGACTCCTAGAAGAAAATATAGGCAGTAATTTCTTTGACATCAGCCATAGAAACATTTTGCAAGATATGTCTCCTCCAGCAAGGGAAACAAGCAAAATCAAACTATTGGGACTGTATCAAAATAAAAAGCTTTTGCACAGCAAGGGAAACTATCAACAAAATAAAAAGGCAACCTACTGAATGGGAGAAGATATTTGCCAATGATATCTGATAAGAGATTAGAATCCAAATATATAAAGAACTTACACAACTTAACATCAAAACCCCAAATAAACTGATTTTAAAATGGGCAGAGGACCTAAATAGACATTTTTTCAAAGAAAACATACAGATGACCAAAAGACAAACGAAAAGATTCTCAACATCACTCATCATTATGGAAATGCAAGTCAAAACCACAATGAGATATCACCTCACAGCTGTTAAAATGGCTAGAATAAAAGAAAAAGAAAAAGAAAAAGAAAAAGAAAGAAAGAGAGAGAGAGAGAGAGAGAGAGAGAGAGAGAGAGAGAGAAAGAAAGAAAGAAAGAAAGAAAGAAAGAAAGAAAGAAAGAAAGAAAGAAAGAAAGTGTTGGTGAGGATGTGGAGAAAAAGGAACACTTGTGCACTCTTGGTGGCAATGGAGATTGTGTAGCCACTGTGGAAAACAGTATGGAGTTTCTTCAAATGAAAACTAGAAATATCATATGATTCAGTAATTCCACTATTGAGTATTTACCCCAAAAAGCTAAAATAGTAATTTGAAAAGATATACAAAAAATAAAAAATAAAAAATAAATTTAAAAAAAGAAAAGATATACGCACACCTATGCTCATTGAAGCATTATTTACAATAGCCAAAATAAGAAAGCAACCCAAGGGTTTATCAATAGATGAATGGATAAATCAGATGTGGTACTATGTACAATGGAATATTACTCAGCTATAGAAAAGAATGAAACCTTGCCATTTGCAACATGGATGGACGTAGAGGGTATAATGCTAAGTGAAATAAGTCAGACGGGGTGGCCTGGCTGGCTCAGTATGTGGAGGAATGTGCAACTCTTGATCTCGGAATTATGAGTTCGAGCCCCATGTGGGCACAGAGATTACGTATAAATAAAATCTTTTTAAAAAGAGAGAGAGAGAGAGACAAGGTGAGTTAAGACGGAGGAGGAGTAGGGGACCCTAAGTCCATTGGAATTCAGCTAGAGAGTTATCAAATATTCTGAACACCTGTGAAATCAATCAGGGATCTGAGAAAAGAAATGTTCAATTCTATAAATGAAAAACAACCACTTTTTGGAAGGTAGGAGATGCAGAGATGTGAATCAGGGGTGATATATCAGAGGATACAGTAGAGGGGAGGGAGCCTATTTAAAGAGGCTACCAAAAAGTATTATAAGCAGCGGGGTACAAAATTCTAGTGGAGAACACAGACAGCACCTCTTTGACCTCAGCTACAGCAACTTCTTGCTGGATGCATCTTCAAAGGCAAGAGAAACAAAAGCAAAAATGAACTACTGGAACTTCGTCAAGATAAAAAGCTTTTGCACAGCAAAGGAAACAGTCGACAAAGCTGAAAGGCAACCTACGGAATAGGAGAAGATATTTGCAAATGTCTTATCAGATAAAAGGCTGGTATCCAAAATCTATAAAGAACTTATCAAACTCAACCCCCCCTCAAATAAAAAAATCCAATCAGAAAATGAGCAGAAGACATGAACAGACATTTCTCCAAAGGAAACATACAAATGGCCAACAGACCATGAAAGAATGCTCAACGTCTTTCGGCATCAGGGAAATACAAATCAAAACCACAATGAGATACGGCCTCACATGGGTCAGAATGGCTAAAACTAACAAGCTAGGAAACAACAGATATTGGTGAGGATGTGAAGAAAATGAAGAACGTGGAACCATTTTACACCGTTGATGGGAATGCAAACTGGTGCAGCCACTCTGGAAAACAGTATAGAGATTTCTCAAAAGTTAAAAATAGAGCTACCCTACAACCCAGCAATTATACTACTAGGTATTTGCCCAAAGGATACAAACATAGTAATTTGAAGGGACACATGTACCCCAATGTTTATAGCAACAATGTCCACAATAGCCAAACCATGGAAAGAGCCCGGATGTTCATCAATAGATGAATAGATAAAGAAGATGTGAGATAGAGAGATAGAGAGATAGAGAGATAATCTTGGAGTAGTATTATCTGTCTATATCTCTATCTATCTATCTATCTATCTATCTATCTATCTATCTATCTATTTTGGAGTAGTACTCAGCCATCAAAAAGGATGAAATCTTGCCATTTGCAATGATGTGGATGGAACTAGAGGGTGTTATGCTAGGCGAAAAAAGTCAGTCAAAGACAAATACCTTATGATTTCACTCATGTGGAATTTAAGAAACAAAACAGATGAACATAGGGGAAGGGAAGGAAAAATAAAATAAGTTGAAAACGGAGTAGGAGACGAACTATAACAGACTCTTAACTCTAGGAAACAAACTGAAGGTTGTTGGGAGGGGAGGTTAGTATGGGGAGGGGGTAACTGGGTGATGGGCATTAAGGAGGGCACGTGATATAATGAGCACTGAGTGTTATGTGCAACTGGCGAATCACTGAATTCTAGCTCTGAAACTAACAATACACTATATGTTCATTGAATTTAAATTAAAAAAAAACATCTAAAAAGAAAGAAATCAGACAGAGAAAGACAAATGCCATATGGTGTCATTCACATGTGGAATTAAGAAACAGAACAAAAAAAAAAAAAAAGAAAGAAACAGAACAAACGAACAAAGAAGAGACAAACAAGAAAACAGACTCCTAAATTCAAAGAACAAATTTTTGGTCGCCAGAGAAGAGGTGAGCTAAGGGGATGGGTACGGCAGAATAGGGGGCTTAAGAGGTATAAACTTCCAGTTACAAAATAAATAAGTCACAGAGCTGAAAAGCACAGCATAGGGAATATAGTCAATAAGATGGTAATAACATTGTTTGGTGACAGATGGTGACTACGCTTATCATGGTGAGCACTGAGCAATGTGCAGAATTATTGAATCATATTGTGCGCTTGAAACATATATAGCATATATGCTAATTATACTTCCATAACAGTTATTTTTTGAAAGTTTTAGAAACTGCACTTAATTTTGGTGTTCTAAAATTTATAAAGGTATGTTGAGGTGTGGATCTATTCCATTTATTATGTTTAATATTTGCTAGGATCTCTTCATTAGAAAACTACTATCTTTTCATTACTTGGGATAAATTCTGACCCTTCATGATTTTTTTCCTTCCTTTCTGAAAGTCTGACTTTCTGGATTGATTCTCTCTTTCTTGCCTTTTCCTCTCCTATTTCCCATGCCTCTGGCTTTTTTGCTCTGTGTTCTAAGATATTTTTCTTACCTACCAATTCTTCTATTACATTTTTGCCTTCAGCAACTATATTTAAAATTCTAAGAGCAATTTCTTATTCTGTGATTGTTCCTTTATAATAGCAATCTGTAATTCTTTTATGGATCTATTACCTTTTAAAAATCTCTCTGAATAGATAGGGTTTAAAGATTTTCTGTTCCCTGAATTCCTTATTCCTCTTAGGACAGATTTTTTTTTTTAATCCTGATCTTTTTCTTCTATTTGTATGTGTGATGATCTATATTTGCTTTTCTATATTTAAGAGAGAAAAACCGTGTTGGTATTTCTGTTTAGCTGGTATGAGTTTCCTGTGTGCTATATGAGTCTAGATCTGTTTTCCCATTCAGTATTTTACTAAAGGGAACGGCTGATCAGAGGTTCCAAGATAGGGCTTGGAGCTGACTTTTAGAATTGGAGGGAGGGAACAGAAGAGATACCTCAAAAGGAGAAGATCTTATTCTGAGATTGTTACCCACCTAGAAACTTTTCTTCTCCATGGCTGACCCTATCTGGTAAGTTCCACCTGAACACCGATAGCAGAGGGTGTGGGCCTAGGATGGCCTCTTGGGAAGCTGTTTATAGAAAGATTTCCACTTAACTTCCTTTTAGCTCTCCTTGTATCTCTTCTCTCCTCCCCTGACAACTCGTGGGCTCTGCTGGGCACACCAGCTCTCTCCTCAGCTACAGGCCTTTCTTACTTACTCTGGACAGTGGACTCACTCTCTGTCTCATCTATCAATAGCTTCTCTCTACTTAACTCTTTTCCAGAAATCTTAGAAAGGCCCTTACTTGGTGATGGTCCACTCTCATTCTCTTTGCTGCATTAGGTTATTTTACTTTTATTATAGTTTTAATGGAGTTTTAGGAGGGAGAGAAGACAAATATGTGTGTTTAATCTACCATCTTTGCTAGCATTTTATTTTCAATTTTCCATCTGTCTTCATAAATGAGACTGTTCTAATCATTCTTCTTTTCTCTGTGTGACCTTTCTTTGGTTTGGGGTTCAGGCTTGCAGTACATTTAAAAAATGATTGGCTCACATTCCAGGTGTTTCCACATTTGGGGATAGTTTAAATTCATCCAAACATTGGTCCAAGGGCTGTTGCATCACTGTGACCTGGGACTGTTTTTTTAAGAATAGATCTACTAAAAAAAAAAAAAAAAAAAAAAAAAAAAAAAAAAAAAGAATAGATCTACTTATCTTTGTACCAATACAAGAGAAATATGAAATAATATACATAAATTGTTAACATAGGTTAACTCCAGAAGCAGTGGGAGAGAAATGGGGAGACTTAATTTTTATTTTATACATGTCTTTATTGTTGGATTTTTTTTTTTTTTTTTACAACCACTATACATGACTTTTGAAAAAAATCTTAATGGAAAAAAGATTCCCAGAGCAAACTTTGGAGACTAGTTCATGGAGTCTGGAAAGCCAGGAAATCTATATATGTATTTTAAAATGTACTCAGGTAATTCTAATATACCTTCATATAAAAACCTATGGGCCTGGGCAGCCTGGGTGGCTCAGCGGTTTAGTGCCTGCCTTTGGCCCAGGGCGTGGTCCTGGAGACCTGGGATCGCGCGCCATGTCGGGCTCCCTGCATGGAGCCTGCTTCCCCCTCTGCCTGTGTCTTTGCCTCTCTCTCTCTCTCTCTGTGTGTGTGTGTGTCTCATGAATAAATAAATTCAAAAAACAAAAGCAAAAAGCAAAAACAAAAAAAAAAACAAAAAAACCTATGAGCCTGAGATTTAGAGGAAGAAGGCAAGTAAAGGAAAGGTAGCTCTTTGACTTCTTCTTTTTCAGTATTATCTATTTGTCTAGTTTCTCTGCCTCTTCTTGGGCCTTTTGGTACCATATGTATATCCTTGGATCACCTATTGTTTTAAATTTATTCATGAAAAATTATATCTACTAATTTCTTACTACTCTCACAATCACTTTTTTTTTTAAGAGAGAGAGAGAGAGAGAGGGAGGGAGGGAGGGAGGGAGGGAGAGAGATAGGGAGCTAGAGCCAATGGGGGACAGAGGGAGAGGGAGAGAGAGAATCCTAAGCAGGCTCCATGCTCAGTGTGGAGCCTGGCTCAGGTCTTGGTCTCACGACCCAAGATCATGACCTGAGATGAAACCAAGAGTCCTATGCTTAACGGACTGAGCCAGCTGGGCACCTTTATAGGCTTTCTTTACAAACATCCAGAACATAGTTTTCTCATCCATCTTTTCAAGATGTCCCATGGGGGATTGGGCATGGAGCTGCGTGGAGCAGAGTTAGGACCAGGGCTGCACCTGGTAGAGAGACTCTGGGGCTTAGTCAGGCCAGGCCAATCCAATGGTTTCAGAGGCTCCATAGAGTACAGCAGGAGGGGGCCTTGGCATCCCCAGTATGAACCCTTATCTTTATTGTGACTGACCCAAAAGCTGACCAGATGGGGGTCAGGTGGGGAAGAAGGGCTCAGCCCCACCAGATGATGCTGGGCTGAAGGGGCCAGCCCCTGTGAGGGGGTACCTTCAGGAATTGAGGCAACCTTTGCCCCGGTGGTCAGTCTATGGGATACTGGAAGATAGTGGTTCTCATGGATTCAGCCCTGCAGCTTGGCGCCTTGGCTCTCTTTTCCAACCAGTCTTCCAGATGGCCCTTAGGGAGCTCTGTGACATCTAGTGGCCACTCCCTGGCCCGCCTCTCCTCCTCCACCTGGATACTCAGCTCCTGCAGGTCTGTCGCTGACATGTGGGAAAGTTTGCAGTTGGAGGCAGAGTCACACTGGCCTGTCAGTAGAAATTACCTGTAGGGCCACTCATTCTGTTCATTAGCAAGATGGCAGCTGCATCTTGGAACATGTCATACCAGACCTTCCTGGCCTTCAGGTGCTGCAGGAGCTTCCTGTGGTTGGGGAGGTTGTCCTGGAAAGAGCTGTTGCAGTAGTCAAAGAACTAATGCTACCCGGGGGCCACCTAGCTCTGCAGGGCACAAGAGCTCTGAGCTCCTCCTCCTTCTGTGCCCTCCAACCTTCTTTATCTTTCATTTTAACCCTTTTTCTTATTCTTCTTTGTGGCTTTTCTATTAAAACATTTTTATTGTAAAATATACATAATGTAAAAATTGCCATTTTAACCATTTTTAAGTTTGCAATGCAGTGGCATTTAGGAACATTCACAATGTTGTGCAACCATCACCACCATCTATTTCTGGAATTTTTCATCATCCTGAACATAAACTGTGTACTGTTAACCTTAAAAATAAAACTGCCAGCCCGTTTTACCAGCAAAAAATGTTTTTTTTTTTTTCTTTTTTTTTCAGGAATAGCAGAGAATTGCAATCTGGAACAAGAAAGCTACAGCAAAAATCATAGGCAAGCCCAGAGAACAGAGGAGAAGAACACTCCTTTATAGAGGAAAGCAGAAAGTTGGGAAAGGTGTCATAAACAAAGAGTCCACTGAAGTAAACAAGGATTTGGAACCATAGTGGCTTCTCATTGGCTGGGCTGTTGCTGAGGGGAAGACCCTTTTCTCCTCCTGCCAGGATAGTAAAGTAGTGTGGAGACGCAAGGTGCATCTCTTCCTCTTAGATTTACAATGGATGATGAATGCTAGAGTGTGAGAGCTCCCCCTGCCAGCCTCCCAATTCCCTTTTAGTGAAGTTTCCTGTCATTAATTTTCACAGTGCCCATTAAACAATATCTTTTCATTCTTTCCCCCAAGCCCCCCATAACCTCTAAACTACTTCCTGCCTCTATGAATTTGCCTATTCTGGGTACCACATATGAATGGAGCATACAATATTTGTCCTTGTCTGGCTTATTTCTTTGAGCATAATGTTTTCAAGGGTCATACATGTTGTATCAGAATTTCATTCTTTTTAAAGGCTGAATAATACTCCATTGTATGTATACACCACATTTTGTTTATCCGTTCCTCTGTTGATGGGCATTTGGGTTATTTCTATCTTTTGGCTTTTGTCAATAATGCTACATGAAGATTAGTTAGTGTACAAGTATCTATGTCAGTCCTTGCTTTCAATTCTTTTGGGTGTGTACCTAGAAGTAGTATTCCTGAACCTCATGGTATCTTATGTTCAACTTTTTTTGGGCCATTTTCTACAGCAGATGTACCATTTTGCATTCCTATCAGCAATGTACAACGTTTCCGATTTCTCCACACCCTCACCAACACTAGTTATTTTCTGGTTTCTTTGTTTTTAATTGTAGTCATCCTAATGGGTGTGAAGTAGTCTCATTGTATTTTGATTTGCATTTTTCTAATAGGTAGTGATTTTGAACATCTTTTCCTGTGCTTCAGTTTGGCCATTTGTTTATCTTCTTTGCAGAAAGTTCTATTCAAGTCTTTTGCCCAATTTTAAAGTGGGATTTTGGTTTTTTGTTCAGTTGTAAGAGTTTTTCTATTTTTTACTGGTCTAACTTATTATTCTGTCTCTCCTGAATTCCTAAGAGGCATACAGGGGATCTTCTCTATTTGTGCTATCCCATATGGTAGCTACTAGCCACATGTGACTACTGAAATTTAAACTTTAGCTGCTTAAAATTAAATAAAATAAAAAATGTGATTCTTCGGGGCATCTCAGCTTGTCAATAGTCACATGTGGCTAGTGGCTACTGTATGGTACAGCACAGAATGGACATTTTTGTCATCACAAAAAGTTTTATGAGGCAACATTGTTCTAGACCTACCTTCCACATCTCTTATATTTTTCTCTAATATTTTGCATCTCCATTTTTTCTGTCTTATATCTGGTCTTCTTCCTGAGAGATGCCCTTGACTTTATCATTCACACCTTGAATTGGTCTTCAGTTGTGCCCAATTACATTATTGACCTCCAATATTTAATTTTAAATCTTATTTGGCAATTATAGTTTTACTAATGTCAATAGTTTCTTTTGTTTTCTGATGCTCCTTTTCATAGGAGCATATTCTTATAGATGCCGTTTGCTTTTGATTAACTACTAGGACACTAATTCACTTAAATATTTTTTTTTTTTTTTTTAATGTTCTCTGTCTCCTGAATTAGCTTTGTTTCCTCCAGGGTCGAATGTCCTAATTATTCATCTTTGTTCCTCTCTTCCATGCCATTGGTTTTCCTAATGTCTAGTGATTCTTAATTGTACATTTATAGTTTCTGACTAGAAGACTAGGTTGATATATAGTTCATATTTGTTATCTTAACAACTGAAGCTCAATTTCCACAACTGGGATCACTCCTTGATTGCAGCATTGATGGAAGGCTCTAGGTTGGGAACAGTCAGATAAGCTACCACGGTTAAAACAAAGGGAAGGCTTTATTCTGGAGGTAAGTATGTCATTTCAATCATGGGTGAGCTACATTCTCTTATTCTCTTTTTCTTTTCCTCCATTTATATTGTGAATATACAGAATTATCTTGGGCTTAATTTGATTCTCTGGTCTTAAGAACTGACTAGGAGTTCCCTTCAGGCAGGTTCCTCAATTTGATTAGAAAGTGGTAATCATGGCTCTATCCTGGGGCAAAACACTGCAACCAGCTGCTCTATATATAGAGAGGGGCTCAATTCCAGGGCAGACCTTTAATTAGCTACTCCACGGTTCACTTGTGCTCCTTGCCCTTGCTGACTCCTTGAAGCTCTTTAAGAAAATTCATCTCTAGGTTATGTTTCAGATTTCTGCTACTTTTGTTTGTTTAGAATATGAGTTTCTCTGCTGTGCTTTCTCTGTCAATTGAATGCCATCAGCCATCTTCATTAATTGACCTTTGTTTTTGTGGACCTCTGGTGTGTTAGACTGAATTAATCCTCAGTTTATAGTAATCAATTAACATTCTTCCATCGTCATCATCATCATTATTACCATTATTATTACTTATTTGGTCATCATGCACCATTCTCAACTTCTTTACAGGGCAAATGTATTTTTGCATCATGTATGTTTGCGTTTTTAACTGATATAAATAGTACTAAAAGATTTATTTTCTTTTTTCAGTCATTGTTATTTTAAATATATATCTATGACATTCTATAAATATCCAACTAATGCTTTAGGATGCAGCTGATATTCCTTTATAATCCTCCACTACATTTTAAATTTATTCTCTGGTGTTGGATACCTCAGTTACCTCAAACTCTCCACTCTCACAAACACTTGGGAGGGATTTCTATTTGCCCATGTGTTTCAACACTTGCTGTTTCACTACTTTCTCATTTTTGCCCATCTGGTGGACATAAAGTAGTATTTCATTGCTGCTTTAATGTGTTTTCTTGAGCATTACTTCCTATTTACGTATAACACTTTGGGTTTCTCCTTCTGCAGAGGGCCTATTATATTAGCCAGGATATACTAGATTATGCTGCTCTAACAAACAACCAAAAACTCTTATTGGCTTAAAAGAAGAAATGTTTATTTCTTGTTCTTGCTGGTTGTCAGAGAGGTTCTAGGCCTCAGCCACTCAGGGACTCAGGACAATGGAGCAGCCATAAGCTTAGATATTGCCAGTTGTTATCCCAGAGGAAAAGAATGCATGGTGAATCGTGTATTGGCTCCGAGCTTCCCTCCAGAAATGCCACACATTATATCCACGCACATTTCATTGCCATAGCTGGTTACATGGCCACAGTTAACTTTAAGGATATGGTAAAGTACAATCCTACTATGTGCCCAGAAGGAAGAGAATGGAAACTATTCAGTGAACATCACTAATGACAACCATTGTCTGTCCTTCTGTTCAAAAACTATTCTATTTGGGTTTTTTCCACTTATAAAAACTACTCTCTCTCCCTACGTAAGATAATTGTCTAAGCATTTGGAGGGAAGGAAATTTTTTTTCTTTCTACCCTTTGAGGGGCCCCTGTAACAAAAGACTGATTAATAAGAGAAAAATAAACAAAAGGCTATTAACATGTATATTTCATATATACACCAGAGAAACTCAGGAAAGAGGAATGTAAAGAGATGGCTTGAATGCAGGTTTATACAGCATCTTCAACAAAGAACAATATATTTGTAGAGAAATGGCAGGGCAAACAAAAACAAAAACAAAACACCCCACTCTCATTTTTAGCCTTCCAAGGTGGCGAATATGGGAAACTAATGGTAGAGAGAGGCTAGTTAGTAAAGTTTGCATGTAGATTCCTCTGGTAACTCCAGGATGGGAGGGTCTAAAGTTATCTCTAGTGATTAGCTTTCATTTTCCCTGGTAGAGAGGGAAGTAGGGATACCTTTGAGAATTTATGTTACGCTTTTAGGCAAATGGGAGAAGGACAGGGAGATTTTCTTGTATTTGCTTTTTCTCAATTGCCCTTAGCTCGAAATAATCCTTATACCAAAGTGGCATATTTTAGGATGGCATATTCTGGTTTCCTTTTACATTCCACCCTGTCATCTACACTCTCCATCCCAGGAATGTATATGGTTCCTTGCTTTGGTCCTGATTTCCTCTTCTAGGAGTAGCTACCTTGCCCTTTGCTCTCCATAACCCTTGGCTGTACCTTCTGGAAGATTCATTCCTTTCCATCATCCTCACTGGCCTTATCTAACACAGACATCAGCACATTTCCTGCCCATTGATGGTTGGGGACCCTAGAGTCATTTTAAGGTTCACAGGGTCATAAAGTTTATGCTCATAATTTCTTTGGTCATGCAATACTTTCTAAAACCTTGGGAGCCTCCCTATTTGTTTCATTCTAATCAGTTCCCTGTGACAGGGCTCATCCACAGCCATTTTCCAGATGTATTTCTTGGATTTGTTAGATTTCTTGCTCACCCTAATCCCCAACCTTTCTTTTTTACATAATTGCAGGTAAGGTATTAAGTTTATCAGGCTGTTGTAGGAGAACTGCACATTTAGTATCTTAATGCCATTTTGTCAGATTAAAAGAAGCTGCTGATGCCTCACCTTTAGTCGAACCTTCATTTTGAGACACCTTTATCCATTCAACGGTTTTGATCAATGGATGAAATAATCAACAACTTGACATGATCCTTGTCAAAAGGCTGAGATTTTAATCAATGTTGTCCTTCCAAGCTCTCCTCATTTTTCCTTTTACTTGTGAGGGTTGAGAAGCAGTTATCACTTCCAACTGTGCAAGACCCCATTTTCCGGTCCCTCTCAATCTCTTCCCATTCCTGCTTGGAAATGTGCCAACTGCTTTCTGCTTATTTCAAATGCGGTCAACAGAAACTAATGCTCACTATCATCTTCCTTTCCCCCAGGTTTAAGACCTACCTTGCAAGTTATTGCAGATGACAGTTTTATCCAATATTTTGCACTACATGACATAAAATGCTATCCCTCCAACACCTGCTTACAGTTTCCTTGCTGCCTGGTGATCAGCTCCTAAGCCATTGCCACATATTCCAGATTATATTGTTATGTTGGGATCCCCTTCCTATATCATTAGGATAGATTAAATTAGGCTAGGTGACAGACAACCATAAAATCTTAAGGGCTTGAAACCACAAATGATTATTTCTAGGTCACTGCAAGTCAGCAGGGTCTCCACTTATCACAGCCGCTCAGAGACCCAGGCTAATGGAGTGGCTACATCTCTAACATTGCTTGTCACCATGCCAAGGGGAAAGAAAATATGCTAACCAGCACAATGATTCTTAAGCTTCTGCTTAGAAGTGCCACTTGTCATTTTTACTGAAATTTCATTGATTGATCAAGCTGTACAGCCACCCCTAACTCCAATGAGGCAGGAAAGTGTAATCCCATCATGTGTCCAGGAGGAAACCAGAAATATTTATGAAACCTATGACTATCTCACATAGTTTGTCCATTTTCATTGTAGTCCCTGTCATTTTCTTATTGATTGTTAGAGCACTGGTAGGGTCTAGACGATAGTGCTGCCTCATCAATTTTAAACACCAAAAAGATCTTCTCCCTACCATTTGTCTGTTAACTGTGGTCTCCTTCACCAAGTAGACATACTTTATGTTGATGTAGATCAATTCATTGATTTTTCCAGATTGAACTTTGTGCATTGGGGATCTTGCTCAAGAAATCCTTCCCTGGGGCGCGTGGATGGCTTAGTTAAGTGTCTAACTCTCGATTTTGGCTCAGGTCATGACCTCAGAGTTGTGAGATGGAGCCCTATCTTGTGCTGTGTGCTGGGCATAGATCCTGCTTAAGATCCTTTCTCTCTTTCTTCCTCTGCCTCTCCCTCTACCTGCTTGCATTCATGCTCTCTTTCTCTAAATAAAAAAATTTTTAAAAGAATTTTTAAAAAGTTAAGTCTTTTCCTATCCCAAGGTCACAAGATGTAATCATATACTTTCTTCTATCACCTTCATCTTATATTTTCCTCATTTAGATTTTTAATGCATCTAGAATTCATTTTTAAGGGGTTATGCAGAAATATTTTATTTTAATCCTTAAAATAAGCCAGTATTTTCAATATCAACTATGAAGTTCACTATTTCTCTGCTGACTTGTGATTCCATCTTGATCATATTTCAAATTCATTACATCTACTTTTGCTCCATGAATCTGTTTGTCTCTCTCTTTTATAAGATTTTATTTTTAGAATTTTATTTTTACACCTAACGTGGGGCTTGAACTCACAACCCCGATATCAAGAGTTGCATCTTTACCTACTGAGCCGGCCAAATGCCCCCTGTTTCTTTTTTCTTTTTTTTTTTTTTTTAAGATTTTATTTATTTACTCATGAGAGACACAGAGAGAGAGAGAGGCAGAGACACAGGCAGAGGGAGAAGCAGGCTCCATGCAGGGAGCCCGATGCGGGACTCAATCCTGGGTCTCCAGAATCATGCCCTGGGCTGAAGGCAGCACTAAAATGCTGAGCCATCCAGGCTGCCCCAAATGCCCCTGTTTCAATTCTAGTTCTACATTATTTTTAGCACTATGGCTTTGTGAAGTGTGTTAATATGTATTAGAAAAATTATTTGCTCTTCTTCAAAGTTGTCTTAATTATCTGTGAATTTCTGGTCTTCCCTACAAATTTCAGAATCAATTTGTTATGTTTCTAATTTGTTCTTGATAGAAATTCTACCAAATGTATTAATTAATTAGAAGGAAATTTTACCTCTTTGTGATGTTAAAATTTTTCATTCTTTACCATACTATATCTCTCCACATATTCTTGTCTTCATTTATGTCTTACTAGAGTTTTAACGCTTTTTTTGTGCATTCTTTGATAAGTTCATTTCTATATATTACATAGTTTTTTTATTTCTATTGTGAATGGCATCTGTGTTTATTATAATTTCTGATTAGTAATAGCTGATATAGAAGAATGCTACTGATTTAAATATTTTTGTTAATATTGTTTGTTAATCTAAAATTTTGTGTGGTAATTTGTTGCATTTTCTATGCAGAAGATCATATCTATCATTTGGAAATAATTACATCTTGGTCTCTTCTTCTCCAAACCTTAAATCCTCTTTACTTTTTCATCTGCATTATTATAATGACAAGGTTGAATAGTGGTGGAGATACCATTTATCTTTGGCTTGTTTATAATTTTTAATGGCGTGTGCCTTCAGGCATGATGTTTTTTGAGGTAGTCAGTGAAAGCCATAGATCTTCAATGAACTATTTAGCTAGTTTTGGTGGACACAGAACATTTCCTTTACCGTAGAAAGTTCCTTTGTGCTCCTGTACAATCTCTTCTCATTCCAGAAGCAACCACTATTCTTATTTTTTAAAAGATTTATTTATTTATTTGAGAGAGAGAAGGAGAGAGAGAACACGCGTGTGAACTCGTGTGAGTGGGGGGGGCAGAGAGAGAGAGAGAGAGAGAGAGAAGCAGACTGACATGGGGCTCAATCCCACAAAGCTGAATTCATGACCTGAGCTGAAATCAGGAGTCGGTCACTCAACTCACTGAGCCACCCAGGAGCCCCCACTATTCTTATTTTTATCATTATATATTAATTTTGCCTATTCTTGAATTTCATGTAAATGAAATTATGACAGAATGAATATTCATGTGTCTAGTTTCTTCGAACTGATATAATGTTTTTGAGATTCACCTCATTGTCACTTGTATCAGTAGTTTCTTCCTGTTTACTCCTTGGTAGGCTTTCATTGCTTTACTATACCACAGTTTATTTGTTCTCCTTCTAAATTTTTATTTATTTATGATAGTCACACAGAGAGAGAGAGAGGCAGAGACATAGGCAGAGGGAGAAGCAGGGCTCCATGCACCGGGAGCCCAATGTGGGACTGGATCCCGGGTCTCCAGGATCGCACCCTGGGCCAAAGGCAGGTGCTAAACCGCTGTGCCACCCAGGGATCCCTGTTCTCCTTCTAATGGGCATCTGAGTTGTTTCCAGCTTGGTACTATTATGAGTAAAACTGCTATGAACATTCTTATACAACGCTTTTTGTTTGTTTGATTTATTTATTTTTGAGAGAGAGCGAGAGAGAGAACACATGTTGAGTTGGGAGAGGGGTGGAGGGAGAGAGAATCCTCAAGCAGGCTTCCTGCTGAACCCAGAGCCCGAGGTAGGGCTTGATCCCAGGACCAGGAGATCATGACCTGAACCAAAATCAAGAGTTGGCTGCTCAACCACCTGAGCCAGCCAAGTGTCCCTATATAAGGCGTTTGTGGACGTATGTTTTTATTTATCTAGGAGTGGAATTGTTTGGTCATAGAGTATATGTATGTTTAACTTTTTAAGAAACCACCAGTTTCCTGCAGTGGTAGTTTAATTGTATACTCCTACCTGCAATATATGAGAGTTCTAGTTGCTCTACATCCTCTATAACACTTAGTATTGTTGTCAATATTTTTCACTTTAGCCATTATATCAGAGATGTATTGTTCTACTTATCCTCGTATCAGACTGGTGCCTAGTTGTTGTTTTAATTAGCATTTTTCTAATGACTAATGCTTCTGAGTACTTTCATCATTCACTTACTAATCATTGGTATACTTTCCTTTGTAAAATGTGTTTTTGCCCATTGAAAAAAACTGTTGTTTGTATTTTTTTTAAGATTTTACTTATGTATTTATTTGAAAGAAAGAGAGAGAGGGAGAGAGAGAGAGAGAGAGAACACAAGCAGGGGGGAGAGGCAGAGGCAGAGGGAGAAGCCAAGCAGAGAGCCCACCATGGGGCTTGATCCCAGGCCACTGAGGTCATGACCTAAGCTGAAGGCAGACATTTAACCAACTAAGCCACCCAGGCACCACTGTGTTGTTTGTATTTTTATCATAGAGTTGCAAGAGTTCTTTATATGTTGTGGATACAAGCCTTTCATCAGATATACGTGTGGTGAATATTTACTCTCACTCCATAGCTTGCCTATTTATTTTCTTGATGGTGCTTTCCAATGAATAGAAGTTTTAAATCTTGCTGAGGTCCCATTTATCAATCTTGTCTTCTATGGTTTATATTTTCTGAAGCCTCTCTAAGAAATCCTTGCTTTCTCAGGGGTCACAATGATATTTCCCTAGTGCTTCTGGTAGTTTTATTATTTTAGCCCTTATGTTTCAATTTATGATCCGTATCAAATTGGTTTTTGCATTCAGAATAATGTAGGGGTTGAAGTCTTTTTTTCCCATGGATATTCAGTTGTTGCAGTACCATTTTTTTTAGGACATTTTTCTTTCCCCACTGAATTGCTTTGACATTTTTGTCAAAAATCATTTGACTGTATATCTGTAGGTCTATTTCTGGATGCTGTTTGATTCCATTGATTTGACTATCTTTCTACCAACAGCAAATCATGTTGGCTACATTTTGGGTTTTTTTTTCTTTTGGTCTGCAAATGTCATTATTGTGTTTTCATATTTTGAAGAATACTTTTGTTGGAGATAGAATGTATGTTTGCAGACTTTTTCTTTTAGCACGTCAAAATTGTCATTCCATTTTCCTTTTGGTTCTATAGTTTGGGTGCAAAATCTTCAAATTTTACTATTGCTCCTTTGAAAGTAATGGGTCTTCATTCTCTGGATGCTTTTAAAATTTGCTATTTAGCTTTGGTTTTTAGCTATTTGACTTTTAAGTGCTTAGATGTGCCTTCCTTTGTATTTACTCTGCTTGGGTTTCAAATGAGCATCTTGAATCTGTACATTGATATCTCTGATCAGTTTTGGAAAGTTTTTGGTCTTTCTCTTCCAATTTTACTTCTATTTCATTCTCTCTCTCCTCTCCTCTGAGACTCCAGTTGCACATATGTTTAAGCTTTTGATTGTGTCCCACATGTCTCTTGTGCTCTGTCCTTTCCATTCTTTTTTCTCTGTGGGCTTCAGTTTGGATAATTTATATTGATATTTGAGTTCACCAACCCTGTCTGTTCCCCTTAAATCCATCCAGTGAATTTGTAATTACAGATATTATATTTTGCAGTTCCAGAAAATCTGTTTGATATTTTTATAGCTTAAAATTCTCTGGTCAAGTTTTCTTTTTAACGATTTGGTCATACTTTGCATTTTTCTCTTTGACATATTTGCAATAGTTATTTAAAATGTCTTGTCTACAAAATAAAATGTCTTGTCTGCTAACCACAAAATCTGGGGTATCTGTGGGTCTTCTTCTATTATTGTTTTTTCTCCTGAAAATATGTGATCACATTTTCTTGCCTTTTCATATGCCTTAGAATTCTTTATTGTACACCAGATATTGTATGTACATGAGCTTAGACTGAAGATGATGACATTTTCCCCAGATAGGTTTTACCCTTTCTTTATCAGACAGATAAGGAGCCTATCACAACAGTATGATTAGAAAATGAACCAGATTGGGGTGGGGTTGTAGTTTTGTTAGTCCCTACCTCCTTGGCCATAAGATATCATGGGATATTCATTTATGCCTTTCAGAGGTTTAAACTTAGCTCTTTAGCCTCGCAATCAACATGGCAACAAAATTTGGTAAATATCATAAGAGAGAGCTATTTATTTGACAAAACCGCTCCTTCTCTAGCAGGATTTTGTCTCCTAAGCATTGTGAGTCTGTGGGAAATTTCACTTTGTTATTCCACACCCTCCACACCCACCCTCAGCTTCCTGTGTCGCTCAAGCACTCAGCAAATGTTCTGTGGGAGAAGACTGAGAGCCACCATCAATTTCCCATCTCTCATCCTTATTATTCCATTATCCTTCCCTCCAGCCCAAGGAGGAAGTGGCTCCCACCAGGCTCTGAATCCCAACCCTTTCTGCCTTCTTAGAGATCTTTATGTACCACATATCATACCCCTTCTCCCCCATGCAACTTGTCTTCATCTTCCTCTCTTGGTATTTTCCCATAACACATAAATTCAGGTCTCTTTATATCTTAAAAAACAAAAAACACTGAAACCTTTTTTTCATGTGTGTGCTCTTCAACTACTTGTCCTTCCATTCACCCATCCACTTGTTCATAAAGCTGCAGTTGAACACCTACAATGTGCCAGGCAATATTCTAGGTGGAATACTGCATGAACAAGAGAAAGTCCTGACTCATGGAAATTATATTCTATGGAGGGATACAAAAAATAAACACATAAGCAAGTAATATAGTCAGAAGGTTAGTAAATTCTAAGGGGGGAAAATCAAGCAGATGAAAGGAGTTGAAGATGACTGGGGATGGGGACTAGGCGAGTATCACTTCATAAAGAGTGGTCAAGGAAGCCTTCCATGGTAAGGTAACATCTGAACAGAGACCTGGAAAAAGTAAGGGAATGAGCTATATGGACACCTGCAAGAAGACTGTCCTAGTCAGGGGGAATAGCACCTGCAGAGGTCTTGAGGCAAATATGCCTAGTGTATTCAAAGAACCACAAGGAAGGGAGCAAGAAGAGGAAGCAAGGAGGAGAGTGGCAGATGAGATCATAGGAATAGCAGGGGGCCAGGTCATGCAGGGCTTTTTAAGCCAATTTAAGGATTCAGTTTTTACCTTGGAGAAATCTGGAGGAATGAAAATTTGCCTATGTTTAAAAGGATCACCCTAGGTGTTGTGTAGATAGTAAATTTGAAAAGGAAGCAAAGAGACAGACTAGGATGCTATTGCAACGCAGATATGTGACGAAGATGGCTTGGACCAGGGTGGTAGCCGTGGAGGTGGAATGAGGTCATCTGGTTATGAATATATTTTTAAAGTTGATTTAGTAGGATTGCCAATGTGGAGTTTGCAAGAAAGAGGAAAATCAAGGATGACTGCAAGGCTTTTGGCTCTCTTGGAAGAATGGAATGAAGTCATCATTACCTGAGATGGGGAAGACTGTAGGAGAAAAGGTTTTTTTCGGTTTTATTTTATTTCCAAATGAGGAAGAGGTGGAAATTATACTTTTGGTGGGAGACAAGTGGAGATGCTGAATAGGTAGTCAGATATACAGAATTCAAGGACACATTCCAAACTGGAGATTTAAATTTGAGAGTTGTCAGAACATAGATAATATAGAAAGCCATTGGAGGATGAGATGACCAAGGGAATGGGCACAGAGCCAGAAGAAAAAAGTGCTGAGTACTAAGACCTGGTGTTCTCTAACACGAAGAAGTTGGCGGGAAAAGAAAGACCAGCCCAGGAGATTAGAAGGAGCAACCAATGAAGGGAGGAGAAAAGCAAGAGCTGGGAATGTTCTAGAAGTAGAAAATATTTCAAGAAAGGGAGTGAATGAATCAAGGGAGAGAGTGAAAAGACTGATGATGCAAGAGAGAGAGAGAGTGGCTGGAGTGATGTCCTCAAGGAGATGAGAGAATGCAAGAAGGGACCAGCCTCAGTAGGAGCACCCCGTCTCACCCATAGCACCAGGGGCAGGCAGAGCAAGTAGGCCCAGTTGCTCTTTCTCCTCTTCTGTCTCTGCTCTTCTCAAGAGTGGTTTTCCCCTTCTGCCTCCCCCCACCCCACCACTTTCCTGGTCTCAGACCCATGAAGCACACCACCAGGGTAATCAGATCAGGGTCTTCCCATGTGCAACGTCTTAGACAAGTGCTAGACCTGGGCAGGACTCTGATGCTATTCACTTACCAAATTCTTTCCATTCCTCAGGGTCATCTAGCAGCCCATCTCCTCTGGGCACCCTTCCCTGACCTCCACAGCCCCAGCCCACACTGCTCCGAATCCCCTCCCCGCCACTTCCTCCTCCAACCCCAAGACTGGCATTGAGGAGCATCATCCTTAGAGACCAAGGTTGGAGTGAGGATGAAGGCCCTAATTTTTAGTTGCATTTTGACACATCACCAGGAGGGGGCTCAGGATAGCAAGTGCGGCTGTCAACCAGAGTAGGGACAACTTGTAAAAGGTTCAGGAAGTTGGAGACAATCTGTCCCTTCTGGAATTTGCAGACCGCTTGCGCATGTGCTAGCCTGCTTTATTAGTCCTGCGTGCTTCAGAGCCCAGGGGGAAAATACCTTCAGGTGCTCTCAGTGAGAAACAGTTGGTGACTCAGCAGGCCCTGGAGGAGACTGGGCAGGACTCTTTCAGAGGAAAAGGAGGCAAAGACCCAGAACAGCTGCTGACCCATTAGCCTGGTCACATGTAGCGTCCTTGGCAGGGCTGGGAGGAGAGCCCTGATGTCCTGGTTTCCAGCCTACTATCCCATCTGCACCCCACCCCTCCCAGCCTGGGTTGAGGCATTCATGCCAGAGTTCAAACTTTCTTCCAGCTATAACAATAGGAGGGATGGGGTGGGGGAGGGGGCCTGGCTAAGGAGCCTGGAGGAGAATAAGCTGGGGTCCTGCCCTGAGGAATTCTGGAAATTACATGGGACAAGCAAAGAACACTGGGCAGCACATGTGAAAACCAACCAGAGCTGAAGGTGACATGTGTTTCTTGAAGATGGCAGGGAAATAAGTGGATTTGTCCAGTTTGAGAGGCCTACCTCTGATAGACTGCCCGTCCTTGAGGTGATAGGGAACTGAGTGGTGTGAATATTCACAGAAGTGTGGAGGGTGTGAAGGATGATTCAGGGTGACCACATTTTGATATAATGCTGACCCTCACAGAGCAGAACGGGGAATTTCTAGGGTGAGTAGAGACACCCCAGAGGTGGCTGGGACATTCCTCAGAGGTGGCCACGCACCTCTCCGAGTGGATAAAGTCATTGCAGCTGCTCAAGGCCCTGTTTGGAAACCCAAGGCCCATCACGGGGTTTGGCTGTGGAGGTGTCGGGTTTCCTCAGAAAGTCTGGTTGTAGAGATTTCTTTAGAAGTTATATTTGTGATGATCTCATCATCATGGGAAACGAGGAAAGAAGAAGAGATGCCAAATATGTTATTGTGCTGAAAATCCTGTTTTAAGAAAACAATCGCAAAATTGTAATTCATTAGCAACTGCTTGACACAAAAATAGAAAAAGTAGCTAAGCCAATAAGAACTAATCCCCCCCTCTGAGACAGGGAGTGTCTTTGGGGATTGGGCCCTGGGGAGAGAGCCCACTTCTGGTGGCAGAAGCAGGGTGGGACGGAGGGCTGACTGGGGACCCTGCAGCTCGCAGAGCCTGCGTACCGCGGCCTGGGCGGCTCCCCAAGATCAGCCACCTGAGGGGCCACTTCCAGCACACACCGGATGTCCCCAGACCAGAGGGACACCGGGCGGAGGGAAGCCGGCAAGAGCAAGGGCTGGGATCGGTGGTCTCCCTCGTGGCTGGGTGCCTGGGTGCTCGGTGGCTTAAGCGGCTGCCTCGGCTCAGGTCATGATCTCCAGGTTCTGGGGTTGAGCTCACTTGGGGCTCCCTGCTCCGCAGGGAGTCTGCGTCTCCCTCTGCCCTTACCCCCTATTCCCTCTCTCTCTCTTTCTCAAATAAATAAATAAAATCTTAAAAACAAAAAAGACTCTCTCCATTTCCCTTTGCTCCTGTTCCCTCTGCCCTGCCCCACCCCTGCCACCTGCTTGCATACTTTCTCTCTCTGTCAAAAAAAAGAACTGGCTGGTGAATAATGCCCCACTCAACTCAGGAGGATGGAATAAACTGTTCTCACTATTGGGGCAGTGAAGCTTTCCCTTGTGTCCTTGACCAGGGCTGGGACCATGGTCAGATGTGTCCTGAAGACTCCCAGGCACAGCATCTCAAGTCCAGCTAAAATCAAGTGGCCATAAGGAGTCCCCGTAAATGAAAAGAGCAATACAAGCATTTACGATTTAGCACCTGGATTTCTGGATTTCAAGCGGCTTATCCACGGTCTTCCTCAGAAGGTCTCCACTGCTGGCTTCTCGTGTGGGGCCCCTTGATCTCCAAGCCCGGGGCTCTTGGTCTTATTCTTCTAGCTGGAACTCCTGTTCTGTTCTGTGCTCTCTTCTCTGACCCTGTCATAGGCCAACAGGACCAGGGCCAGGGGCACACAAATGAGGCCCCTGTGACGCAACACTGAAGGAGGTGCTCACTCTCAGGGTTGTGCAAGTGCTGATCACTGAGTTATTTGCACGTGACTAGAAGTCAGAAAAAAAAAAACCCAAAAACAACAAAAACAACTCCCAATATGAGGGAAAAACGTCTCCTGGAACCACAGTGCTCTTTGACTTCTGTTGTATTGTTTCTTAACTCCATCCCAGCCCTCCTGTTTGGAAAACCACCCTGCCCCTCCAGCAGCAGGACAGACTCCAAGACAGATTCCTGGTATCAGGAGCTCTGGAAGCCTGGGATGGAAGAGGAAGAGGAAAGCAGGAGGAGGGCTGACAGCTTCCACCAGGGATAGGGGAGAAGGCCAGACCCTGGAGAGGCTGGGGGGGTGGGGGGAAGAAGAGGGGACAGTGGGTCAGATAAGGGCAGCTAGTTATACAAGCCTGTTAGGAGACGTTTTGGGATTTTTGCAGTGTATATGTCGCATGGAGAGGGGTAAGGCATTCTTGAAGGATCCCGTGTGGCCATGGGATTGTGGCCAGTTCCACGCTTTTTCAGGCTGCTCCTGTTATGTTGCCAGCCAGCTGCTTCCAGCTGGAAGTTTGGATCTAGACACCTGAAGTCTACTCCAACACTAGAGTGCCAGGAATAAAAAGCAGAAAGCGTGAACGTGCAGTGGTCGCTATGCTCTATATTCAAACCTACACTGGATCCGGTCATTTAGGGGAAACTTGGTGGCCTTAGACAGTCTGGGTGGGCGGGCGAGCTGGCTCCAGATGGCAGCCCTGTGTGCCCTTAAATGAATGGGTGGGCCTGGGTGGGGTTGTAGCCTTTGCCAAAACATCAGGGACTTGAGACCCAAAAATGCAAACAAGTCGGCAGGTAATGTGCAGCCTGAATAGGGGAAGGTCAAGGCCACGATATTGGGAAGTGTCCTGGGGAACTTGGAAAAAATGCCCAAAAGGGCCCCAGCGTGCGTGGCCAGGACTTATGTCTCTTACGGAAACGTAGAGTTCTGCGTATTGTTCCTCGGTGAGGAATGCGGGTGTCTCAGAGCTGCTTTCTGAAAGATGGGCCGCTTAGCTGCTCTAAGGAGCCAACCCCCCCTACACATCTTAAGGCTGGGTTAGGGAATCCAGCCTGCTTGACTTCAGGGTATTCCGATAGAGGAGGAAAATGCTTGTCCTTCTGTATGTTAAAGGAAGCACAAGGAAGCTGTCTCTGAATTTTATCAGCAGCTCAGAACTTCTGTTCTGGGGAAAGGAATAAGAGGGTCAGACCCCCCCGCCCTTGCCAGAATGATGCTCTGAAGTTCCTTCCAGAGGCCCCGGGGAGGAAGAGGGTCACTATTCATCCCTCATCAGTCCTGAATGAGCAACGGCAGCTCTGGGGCCTGGCCAAGGGCTGGCGGCAATCCAGGGTATAGGTGGCAGCTCCCCAATGCCTTCGGGAGCCAGACACTTCTGACTTTCTCCTCGGCCACCCTAGGCTTTTGTCCCCATGGTTGCGGGATGGTTGCTTTACAACCGGTTGTGTCTGCACTTTGGGCACAGAGAAAAGGAAGAGCAAAGGCAAAGGGCAAAGGCACATGCCAGCTACGCAACACTGAAGGAGGTGCTCACTCTCAGGGTTGTGCAAGTGCTGATCACTGAGTTAAGTTATTTTTTTTTAATATTTTATTTATTTATTCATGATAGACATGGGGGTGGGGGCAGAGACACAGGCAGAGGGAGAAGCAGGCTCCATGCCGGGAGCCCGTCGCAGGACTCGATCCCGAGACTCCAGGATCACGCCCTGGACCAAAGACAGGCGCTAAACTGCTGAGCCATCCAGGGATCCCCTCCTTATTATTACTTTCAAAAAAGTTTCATTGTAGTAAAATATACACAGGATAACACGTACCCATCTCTACCATGCCTGAGTGCACGGTTCCGTAGCATCACGTACATTCACTGTTGTGATGCAACCCATCCAGAACCCTTCCCATCTCGCAAAACAAACCCTATACCCACTCGGCAGCAACCCCCCATCCCCTCCTCCTCCAGGCCCTGGCAACCACGCCTCTCCTCTTCGTCTCTAGGAATTTGACTACTTCAGGGACCTTATGTAAGTGGAATCATACACTCCTTGTCTTTTTGTGACTGACTTAGTACACTTAGCACAGTGCCCTCAGGGTTCATCCACGTAGTAGCATGTGTCAGAATTTCCTTTCTTTTTTTTTCTTAGAATTTCCTTCCTTTTTAAGGCTGAATAAGGTCCCATTGTATGTATCACCACATTTTGTTTAGTCATTCATCTATCAATGGCCAACTGGGTTGTTTCTACTTTTTGGTTATTGTGAATTATGCTGCTATGGGCATGGGTGTACAAATATCTGAGACCTTGCTTTCAATCTTTCCGGTTTGTACTCAGAAGTGGGACTGTTGGATCCCACTGTGATTCTATTTTTACCTTTTTGATGAACCACCATGCTGTCTTCCCTAGTATAAGCCTATTCCTTGAACAACTTTTTCCCAAAGCCCCACCCAATGAGTTTCACTTCCATCTCATTGGCCACAATGGGTCATGTGGCCACTTCTAGCTGCAAGGAAGCCTGGGAAATGATGTATTTTTGACCAGGCATAGAAAAACACTCTGCACCCTGGAGATTCCTGAATACTGGGATGGTCAGTCTAGCTGTTTGTGTCAAGGCCAGGTGTCTGAGTCTCAGCTGAGCCTGTCCTGCAGGCACTCTGTCTATTCCCTGCATTGGCTGCTAACCTTTTGGGGATATCAGCACCCTCCCAAGCTGCTGCTTCCAGTAAGGAGAGGCAATACTCACTTCCTTCCCTCCTAACCTGTTCTCTTGAGCAATTACAATAAAGTCTCCTTGCTGCTCCACACCAATACAAGCTGCCCTGTGCTATTCCTTCACTGTCCATCATGGCGGAGTCATACTTCTGCTGCCAGACATAAGTCCTCTGGGACAGGACCTGTGTCACCATTGCAGGGCACAAGGCAGAGGATTGACTCTTGGTGGAGGTAAGGAGAATGCATTCTTCTAGATTAGCTATATGCCACCTCCAGGTGCTGCAGGGCTGCAGGGCTCCTGGCTCTCTCAGCCTAGGGACGCCTCTTCCTTGGATGTTTCTCCTCAGGTTGTGGGGTCTAGTGGGGGCTACTCATCCTGAGACCTATGAGGTCAGGCCCAGGCTGGACAGGCCCTGATAGGGCAGGGGGAGCAATATGGCTTGGTGGGGAGGGTCATGACCTCAATGGGGAGGCTTATGAACTTGGAGGACTCTGGACTAGGTAGCCAAGCCTTGAACCCCTCTCTCTGCCCCCATCCCTAGAAGCAGTTACATAGACATAGCCAGTATCAAACTTATATTCAGAAACACATGTGCCCTTAGATTCAAATACAGAACTGTTTACAAACACACATACCCGTGTACCACTGCCACAGAATTAATTTTTTTTAAATTTTTATTTATTTATGATAGTCACACAGAGAGAGAGAGAGAGGCAGAGACATAGGCAGAGGGAGAAGCAGGCTCCATGCACCAGGAGCCTGACGTGGGATTCGATCCTGGGTCTCCAGGACCGTGCCCTGGGCCAAAGGTAGGCGCCAAACCGCTGCGCCACCCAGGGATCCCCAGAATTAAATTTAAATTAGAATTAAATTTGCATTCAGCACTTAAATTCAAGGGGGCAAATCCTGTTCCCCTACTTAATAGTTTGATCCTTTAGGACATTATTAAACTGTGTCTCAATTTTTTTACTTGTAAAAGTGAGGATAATAAGAGCATTCCCCTCGCTGATTTGTGATTATAAATGAGATAAAATAGTAAAGAGCTTACAACAGTGGTAACAACAGCTTACAGAGGTGACCGGCATCCATTTCTATTTCCGGAGCCCCCTCCCCTTTCTCTGCTGCCACTTGGTGGTGGGCCTGGCAGAAGCACCAGCTCGGAGTCCTTTTCGTTCTGCCTCAGGTTTCTCATGTGTAAAACGGGGATATTGTCTACGCGGCGGAGCTGTTGTAAGGATCTAAAGAGGCCCAGCGGGGAGAGCTCCGAGTCTAGACCCCGGCCCACAGAAGCCTTGCTGCACTTCAGCTGCTCCTGCCTGTAAGTGACGAGGAACAGGTCAGAGAGCAGGTGCAGGCGTGGGATGACCCAAGGCCCGGGCCCGACCCCCATCTCCTCCCAGGCTGGAGCTGGGGCCTCTAACGACAGAGCCGGGGAGGGGAATCAGAGCTGCTCCCCGCTTGGAGCCCGGCCTGGGGCTGGGGGCAGGGCTGGCCCGAGGGTAGGAGGAAAAGAGGAAAACCAGCTCAGTGGAAATTACCCTGCGGTTGGCTCAGGCGCCCACGACACTGTATTTATAGAGAGCTCCTGCAGCTCTTAATTCCTCGCAGCCGGGTTAACCCTTTCCAGGCCGCGGGCCCAGCCCGGGGGCGGAGGGAGAACCCAGAACCCGGGTGGTCGGCGGGCAGTCACCTGTCCCTGTCCCCTCGCGCAGAAAATACACCCCGGACCCTAGGAGTGTGGGAACGGGGCGGGGGATGCACCCGAGCAGAGCGCCCCCCACCTAACCCCGGGGGCAGGGGCGGGGTCAGGGGCGGGGGATGGGCCGGAGCAGAGCGCCCCCCCCACCCCCGCCGGAGTCCGGGGTCTGCTCCGGGGTCTCCGGGGTCAGGGGTGGGGATGGGCCCGAGCAGAGCGGGGGTGGCCCCCCAACCCCGGGATCTGCTCCGGGGTCAGGGGTGGGGGATGGGCCCGAGCCGAGCGGGGAGGGGGACAACGGGGGGATCCCAACCCTGGGGTCTGCTCCGGGGTCAGGGCGGGGATGGGCCCTTGCCGAGCGCCCCCTCCGCCCACCCCGGGGTCTGCTCCGGGGTCTGCTCCGGGGTCGGGGGCGGGATGGGCCCGAGCAGAGCGCCCCCCACCCCGGGGTCAGCTCCGGGGTCTGCTCCGGGGTCAGGGGCGAGATGGGCTCGAGCAGAGCGGGGGGGGGGGTGGGGGGGCACAACCCTGGGATCTGCTCCGGGGTCAGGGGCGGGGGATGGGCCCGAGCAGAGCGCCCCCCTCCCCCCACCCCGGGGTCTGCTCCGGGGTCAGTGGGGGATGGGCCCAAGCAGAACGCCCCCCTCCCCCCCGCCGGAGTCCGGGGTCTACTCCGGGGTCAGGGGTGGGGGATGGGCCCGAGCAGAGCGGGGCGGGCCCCCCACCCGGGATCTGCTCCGGGGGCTGGGCGGGGAGGGGCCCGAGCCGAGCGCCCCCTCCCCCCCACCCCCGCCGGAGTCCGGGGCTGCTCGGGGGAGCTCCGGGGCTGGGGCGGGGTCCGGGCGGGCTCAGGCCTCCGCCGGGGGCCGCGCCGCGGGGCCGATCCCGCCTCTGGGGCGCAGCCCGGCGGCCTTTCCGGGCCCGCGGCTTCCTCGGCCCGCCCCGCCCCTCGGCCTGGCGGGGCCGCCCCCGACCCCCACTCGGGCCCGGCCTGGCGGCGGCGGCCAGTCGCAGCGCCGCGTCCGGGTGTCCCGCGCCCCGGTGCCCCCGGTGCCCCCGGTGCCCCCGCCCCCGCGTGCCGAGAGCCGGGCGGTGAGTGCTTGCGTGGCGCGGGGCGGGCGCGGGGCGCGGGGCGCGGGCGCGGGCGGCCTTTGTCTGCGGCGAGCGGTGCGGGCCGGGGAGGCCGGGGAGGCGGGGGAGGCCGGGGAGGCCGGGACACCGGGACACCCTGGGACCTGCCCCCGCCCCCGGGAGGCCCTGGCGGAGGCTGGGGGTGCTCGTGGACCCCCGGGCCTCGGGCGTGCAAGGGCCCGGGGGCGCTGTGTCCCTGGTTGGGGCCGCAGAGCTCCCCGGGGCAGCGGGCTGGCGGGGAAGCGCGGTCCCCAGCTTGGGAAGCACCCTGAGCCCCACCCCGAGGAGGGGGAGCTGCCGGGAGGGGTCAGGAGCCCCCCCCCGCCCCGCTCGGCCCCGAGGACGGAGTAGAGGACTTCCGCGGGCAGCAGTGGGCGCGGGGGCGGGGGGGATGGGGGGTCCGGGGGTGAATAGGTGTTGGGGTGGGCGGGGGCGATTGGGCTCGGGAAGTCTCCGGGAGACGGTGGGGGAGGTGGGACGCTTTTATGGAGAGGATTTGGGGACTCGGTGGGGACCCCCTAGAGGGGAGGGAGTTGAATCTGTATCCAAGGCCTTCAGATGCTGTTGGGGGGGGGGATGGGGCATGGGGGAGTTGGCAGGTCTGGTGGCTGAAGGCAGCGAACTGCCAGAAAAGGGGCTTTATTTCTAAGCCAGACCTGCCCTAATGAGAAATGGGTGACAGATGACTCAGAGGCTGATGGATCTATCACCGAGGGGAAACCTTAGGCAAATAGTAAAGCAGGAAAGGACCGGGGGCAGGGGGGAAGAGTCTGTTTGACTTAATTGAGAAAAACAATTTACCTTCAAATTGGATGTGGATAATTATAAATGAGTCAATTTCATCATTAAATTAAGGCCCCAGGTCCTTTTCTTACACGCCTGTCTTTGGCAGTTAGCTTCTGTATTAGAAAGTAATGAAGCCCTCCTGTCTTTAAGAGAGTTCTTAAAAAAAAAAAAAAAAAAAAAATTCTTCATTTAGTCCAGGCTCCTCTCACTCTCTCTGGCCTCCCAGAAGTCCCTAGGAAATCTGATGCTGAGTGCAGCCTTCCTCCTAGTCTGGGGGCCTGCACGTGGGTGGGACACTCCGCAGGCCCAGGGAAATTGAGGCCTAAACTTGAAAGGGAAGCTGAAACTTGTCTGATGGGTGGGGCTGATCTGAGAGGTGGGAGGGGTGCAGGGCTCTGGGGCTGTAGGGTGTGAGTGATGGCTCATATTTCCAGCTCATTTCGGAATGGGGATATTTTGGGTGAGTACCGTCCCCTATATCTAGAATCCCTGAGCTTCAGCACTAACACTTAGGCTTAACTATGGAGAGAGGAAACCTTCCTCTCCCATATTAGTACGTGCATCAGAGTCTGACATCAGGACGCTCCTGGAGCCAGAGAAATTTTTCTGCACGACTTCAGGTCAGTGTCGTGAATGTCAGATTTTGCACTAAGGGACTTTTGAGGGAGTGAGCTTGGCACTCAGTGGCTTCGGCCATGCTTTTATCGATCCCATGACTGCTGTTTGGAGCTCTTCCCTTTCTTCAATGACATCACTGGTGGTTCCTCCCAATTGCCTTCAGTGAGCTTTCCAATTTACTCCAGACTTCTGTGCTGCAAGAAACCGGACCATTCAGTTGGGCCGAGGTGAGAAGAAGCCCGTGTCAATGCAAGCCCGAGGGTGGGAAGGGCTGCTGGGATTGGTGGACCTGTTTTTCCTTCATGTCCCTGGTCCTCTGCTGCTCTGACCTGGCACCCAATGGAAGTAGATGGGCTGAATGTCCGAGATGCTCAGATGCCTGACAGCTGGGTTGGGTGCTTGAACATTTGTGGAAAGGACATTTGTAGGAGCGTTGTCCCCTTCTGAAGAGGCTGTGTCCCTCCTCTGGTGAGGTTGACTTCAGAGTCTTCCTAGGGGAATTCCTTCATCCTTGAACCTGTGGTCCTCTCTGGAGCCATAGATGAATCTTCATTCTTTGGAGCGGGACTTAGCCTTGACCGTGAGCTGAGCAATACTGCTTGGGGTTAGATTGGCAGGATGATCGCGGGGGTTTTAGGTGGGATTCCACAGCACCCAAGGACTCTCGTAGAAAGTGTTGTAGAGCAAGTCCCTGGCCTGCTGCTGGCTGGTTCATGGTTGGACATGTGAGGTTTGAGTGTGAAGAAAAATGATCCAAATCTAAACAGCCTCCAAAATGATGACCACATGGGGCCTGAGGCTGTGGACTTGATTCATAGGGTCAGGGGAGGAGGAAGAAGGGCAGGCAGGATGATGTCACTGCCCATGAGCTTATTCTCTGAGTGGGTGGCCACTTCTCACTGCGGTCCTCTTTCCACACCCCAGGGCGGGAGTGCCAGGGAGGTCCACCAGCAGGAGGGGGAGGCATGGCCTGGGCCCGGGGGGGAGTAAGAGGGTGGGAACTGATTGATGTGATCCATGAGAAATTTCCTGTGGTCTCACATGCATCAAACATCTGGGACAGGGCCCCATGTCCTTTTATGCACCCTTTGGCTGCAGTTTTGCCACCCTTGCAGTATGAGGTTCCAGCTAGGAACGTTGAGTTTCCAGGTTTAGGGGTGGGGTTGTGTCAGATGCTTCATAGACATCATCTCATTTAATCATGTCAGTCCTCTGAAGCAGGGAGTGTCATTGGCTCCATAGTATCATTGGGGAAGCCAGAGCCCAGAAAGGGGAAGTCACCTGCCCAGAGACACACAGCTGGCAAATGCTGGTGCTGGAAAATTGTCTGTCTCCAGGACAGGCTCTTTCTGCCCCTCGCAGAGGCAGGTATGGGCTTCCCCTTGTTCTGGAGTCTGGCAAGATGGGCTAACTGTCCCCACGGCGAGGCAGAGAGGACTCACCTGGAGAGCTGGAGGCAAGCCTGATGAAGGCCTCCCAGTCCAAGCCATCGCTGAAAGTACCTGCTTTTCCAGAGGCCTGGTCTTCAGCACATGTATGTCCTCGGAGTCCCCCCCTGCCCTCCAGTTCTGACCGGTGCTCCCACTCTGCCTCTCATTCTCTCTCTCCTTTTTTTTTTTTTAAATTCATTTATCCATTCATGGGAGACACAGAGACATAGGCAGAGGGAGAAGCAGGCTCCCCGAGGGGATGCGGGACCCAGTCCCAGGATCCCAGGATCACGACCTGAACCAAAGGCAGATGCTCAACCACTGAGACACCCAGGTGCCCCTCTCTCTCATTCTCTTTGTGGTTCAGGGAATGGATGCCTCCTCCACACCTGGAATTTCTTTGGGCATTTGAATATGTCAGAGGGAAACCCGCTAGGAGTGGGAAATGAGAAGCATTTTTTTTTTTCTTTTATTGGGAGCCCTGGAGTAGGAAAAAATAGTGCCTCTGAGAAGCAGGGCTCCCAGGCCCCGGGGCTTCCCTGGGAGATACTGGAATGTGTGCTGGGGGTTGGGGCCAGCCCTTTACTGGGGGATGTGGGAGCAGCAGGGCCAGGAGGGGCTGGAGCCCACAACGCTTGGCACTGTGGTCTCGCTTGGCACTGTGGTCTCGCATCTAAAGGAGCAAGGGGGAGGTGACCACTAGGGATGGATGAGCCAGACGTAGAGATGGAACCCAATTGTTTGAGTCTGCTGCTTTGGAGCTGGGGTGCAGGTGGGATTCTCGGTGGAAATGGGGTCACAGAAGGAGTAATGGTCTCAGGGACCTGGATGCATAGCCCGACAGAGGAGCTCTTGGCTGGGGAGGGCGGGGACACTCAGTGCAGGGGGCCCAGGAGGCCTTGTCCCCATGACTACGGCAATAATAATGGCAGGACTAATTGTTACCACTGTTTGTGGGTGCTAGGTGCTTTCCCAAGTCCCTTCTGTACATGTTCTTATTTTGTTTTTGTTTATTTATTTATTTTATTTATTTATTTTTTATTTTTTATTTTTTACATGTTCTTATTTTGTTCTCCCAGTAGCCCATGTGGGGTAGGGGTTGTTACTCCTGTTTTAGTGATGGAGGATCAAGTCTCAAAGGGGTCAAGCCGTTTATACTTGGTCCTGTGTCTAGCAAAACTTTTGAATCAGAATTTGAACACAGGGCAGCCTGCTCTCGAGCCCTGGCTGCACCCTGTGGCCCGCAAGGCAGCCTGACATTCTACTTAACAACACAAAAGGCCCAAATGACCCAGATTTTTGGAAAAGGGAAGGTCAGTGGGAGAGTAGTTTAGGTCCCTGTTTTATCAATGACCAAACTGAGGGTCAGAGGATGTTTTCCCAAAGTCATGACGAGGAAATGGCAAAGTCTGGACTTGAAACTGTATCTCCTACACCAGAGTCATCCCCTAAAACACCACGGCTCACTTTTCCCAGGAAGCCTGTTGTGAGGACACCAGCCTAGCAGGGGATCACGGTTACAGCGCGGGATGGTGGTGGGAACTTTGAGGGTTGAGGCGACCAAGATCCAGAGATCAAGATCCAGAGCGCCAGTGGGTTTGCCCTAGGGAGCTTAGCAAGTGAGGGATGGAGCCTGGTCTAAAATCCAGAAAAATCTTCAAAGTTGCTGTTTTCCTCTTTGTTAATTGCAAAGGAATGACCTGCTCACAGTCAGAGTCACAGAAGTGTATCAACTACGAAGGAAGAATAGATGCTTGCCCTCCCTCCCCTGCCCTGGGGTTGGGTTCACTGTCAGCCTTTCCCATATACAAACATCCACCTGTCTCTCTTTCTAAGCACACAGACCCCCTCATTCATTCGACAGCGACAGCGCATCAAGCACTCGTCAGGTGCCGGGCCTTTGCTGGAATTAGGATGCAATCGTGCATAGAACAGATGCTGTTCCTTCTCAGGGAGGTTCCCATATGATGTGAGGAAAAGAAAACCGTAATGAGAAGGGAGCCTGGGTGGCTCTGTGGGTTGGCGTCTGCCTTCAGCTCACGGTCCTGGGGTCCAGCCCCACATCAGGCTCCCTCTCCCTCTGCTGCTCACCTGCTTGTGTGCTCTCTCTCTCTCTCTCTCTGTCAAATGGATAAAGTCTTTAAAAAAAAAAAAAGAAAAAGAAAACTGCAGTAACAGGGACTTCCCTGGAGTGGCAGATCCGTGCCTGGCTCTCCTGCCAAGGTGACTCTCAGGGTAAAGAGGTGTTACCCATCTCATCCAGGAGGAAGGAACTGTGTTTGCAAAAATGCATGGATCCCCCATCATAGCTCCTAGAAGAGGCCACTATGGGGAAGGAAATAGGAGGACGGGAGGCTGGGGAGGGCTTCAGGGCCAGACCAGGCAGGGCTCTGTGGGCCACCATCAAATACTGGCAGTGACGGCCTGATGCAGCTTATGTTTTTAGAGCAGTTGGCCCGGTTGTGATGTAGAGTCAGGAGCCGGAGTCTAGAAGCGAGTGGGGAGATGAGAGGGAGGGTAGAGAGAGCTCTTGTGGCCATGCAGACGGGGACGGGGATGGGGACCGGGACGGGGACTGGGATGGGACAGGACGAGGACGACTCAGCAGAACGGAGCAGCAGCCCAGGTGGGAGGAAACACTGGGTGGAACCGGATCGGGCGGCAGCACACTTTTTCTGCAAAGGGCCGGAAGGTAAATATTTTAGGCTTTGCGATGATCGCAAGTGCTTTTCTGCAAGTGCTTTTCTGCCGTTGTCTGCCAAGGCAGCCGCAGACAATACATAAATGAAAGGTGGCTGCGTTCCAAGGAAACTTTATTTACAGACACTGAGATTTGAATTTCATGTAATTCCCGTGTCTCATGAAATAGTCTTTTGATCTTCAAGCATTTAAAAAAGCAAACCGTTTCCTTTTTTTTTTTTTAAGATTTTATTTATTCATGAGAGACACAGAGGGAGAGAGGCAGAGACCCAGGCAGAGGGAGAAGTAGGGTCCCCGCGGGGAGCCCGACGCGGGACTCGATCCCAGGACCCCGGGATCACGACCTGAGCCGAAGGCAGACGCTCAACCACTGAGACACCCCAGCGCCCCAGCAAACCCTTTCTTGACTGGCGAGCTGAACAAATGCAGGCAATGGGCTGGATGTGGGGCTTGGGCTATAGTTTGCCAACCCTGAAGATATATTTTGGGGTCAGGAATGGTCGTTCTTGGTGATGGATTGTAGAGGTGAGAGAAACCCCGGTTTCTGGCTTGAGCAGAGGGTGGAGGGTGGTGCCTTTTCTGAGTGGGAAGAGCTGGGGAGAAATAGGTTCGAGGGGAGATCAAGAGTTTGAAGAGGGACATGCTAAGAGGGAGAGGCCTGGGAGTCACTGGCTAAGAGATGTCTAGGGGATGGTTGGAGCTCAGATGAGAGGTGTGGGCTTGGAGAAAAAAACTCTGGGAGTTGCTGGCGTATAAAGCCAGTACTTACAGCCACGGGAGTGGATGAAATCATCTAGGAAAAAATAGTAGGGAGCCTTGAGGAGAAGGCCTGGGAGCCAACTCCAGGAGGTCCCGTGCTGGAGGAAGAAGGGTCTGTGCTGGAATACAGTTGACGCTGAGATGGAGAGAGAGGTAGGGGACCTGACCTGGGTCCATGGGGCCATCTGTTAATACAGGAATGAGGTCATACAGTTGACAGTAAACTTTATTGATGGTGACATAGGTCATGGACTTACTTTCACATTAGTACACATTCTTTTAAAAAGCTCTACGCTCTTCCATTCCCCAGATGTGCCGTAATTAATGTACCAGTCCCCTCCTGGTTCCCATTTCTGCTGCTCGCTTGGGTGTCTTTGAGACTCCAGCCAGTGTTTCCGTAAACCAGTTCCTACAAACTACAGCCCATGGGCCAAATCTTTAGCCGCTTGTTTCTGTATAGCCCACAGCTAAGAATGGTTTTTACATTTGTCATGGTTGGAAAAAAATCATGTGATTCATAAAAATTTACATGCAATTCAAATCTGAGCGCCCATAAATAAAGTTCTTTTGGAACACGGCTCTGCTCATTCATTTATACGTTGTCTCTGACTGCTTCCCCGCTACAATGGCAGCGTTGAGTAGTCGTGACAGATGATCAGATGGCCTGCAAAGTCTGAAATATTTACTACCCAGACCTTTACAAAAGAGTCTTTCCTGCTCGCTCCAACAGAACAGCCCTGGGAAGTCCGATTGGGTGTGGTTTGGCTCATGGGCCCATTCCGGAGCCAATCACTGAGTGTTCCCCGATGTCACGTCTGGTCACCCAGTGAGGCCCGAGGCTGGGGGTCAGCCCCACCAGCACCACATGGACTGGGTTCCCTGCAGGGAAGGAGCCAGTGTAGAACAAGAGAGAGGCTCTCTAGAATAAAGGGCTTGGAGGAAAGTTATTAAGAGTATCAAGACTGACTACTGGGGCAGAGAAGGTCTGCTCAGCCTCTGTTTTGATTCTTTGTCAAAGAAAGAAGTTGCAGAAGCTGTTAAGAAGGAGCTGACGTTCAGGCCAGGTAGGGAGGTGATAATCTGCTTTCAGTGGCTTTGTCTTCTGGCCCCTGTGATCGTCCTGGTGCTGAGTGAACTTGGGGATACCTGAGAAGTTGTCGTGGATATTTCAGGACAACTGGGGTAGGTGGGGAGGGTGGGGGTCGGGGTCGTAGCCCTCCACGGTTTCCCACTGTGTACAGAATCAATCCCTAACCAACCCCTGACCAACTCCCGTGGCCCATCTCCTGACAGTCACTCCCCAGAGTCCGTCTCTTCTCAGAGTATGCTGTGGGGGCCAACTCCCTGATGACTTCCCTCAAGCTGCCAGACCGTTGACATGACTTCTCCTCAGAGCCTCCCCACTCCCCCAGGCAACTGCTTGACCCTCCATGCCCATAGTACTTCATCATGTTTGTTGCATTAGTGGATAGTTGAGTGCTGGAAGATTTGAGATGAGCAAATAACCAGTTTTAGGGGGTAGAAGGCAGATTTTGGGAACAAGAGATTGGTGATCATGTCCTTAACCCCTAACAAAATTCTGGACCCGTTATTAATTGAGCACTTGAAGAAGAGTCCATTTTTCTTCAGATGAGCCTTTTTTTTTCCCCTGGTTCTTCCCCATTTGACTGGTCCTCGGCCAGAAGGGGGATAAGAAGTGGCAGCCTGAGTAGGGATATTGCTAATCCCAAAGCCCTGATGGGTGTTGATCCAGAGGCAGAAACCTAAGCTGTGGGATCTTCCTCTTCCTGAGGACCTTGATGACAGAAGAAACAAAGCAGGGAGAAGAGGGCAACCTTTTTGGGTGACATTCATTTTTCTGTTTTTTTTTTTTTTTTCATCCACCACAAAATTATTGAGCACCTTCTGTGTACCAGGAACTGTCACAACAGTACTTCAAACAACGATGGCGTGGTTGCACAACACCGTGACTGTACTTCACACCACTCAACTGTACATTTAAAATGTTTAAAAGGGTAAACCTCACACTCCATGTATTTTGCCGCGATTTCGAAGAAAAGGTTGTGGCAGTTGGAGTGATAGAGCCGACTTAACCGGATGAAATGTAATAATAGCACAAATGAAATATCCCATAAAGTTCCACCCTTTCTCCAAGTCAATCAGAAGAGGATGGCAGAGATGAGGACCTGCTGCAATGCAAATAACTGGCTTCTAGTCATTGGCCACAAATTTGGTAGTCTATTATTTGGGGTTAGCTTGGTGAACAGTATGGCATGGCTGTCCAGGGTGACCTCATCAAGGGAGAAGATCTAAAACTTGCAGAGAGGAGGCAGACATGGATAAGGTTAAAGGAGGATGGACAGGGGCTATATGGGAGGCAGATTTTGGCTCGAGATAAGGCCGTCTCTCCCCAGTGACAGCTGCCCAAAAGCCAGTGGAGTTCCTTGGGAGGTTGTGGGTGCCCATCACTGGAGGGGGCAAACGGGTTATGAGAGTGGCCCGAGAGAGTTTCCCTGTTCTGATAATCTGACCATTAACTCCTGCGGTTTCTCCCGAATTTGTTGGGGGACCTCTCCTCATCCATGATCTCCCTCAATGATCCCAACTTTGGCTCCCATCACTCCCAGTGCTTGGATAACTCCCCGTCCTGTTCTCAGCTCCAGCTCTGTGTGTCCAGGAATCTGTGTGACATTTGGCCTGGATGCTTTGTAGCTCGAGCCCAGCAGAAATTGTTCTTCCTCCTAAATATGCTTCATCTCCAGGTCTCCCCACCTTATGCTGTGTGCCCACGTGTGCCCGTTTGTTCAAGCCTCTGGGACATCCTTGACTCTCTCCGCCCCTCCCCCCCATACAAACAAAACAATCCCCAAGCCAGGTCATGTCTACCCTTGGAATACCTCCTGAGCTGGGCCCAGGCATCACTAAGTGACTCAGATGAGATAGTGTCCAGTTGGTATTTTGAAACACCTATTTTAGATGTGGTTTCCTTTTGCTGCTCTGAACAGTGGCAATTTTCATGGGGTGGGAAGAGCGGGGAGAGAACGAGGGAAAGGAGGGGAGGGATGGCTCCCTAAATTAGTCACTTCAGATGCTGTAAGAAAGACCCAAAATAACAGTGACACTTAAGTAGATGCTTGCTCTCACCCATGTGACAGTCCGGGTACGTCCAGGGCTAATACCGCAGCCCCGGGGGGGGGGGGGGGGTTGTGTCTTGCTGTTCTGAGGTCCCCAGAGGATTGCCTTTGGCAGCATGGTCTGAGATGGTCACCACAGCTGTGTTCCAGCTAGTGGGAAAGAGGAGGAGAAGAGGGAGGGCATGCTCCCTCTCCGTAAGGGTATGACCCAGACACACACATCAGTTCCTCTCCCATCCTGTTAGCCAGAAGATGGTCACACGGACACACCTCTCGTCCACAAGGCAGGCCGGGATCTGCCTTTAGCTGAGGGACCATGTGCCTACACTAAAAATTCTACAGAAGATGAGAATAATATATATGAGGGGGAGACTAGTGGTTCCTGCCACAGTCATCCTGTGTATTCAGTGTGACCTGCGTGATGCTTAGTTGGCTCAACCACAAGGATGTGGTACGTGAAGATTTAACACACTAGTGAAGTTCCACTAGGATCCAGCAAGGCATTTCTTTTTTTTTTTTAAGATTTTATTTTATTTTATTTATGACAGACAGAGAGAGAGAGAGAGAGAGAGAGAGAATCAGAGACACAGGCAGAGGGAGAAGCAGGCTCCATGCAGGGAGCCCGACACGGGACTCAATCCCGGGTCTCCAGGATCACACCCTGGGCTGAAGTCGGTGCTAAACCGCTGGGCCACCGGGGCTGCCCAAGGCATTTCTTTTATACATGGGAACACTGAGTTTAGAGAATAACTGTTAAAAAAAAAATGCCTAGCAGTGTCAGAGTTGGGACCAGAACCCTAAACTTTGGGCTCATTTTCTGCTATTTCAAAGGGATCCAGTTGAGAGGCCCCGAGGCAGTGCCAGGAGGACAGGTCTCTCGGAACTGGGGAAAAGCCACCCTTCCCAGCCTGTCTACCTGAGGAGCTGCTCATCATTTTTCCGGACCCACCTTTAGGGTAGTTCTGTCTCTGAGGTACCTCCAAGTAGCCCTCCGCGTATCTGAGTAATATACCGTATGGAAGTGCAGGAATTCCCCGGCACTGAGAAGTGCAGGCTGCATGGAGTGCAGGCTCCGTGAGGACAGACACAGCTTAGTCATCTCTCTGTCCCCAATGCCAGTACTCCGTGAATCGCTAAATGCGCTACCAAATACACAAATACACGAATGCATGTATATTCAAGGAGTCTTTGAGTTGCAGTCTTTGAGAAGCTTAGCTCAAACTAGCTTGAGAGAAAAAAATCCAAGATTGGTTCAAGTATCTGGGCAGTCTAGATGTGCACTGCTTCAGGCATCACTTGCTCCAGGTGCTTTAACTGCGGTTTTCAGAAGCTCTGCCTCTATGCTATACTGGTGAGCACAGATTGACGCTAGTTAAGTGGTTTGACTCTTCTTGCCCTCCTGGTAGGAAGCCTTGTCCAAGCAGACCCCGCAGGGATTGGGAGGAGGCAGGGGGTTAAGAGATACGGGGTTGGTTACGTTGGTTACCGTGTGGACAGTGAATTCCTCTTGAGTTTCCCTAGGTTGGGGATGTCTGGGTATAGAGTCTCGGCCTTTGTTTCTTGATTTTGGCTTAATGGGGCACATCTTGGGTCATCTCTTGGGAGCTTCCCTGTGGCCACACCCCTGTTGGGATTGAATGAACTTGCTGTACCTTCAGGTCAAGGGTGGCCTGGGCGCCTCAGTCCTGCTTCTCGGGGAAAGCCAAGGCACTGTGTGTTGTTTCCTGGCAGGGCTCCTTGGAGTTCCCACATTTGGCTGAAACTGGGATGAAGGAAGAGGAGGAGGGAGGGCTGGCTGGTGACTCACTGGGAGGGGTGGCACATGCTGACTCCAGGGCAGGTCCCTCCAGGGAATGAGAATTCCCCTTTGTAGAGAAGGTGGGGAGGATGGTACAAATGCAGCATGAGATCTGCGTGTCTCCATGAGGCTCTGAGGCAGGGCACCCCATCTCTCCCAGGGAGCGGTCATTGGCTCTCTGTTCCCAGACCATGTTGCCATTCCCTGAGCAGAACCGGGTCTCTGAGATGTGTTTCTCCATCCCCGTCTCAGCCCCCGGGGCCCGCCTGTTGGGGTAGGAATCTCTGGGTGCTGTGGAGTTCTCAGGTCTTCTCGGTTCTAGGCTGTCGGGCTTTTCCCTAGGGTAAGCCGTGACAGTGGGAACTTTGCCGGGCTCAGAGTCTAGGAAGGACTGGCTCCTTGGGTCCGGGCGGGAGTGGCAGGCGTAAGCAGCAACGGGAGGGGTGAGGGAGGTGGCCTGGGAAGAACAGATAGGCCTTGGTTTTCTCCTGGGGGTGAAAGGGAGGAAGGGACTCGTAGGATCTGGAAGCTTCTTAATCTTTAGTCCCTGGTGCTTCTTTGGAGGGGGGGCCGGGGCAGCGTGGAGGCCGCGGCCTGCTAGCTTTTCCTGTGGCCAGCGGTCGCCCTTGTAGGCAGGATGTGGCGCCCGCCAAGGGGCCTTTGTGAATGGAGCGGAGGCTGGAGGCTGCTGACTCCGCGGGCCGAGGCCGAGGCCGTGCGGCTGCCAGGCTGGGACTGGGAGCGTCTGGGAAGGAAGTGGCCGTCCGGGGCCTCCCCGCGGTGGGGCGGGCGGGCGGGCACCGAACCCTCGGAGCTTGCTGACGGCAGGTCGGCAGGTCGCATCGCGTTAACACAGGCACCTCGCTCGCCCGGGCCTTTGTTTTGCCCCTTGTAAAATGGGACCAAGCGGCCCGGCTGTGTCCCCGTGCGGCTGGGAGAAGGGGACGTCTTTGCATTCTTGATGAATGGGGGGGCCGGAGCCTAAATCCACATGGGTCCCCTCGGCTCCCCTTGGCTCCATGGGGGTGTGGGGTGAAAAGTCAGGCAGTGGGACCTGGTAAAGGTGGATGTAGCCGGCCCATGTCAGGTGCCGCGGGGTGCAGCCAGGGGCGGGAGAGGGCCTCCCTGGCTCAGGTCTCGCCTGTGGCCCCAGACACACCCCTTAGCCCTGACTCTGGCCTCTGAGGTCCACCCCAGACCAGGCCTCTTTCATTTTTTTTAAAGATTATTTATTTATTTACGAGAGACACAGAGAGAGAGGGGCAGAGACACAGGCAGAGGGAGAAGCAGGCTCCATGCAGGGAGCCCGATGTGGGACTCGATCCCAGGACCCCAGGATCTCACCGCGGGCCGAAGGCAGACGGTCAACTGCTGAGCCCCCCCAGGCGTCCCTCACCCAGATCTCCTTTATCTCATTTCTCCTGCAGATGCTGTCAGTTGTCTTTATGGAGCACAGCTCTGATCCTATCCTTTCCCCTGTTCTAGAACCTTCAGCAGCTCCCAGTTGCCTTCAAGATAAACTTCAGACCTTTCAGCCTATTTCTACATCTGACTCCATCCTCAGCCCGCGTTCTCCCCACCAGCTATTATCTGGAGCCGAACTGATCCAAGCTGATCTGTGCACATTCTTGCCCTGAGCCGGCCAGCCTTGCCTCTACTTGCCACCTTGCCTCATCTTCCTTATAGTTCGTACCGGCATCCCAGCTGCCCCTGCTCCGGGCGCCCTGGTCCTGCCTCCCTAGTGACTCAGTTCCCTTCTGCCAGCATGTCTCCAAAAAGCCCTCCGTGGAGAGCCTTGTAGGGAGTGGGAGGGAGGACCTGCCAGTGGGCAGTCGCAGCCTTCCGTCCTGGAGCTGGTCCAGCGGGGAGGAGGTGAGGGCGGGCCTGGGGAAGACCCTTTGAGACCAAGGCCTCACTTCCTCTTCCTCGCAGGCAGGGGCAGCCTTCCACCACGGAGAGCCCAGCTGTCAGCTGCCGCTCCGGAAGATGCTGCGTCGGGCCAGCGCGGATGTGGGTGTGCGTTTGGCCGCGGCCCTGGCAGCGCTGTGGTTCTGCATCACAGGTGAGGGGAGCAGAGTGGAGGCTGGGGGGGGGGGGACCCATTCCCACCAGGGCTTCGGCTAAGCCCGTCTGCCTAGCCGGGACGAGGTGGGGGGAGTTTTGGCCAACTGCCTCCCACTGTCCCCTGTCCACTCATTTGCACTGGGATTCGACAGGCAACTTATTTTGCATTTCTTCGCCTCTGTCCCCTCTTCTGTAAACTGGTAATGTGAGCACTTGCTGTGATAATGCTGTTTCTTGAACACACAGTGTGTGTTCTCCATCCCGAGGGCCTTTGCACGTCCTGTCTCCTCTGCCTGGAACATTTGTCTCTGGACATTGGCATACCTTGATCCTTTCTTTCTTTCTTTTAGGTCTTGGCTCCTATGTCACCTTCTTAGCAAAGTTTCTTGGCTACCCTGTAAAAAATAGCACACCGTCTCTCCCCACCCTTGACTTTACTTCTTCATGCTTCTTCCCAGCCTTCATCTCCGCCTGACACGTTGTGTTTTTACCTGCTTATTGGCCACTCTGTTCAAAGAGTAGGGTCTACCCCCGGTGCCAAGACTGGTGCCAGCCACATAGTAGCTGCTCAGCAACCATGTTGGATAAATGATGTAAATCTTCCCACGCAGCTCTTGGCACACAGTCAGCATTGAATAAGGGCATTATTTTGAATAACAACATCCTTACCATATTTTAAATCCTAACCAGCCTCTGGCGGAGGGAAACTGCCTTCTTCTGCCATGGGGAACGCAAAGCTGAGTGTCTGGTGCCCCCTCTTGATCACAAAGAGGAAGCAACTCTAGCCGCTGCTGCTCTTGATTTTTCTATGGAAAGCGCTTCCGTCTGGATTATTCCTCCCACAAGTTTCATCCCTAAGTGCCCCCGCCCCCCATAAGGGGCACCAGTTGGAGAGCTGGCTTGGGGCATGTGGTATTGCATGGAGAGATCCAGGGCCAGCATAAGACCTTTAGAGACCTCTACACGCTGCAAAGATCATGATACCCTCTCCCTGTGTGTCATTCACAGTAAAAATACTGTGGGCACCTGGGTGGCTCAGTCCATCAAGCTTCTGCCTTTGGCTCAGGTCATGATTCCTGGGTCCTGGGATGCAGCCCCACATCGGGCTCTCTGCTCGGAGTCTGCTTCTCCCTCTGCCCCCCCCCCCCCCCCCACCGCTTGTGCTCTCTCTCAAATAAATAAGTAAAATCTTAAAAAAACAAACAAACAAACAATAAAAACACTAACCATAAGGTGTTTTTTTTCTAAATGCAAGAAACTTTTAAGGGGTGCTCTATCCAGTCAGCTTTGTGTCAAGACTGTTTGATCTTTACACTTTTTTGAGTGTGCTTGCAGTGCTGGTGGCCAAAGCACACACTTCCCCAAGAATGGCAGTGCCAGAGTAGGGAGCATGCCTCCCCCAAAGAAAGGCTCGGGGATCCCCGTCTAACCTTTCGGGGCTCTAAAAGAAGGAGGTGACGGAGGTATGGAGGTAGAGGTGACTGGGTGAGGAGGCTTGCCAGTTCACAGGTTAAAGGGCAGGGGAGGAACAGGGGAATCTGCCCCAGGGGGCTTTTCACTGGCCATGCCCCTGGCCCTGGTTCTGGGGATGAGTTGACACTAGGCTTCTGGGATTCCTGCTCCTGTGTTCCCCTCACCTCCAATTCATCAGCAGGTCCTCATCAATAAACCTTGAATCTGTCCCATGCTCTCCAGCACCACTGCTACCCTCTGGAGCTAAGCCAACATCACTTCTTACAAAGACCCCTGAATCCATTCTCCACAGAGGAGCCGAAGTGAGTTTTAAGCCTTGTTGGCCAGATTATGCCTGGTTCCTGCCCCTCCCCCCCGCCCCTCCTACAACCATCACCACCTGCAGTGACTTCCGTTGCATATGGCAAACCTAAGTTCTTTACTGTTTTTTTTTTTTTTTAAGATTTTATTTATTTATTCATGAGAGACACACAGAGAGAGGCAGAGACACAGGCAGAGGGAGAAGCAGGCTCCATTGGAGCAGGGAGCCCGATGTGTGGGACTCAGTCTGGGGCCCGGGGATCACACCCTGAGCCAAAGGCAGCCGCTCAACCGCCGAGCCCCCCAGGCGTCCCTCTTCCCTGGTTTTACAAAGCCCTCACATCCAGACTCTTGGCCACATTGGACAGCTACCTGATATTTTCATTTAGGGAGCCGAACCTTGCCTCAGGGCCTTCCCATCTGCTGTTTCCTCTGCCTGGAACACTCTTAGCCTGGCTTTTTTTGTATGTCAGACTCTTCTTCATTCCCTTTAAACCTCAACTTGGCTGAGACTTAAATTTAGTGAGAACGGGCCTCACTGCATTGAAAGGTGTGGACATTCTTTCGTTCAGGTATAAAAACAAATCATGTTTATTTAGGGAAAGAAAATAGAAAAAAACATTTCATGGTCCTTTCTCATTCGGAGAAAACCACTATTAACATTTGGTCTGTAATTGTTTAGACTCCTCTTTGTAATTAATAAAGATGACATATACTTAGGTGAAAGTGCAGCTAGCGCAGACAGGTGTTAAATACCTGTCTAATTTTCTAAAAACTACCACGTCTCATCCTTTGGCTTACGTGTGTCCTTCATACCCCTGATCCCGTGCTCATGAGAATCTGTGTCTTAGTCTGTCTCACTCTCCCATTAAAAGGTGTGACCCTGCTCTTGTTCTCTGTTGCATTCCTAACTCTTGCGCTCGACAAACAGTAGGTGCCTACTGTAGTCTTGTTGACTGAATGAGGACCACTTTGGGTCTCAGGTCTAAAGGAGGGGTGGAAGAGCCGGGAAGGGGAGGAGGACTAGGGAGGCTTCAGGGGCCCTGCCCCCTCACCGGCCCACCCTGTGTCCCCCAGGCGCCGTGGAGGTCCAGGTGCCCGAGGACCCCGTGGTGGCCCTGGTGGGCACCGATGCCACCCTGCGCTGCTCCTTCTCGCCCGAACCCGGCTTCAGCCTGGCGCAGCTCAACCTCATCTGGCAGCTGACGGACACCAAGCAGCTGGTGCACAGCTTCGCCGAGGGCCGGGACCAGGGCAGCGCGTACGCCAACCGCACGGCCCTCTTCCCCGACCTGCTGGCCCAGGGCAATGCGTCCCTGCGGCTGCAGCGCGTGCGCGTGGCCGATGAGGGCAGCTTCACCTGCTTCGTGAGCATCCGGGACTTCGGCAGCGCCGCGGTCAGCCTGCAGGTGGCAGGTGAGCACCCTCCCCGGCTGCACCCTCCAGCTGCCCTGGGCCCCTTCCCCGCTGTGCCGCCCCCGACCCCAGGACCCAGGTGCCCTTTCCCCCATGTGACACCCCGCCCCGTCCAATCCTTGCAGCTCCTCCACCTCTGCCCTCTGCCCCACTCCAGCTCCCTACTCGAAGCCCAGCATGACCCTGGAGCCCAGCAAGGACCTGCGGCCCGGGGACACGGTGACCATCACGTGCTCCAGCTACCGGGGCTATCCGGAGGCCGAGGTGCTCTGGCAGGATGGGCAGGGCGCACCCCTGACCGGCAACGTGACCACATCGCAGATGGCCAACGAGCAGAGCCTGTTCGACGTGCGCAGTGTCCTGCGGGTGGTGCTGGGCGCTAACGGCACCTACAGCTGCCTGGTGCGCAACCCGGTGCTGCAGCAGGACGCCCGTGGCTCTGTCACCATCACGCCCCACAGAAGTCCCACAGGTTCTTTATTTTTGTTTCGCTTATGTCCTGTGAGAGAGGGAGGCTTTGTCCCATCAGAGGGGCTGCGGGATTGGAACCTCGCTCCCTACCTTCAGTCTCCCACAGTGGTGAAGTTCCTAGTAGTGATGACAGGAAAGGTGAACGGGGTGAGGAGGCGGGGCCTTACCTTGCTGGGCAGGGAGGACAGCCGTCACGGGCCTTCTCCACCTCTGGGACTCCTGACTCCAGGGCTCCGGACGCCTCTGGAAAGGATGGAGGAGCATTCGGATCTCCCCAGAGACAGTAAGGATAGGCGAGGGAACGGATCCATCAGCAGGTGGGGGTTTGCTAGGGCTGGATACTGTCCCAGGCCTGCCCCCCCCTCCGCCCCCCACCCAGGCATTGTCAGCCCGAGGTCAACCCCCTGTAATCCTTGTAAGATGGGGGTGACTCCACATCTGGAGATCGGAGACTCAGTCTGCTCTTGGGTCTGGAGAGAAAGTGGGAAGATGGACAAGGACCTGGGGGTTAACAGAGGAGGAAGTCTGGGAAGCTGGGGGCGGATAGGCTGGCATGGCCCTGCCCCCCGTCACCGGCCCACCCCGTGTCCCCCAGGCGCCGTGGAGGTCCAGGTGCCCGAGGACCCCGTGGTGGCCCTGGTGGGCACCGATGCCACCCTGTGCTGCTCCTTCTCGCCTGAACCCGGCTTCAGCCTGGCACAGCTCAACCTCATCTGGCAGCTGACGGACACCAAGCAGCTGGTGCACAGCTTCGCCGAGGGCCGGGACCAGGGCAGCGCGTACGCCAACCGCACGGCCCTCTTCCCCGACCTGCTGGCCCAGGGCAATGCGTCCCTGCGGCTGCAGCGCGTGCGCGTGGCCGATGAGGGCAGCTTCACCTGCTTCGTGAGCATCCGGGACTTCGGCAGCGCCGCGGTCAGCCTGCAGGTGGCAGGTGAGCACCCTCCCCGGCTTCACCCTCCAGCTGCCCTGGGCCCCTTCCCCGCTGTGCCGCCCCCGACCCCAGGACCCAGGTGCCCTTTCCCCCATGTGACACCCCGCCCCGTCCAATCCTTACAGCTCCTCCACCTCTGCCCTCTGCCCCACTCCAGCTCCCTACTCGAAGCCCAGCATGACCCTGGAGCCCAGCAAGGACCTGCGGCCCGGGGACACGGTGACCATCACGTGCTCCAGCTACCGGGGCTATCCGGAGGCCGAGGTGCTCTGGCAGGATGGGCAGGGCGCACCCCTGACTGGCAACGTGACCACATCGCAGATGGCCAACGAGCAGGGCCTGTTCGACGTGCGCAGTGTCCTGCGGGTGGTGCTGGGCGCTAACGGCACCTACAGCTGCCTGGTGCGCAACCCGGTGCTGCAGCAGGACGCTCATGGCTCCGTCACCATCACAGGTAGGTGGCGGGGGTGGGGTGGGGTGGGGGTGCGGATGAACAGCTGGGGAGATGCAGGGAGCTGCTGCCTGGTTTCTAAAATATGAGTTGGAATTTAGGCAGGTTTTGGTGATCAGAAGCCTTTTTATTTATTTATTTTATTGATTCATTTTAAATATTTTATTTAAATTCAATTTGCCAACCTATAGTATAACACCCAGTGTTCATCCCATTAGGTGCCCTCCTTAGTGCCGGTCACCCAGTCACCCCCCACCCCCGGGTCAGAAGCCTTTTTGAAAAACATATTCATACATTTCAGGTGTCTCAAACCCTCCACCAAGAAGTCCTTAAGGGATTTGCCTGAAGGAGCTGATAAGGGTCGTTTGTAATAGTCGCCCTCTTCCGAGTGCCTTAGCTGGTGCTTGTGCTTCTTATACAGGGATGGGGGTAGCTCCCTGGACTCTGGGGGTGCGGTGGGAGTTCCAGGGCAGACTCCACATGGTGAGGGGGGGCTTTCCTCCCGGTGATGGGAAGGTTTTGCTGCGTGCATGGGCACCATGGGCACCACCGAGGCCCTGGGAGTCGGCTGTCCGCTGCAGGTGGGGGGAATCGCTGCTGCCCCCATGTGGTCAAACACCAGATCGATGTTGCTCATTTGGCAGTTCCCTGGATAGTGGGGTCTGGTTTGGGGTCCCAGCCCAAACACCCTCCCTTCCTGTAGTGCCCACCTCAGTGGGTGCTGCTTGTGCCTGGGGCGGGGGTGGGGGTGAAGAGGGCTCAGGCCCACCCTCAGGCCATGGGAGGACATCTCCATCTGTGTCGGGACATCAGGTTGGCTCCAGGGGCCTCCTCACATTTGCTGGTGTCAGGACAGCCGGTTCTGTCTGCCTGGTTGGCCTCTTTCCCCTTCCCATGACTTCCACATGCCTGGTGTGTTTCCAGAGAGAATAAGAAATACCAGGTAGAGTGAGATTGGCAGAAAAAGTGAAGCTTTCTAAGAAGGGAGGCAGGGGCCAAAGTGGGCTAGGGTGGCTGGGAGAAATCCCCAGGGACAGGTGGGAGTTGAGAAAGCCTTGAAAGATCGGTGGACTTTGTGATAATTTGCACACTGGGCTGAGATGGATATTTGCCATGCCGCGCAGAAAAGGTTTATGGGTGTAAAAGGAGTTGTAGGGAGACCGCTTACCCCATCTAAAGGGGGAAAAGAACCCTTTTATTTTAAACTTCAGTAGCTCACATATAAAGCACTTTTGTTTCAGAGATGAAACCAAAGCCCAGAGAGAAGAGAGAACTTTCCCCAAGTTTGCAGACATGCACAGTGGCTTTATTTTTTTTTTTGGGTGGGGGGGGACAGGCACCTATTTGAAAATTAGGTAAATGATAAATGCAATAGTTGGCACTTAATGTTTAGAAGGTGCATGAGCCCCCCCTCATCTGTGGGGTGTGTGGCCCTCGGCTCTGGGACCCGGCCGTGAGCACATGAGCCAGGACCAGAATCCAACCTTGAGCCTCTCAGCCTCATTTTCTCTCCTCCCCACCACCCAGCCTCCTGTTTTTGGAAGAGCAGGTCTGGCCTACTTTGGAGCCCTTGGCCTGTATTCCGCTTCAGGCAGCTTTGTGCCTGGTAAAACATTCTGGGATTCAGAATGTCAGTCCTGCAGCCTGGTGCCTCCCACACCCGCCGGAGGTTCGTGAAGTTACGTGTGCTGTGCTCTACGAAGCAGGCACCGGATGTGGAGCCGCAAGACCCAGGTCTGAGCCCCGCTCTTCACTCCAGGGCAGGTCTGGCCTGTGGCAGGCACTGTCAGCAGCCAGGGGGTGAACGCAGAAAGAGATCTTCCCTACTCCGGCCTATATTTCTGGGGCTCTGCTCCCTCCTTGGCTGCAGGAGCCCCAGCCAGGATCCCAGGGGTTTCTTCCGTGGGCCTCCCGGGCCAGCCTTCCTGGGCCCTCCTGTCAGCCGCCGTCCTCTCCTGCTCCCCTGGGTGACGGGCCCCTTTGGTTGCAGGGCCCTGAGCGGCAGCTCTGAAGGAAACATCTGCCGCGAGTGTCTGCGCCCCTGCCCGGGCCTCTGCTGCCGACGGCTGTCCTGGCGCTGCTGTCTGCGCTGCAGGTGCCTTCTGCAGAACCCGGGGGCCCGGCCGCGGCTGCTCTCTCCAGAGAGCAGAGCCAAGCAGTCCTGTCTTTGGCCAGCTCTGACGTCCCCGGGGCTTCTGCCCGGGACCCAGCATGGGCTCAGGGCCTGGGCTCCTGGCCGGCGTGCTCACAACAGCCGCTGGCCCTGCCCCAGGTGTGGGTGCCTGCAGCCTTCCCTGCGGGGTGAGGTGGCGAGCAGAAGGGCCCTCGCCGTCTCACAGCAGCATTCCCCTGGCAAGGCTCCTCCTCCGGGGTAAACCCAGGACCTCACCACGGCACCCTCGGTTCCCACCCCCACTGCATGTGGGGCTCCCCAAACATTTTCTGTTCAGGGATGGGTAGTAAATATTTCAGGCTCTGTGGGCCACAGACGATCTCTGTTGCTGCTGCTGATTTTCCTTCCCCTTCTGCTCTTCCTGTTCCTTTTTTGGTAACCCTTCACAAATATAAAAACTATTATTAGCCTACAGGCTGTACAAAAACAGACCACAGGCCAGATCTGGCTCGGAGACCAGCCGGCTCCCTGATCTATCGGATGGGGGATATCTCCAGGCAGGGCTGGAATAGTCAGAGAGGGCCTCCGGAGGAGGTGAATCTTAAACTGGGAGAGCGTTTGGGAGCATTTCTTTTTTTTTTTTTTTTTTTTTTTTTTGCATTTCTTTTTTTTTAAATTTTTTTAGTAGGGGAACCAGTCAGCAATGGCGTGGGGGCTGGAGGGAGCCAGTTGTCTCTGCCGAGAGGTTAGTTCACCAGCTTGGGTGGAGCAGAGGTTCCTATAGTAGAAATGGAAAGAAAGGTTGGGGGGAGGGTGAGCAGCAGCCACGTAATAGAGGTCTTTGAGAGGATTGAAGCGTTATTCAAGTCGGTGCGGAGCCATAGAAGGTTCTAGAGCATCATGGATGGCAGGCTCTTCAGCCTGCCAGGTTGAAGCATGTCTGCAGCAGCCATGGCTGGCAGGGTCTGGATGTGTCTTGGTGTGTGGGGAGGGGGCCTGGGAACTTCAGTGAGCTCCCTTCATAGTGTTTGGAGCTCCCCGTTCACACCTTGTGACCCCGGGTGTGCTGTCCTCAGGGACCAGGGGGCCAGGCGTGACCGTCTCTTCCCACTCTCCCCACTTCCCCTCCCAGGGCAGCCCATGACATTCCCCCCTGAGGCCCTGTGGGTGACCGTGGGGCTCTCTGTATGTCTTGTCGCACTGCTGGTGGCCCTGGCTTTCGTGTGCTGGAGGAAGATCAAGCAGAGCTGTGAGGAGGAGAATGCAGGTGAGTGAGGGTGTGTGCGTACATGCACGCGCACACGTGTCTTTGGGTACGTTGGTGTGTCTGTGACATCAACATGCAGGTCGCTTTCTGGTGACAGAATGAGCATGAGTGTGCACTTGGGCCCTGACTGTGTGTGTGGCCTGAGGCTGAACATGTCTGCTACGTGTAGACAGGAGTGAGCCGAGCCGGCCGGGGTGTGGCTTTGGGCGTCACTGTGTGAGGGTGTGTCTGCCTCCCCGTGGGCAGAGTCTGAAGCAGCTGCCCTTAGCTGGGCTGCGGTCAGTATGAGTTGACTTTGGCAGGTGGTGGGTGGACGTTGGTCAATAGGTGCTTTGAGCTTGACAGCTAAGTGTGTCAACTCTGGTGAGTGCGGGGTGAGCACGCATCGGGGAGTGGGGGGTTGATACTGGTGGGTGGTGGGGGGACACGCAGAGGCTTCCCCGGGTGAACATGAAAGTGGATGGTCAGAGGTGGGAGCTGGCTGGGCGTGGAGAGGGAGGGTGCATATGTGGAGAAGGGACAGACGGGTGGGGGCAGCGGTGGCGGGGGAAGCTGTAGAAGGACAAGTGCACAGGGAGGCGGGCAGGGCTGGGTGGATGGGTGAGCCGTGGGGTCGGTGGGTGGCCAGGAGGAGGGGTGAGGAGGCGGGGCTTGGCTGGGTGAGGGGTGGGCTCTGCTCTGTGCTGGTCTCAGACTCCCACCCTGTGCCCGACACCTGGACCGCAGGTCAGGCCTACGCAGCCCGCTCGCCTACGTCCCGCACTCCGGGTGGAGAACTGCAGTAACGGCAGTGGGCTGAGAGTCTTTTCTTTACCGAGTTCTTTTCTTCCAGGTGCTGAGGACCAGGATGGGGATGGAGAGGGATCCAAGACCGGTGAGTCTGAGCTTAGAGCTGGTCTTGTCGGCTGCGGGAAGGACACAGGGGCGGGGACAGGACTCTAGGGTCTGGAGCCACACTGGCTTGAGGTTTGAATGAAGTGTGTTCTGTGGACGGTGGTCCTCTACGCAGGTGAGTCTGGTCTTTGCTCAGTGTTAGGCCTGGATGTGAATCTCCCAGGTGCTGCTTCGTCTTTCCCGCCTCCCTGACCTTTCTACCAGGGCCAGTTTCACTCTGAGTGACCCTGCACTGTGGGGTCTGGTGGCTTCCTAGGGGAAGAGTGAGGGAGCAGGAGATGGGGCGACCTGGGCTTCAGCTCCAGCTGCCACGTGTGGGCTCCGTGGCCTTGAGCAAGTCACTTTGCTTTCTGGGCCTCAGTTTCTTCATCTTTGGGCCTTGGTTTCCCCCTGATGACTGCCTCCCTTCATAGGTTGTATGGGTTTAATTAGATGAGATAACGTGTATAGAGGGCGCGCTACCATCCCCGTGCCTGGTCAGTGCTCGATATCTCGGAGTCTTGTTAGTAGGCAGACAGTCCCGTTCTGGTTAGAGGCTGTGTGACTTTGGTCAAAGTGCTTTGCAGCTCTGGGGTCCAGAGTCCCTCTGTAAATGTTATCCTGACGCTGCCTCGATGGCACCGGAGGGCTGTGCTGCAGCTCTTTTGAGTGACTGGATACACGGGTGGTTTGCGAAGGGCGTGGTGCTTCAGAGACACAAACCCGGAGCCCAGCTTGGGGCGGGTGCCGAGCCACTGGTGTTTTGTCACCACTGGAGGCCTCCCTGCCCTCCCTTCTGGGGCTCCTGGGCTGGGAGAGGCAGGTTCCCGCTGAGTCATTTGGGATAGTGCCAGGTGACACCAGTCCCCTCCCCGCCCCCATGAAGGCAGCAGGAGACTGACACCTGGGGATGCTGAAAATTCTGCCAATTAACTCCCTGCCTTTGGTGTGGAGGCAGCCCTGGGATCAGGCCTCATTTTTCTTGCTCAGAGGCAGATGTAGTTGCCAGGGGGAGGAGGTGGGGCGAAGAGGACGGCCTAGAGATTTATTCAGTCTCGGTTCCGCATGACCCCAGGCCCACCCGGGGATGGCTGCAGCCTCCTGTAGCTTCTTACTGTGCCCCCTTTTTTTTTTTTTTTAAGTAGACTCAGCGTGCTTCCAATTCCCTAGCTCCCTGGAGGGCAGGGTAGCCGTTCCCATTGTATAGATGTGGGCAACTGAGGCCCAAAGAATGGGGAGTGACGGGCTGCAGAGCGGAGCTAGGCCTTGGGACGGCTGCCCAGGGCCCCTTCCCTGGGGCTGGGAGGTTCCCCTCATCCTCCCAGCCTCTCGCATCCCTGCAGAGCTCACCTCTTCCTCGGCTCCCGTCCCTCGTCCCTCTGCCCGACTGCTGACCCCATCACTTTCCGAGGTTCCCCCTCACTGTGTGCTCCTTCCTTTTTTGCAGCCCTGCGGCCTCTGAAACACTCTGAAAGCAAAGAAGGTAAAGACACGGGGTGCTGGAGGTTGTGTGTCTGTGTGTTTGTGCACCTGAGTGCGGGGCGCTGGGGAGGGTCGGCGGCGGTGGGTGGTGATTATCACCTGGTGCCCGGTGACCTGAAACTCTGTCCCCGGGAGAGCAGCCTTGACTGTACCCCGGTGAAATGGCCCAGGGCAGAGTAACCAAGGCCCCGGATGTGACGGGGGCATCACAGAGACAGGCATGTACTCCCGTCTCCTGTAACGGTCTAGGCCCGGGTGGTCTTCGGGCCACTGGTGTCCTCGACCTGGGCTCCATTTATTGGTTTCTGGCCTCTTCCACTCAGAACTTCCATCCCTCGGCCCAAGGGGGCTGCTCCAGCTCCCACGCCCTCTCCAGATGCAATGGGAGGGGGGGCGGGGAGAGGAAAGAGAGGAACGTTTTTTCTAGGGCTTGTCTAGAAATAGCTCCTGTTACTCCAGTTTCTGTGCTGGGGCAGGACCTCGTCACATGACGCCTCACTCGAGCCAGGCTAGGGAATGTGGCTTCGGGCGGGGCAGCCGAATTCCTGGTCCACGGTGGGTGGTTAGCAGGTGGGTGGTTAGCAGGTGGGTGGTTAGCAGGTGGGTGGTTAGCAGCCCGTAACAATCGTTAATACTCATCTTCTGTAACATCAGCAGGTACATTAGGGGGTGGTTGGTTGGGGGTGAGTTTGAGATTCTTTCTTACTGAAACCAACCAACAGCGACATCTCTGTATGTGTGTTTGGGTGGAAATATATGTGATCCTGTGTGTGTGTGTGTGTGTGTGTGTATTTTGAACGAGACATTCCTGGATGCAGACTTGCCACTCGATGTGAATGGCTCTTCCACCTAGAACATCAAAGTTGGTTGCTACAGGTCATGGAAACTTTCTCAGGTTGCCTGGGCATCCCTGTCAGGATATAGACTTTCACTGACTTCCTGGATGCTCATACCCGCACCTAGGGGAGGAGGGAAGGACGTAGGCCCTGTCTTCAGGAGACTTCCAGAAGGGTGGGGGTGGGGAGCAACGAGGCTCTCAGCGACCTCTACAAAATACGTGATTCAAGAGGGTCAGAGACTCAGACTTTGACAGAAGGCAGTCAGAGGACTTCAGGAAGGCAGCACTGTGCGGAAGAAAGAGGCCCCAGGGTTTGGAGGGGGGACCTTGGGGCTAGTCTCTGCCTCCGGCCTTCCAGGAAGTTCCCTCATCTGTGGAATGCACACCTCCCTTGCAAGGTGGTTGTGAGGATTAGACAGGGTGACAAATGCAGAAGCAAGAAGTCCTTTTGAATGCTGTAGAATGTTCCCTGGCAGTCAGGGACCTATGTTGGGGTAGGGAGGGATGGAGATAAGTTATCTGCCTCCTTGTTCTGAACCAAATGAGGCATAGAAGCATCGAGCAGATGGAGATGGAAATGTCAGCTTGGTACCAGAAGAGAGCTGCAGCTGAATGGCCTGGGTGCGGGGTGCAGTGGGCTCCCCGTTCCTGCTCCCACCAGGCAGCCTGGCCACCCAGTCTCTGGTCACGCTGGGTGCGCACACAGGCGATGCCCAGGAGGGAGGACTGCTTCCCCCGGGACAGACAGAGCCCAAAGAATGGGAGAGGGAGCGGTGGGGTCACACAGGCCCTGGTCCTTCTGAACTCTCCCCAAGCCAGGGGGTCTGAGTCCACTGGGTGCCCCCCCATGTGGAGACAAGGGTCAGAGGGACTCAGCATGGGAAGGGGAGCTGGAAGGGATTTCTTGCTAGTGGAGGGGAGGGAGCCAGTCCAGGGAAGACGGAAGGGAATAGCAAGGAGGGGGGCATGGAGGGGACAAGTGTGCCAGGGAGAGGAGGGCAGGTGATTGGGCAGCGTGCGGGGCAGATGGAGCTATGGGGCTGAGAGAGGGCTGGCGGGAGTTAGGCAGCCCCCCTGGGGCGCCTCTTGGTCTGTCTGATGGCCAGCCCTGGGCCTGCGCGGGCCTCCAGGGCGGTGCTCCGCAGAGGGGCTGCTGGTCAGACGGCAGTGGCCGCTCCCACAACACTCCCCACCCAGCAGTGCCTGGCCCTGGGCCTGGGCTCTGGCGCATGCCCAAGAGCAGGACTCCTGCATTTAGTGCCTTTCCCCCCATTTTTTTTCCATCTCAACATGCAGATGATGGACAAGAAATAGCCTGACCATGAGGACCAGGGAGCTGCTGCCCCTGCCTGGGGGCTCCCTCCCCTGGCTGCACTGGGGCCTCAGTGTGAGCCCTGCCCCCGACAGATGGCTCCCACCTCGGCGGGTCCACTCATTCTCCAAAGGACAGAGAGACCACCCGCAGCCTTATTTCTCCAATGGACGTGATTCCCAAGTCAGCCTGCTGCCTTATTTCTCCAGTGACACGATACGTAAACCATCCTGCTGTCTTCTTTCTTATGGACGTGATACAGACACCACCCCGCCGCCTTATTTCTCCAGGGGATATGCTGTGTGGACCGTCTGGCTGCGGCAACATTCAGAATGATCCTCTGCCTTATTTCTCCAAAGACAGGAGACACAGTCGCCCTGGCCTTCTTTCTCCAGTGGTCCTGATACACTAGTCATCATTTCTCAGCTTTTCCTCCTCACCGCTCCCCCCCACCCCGAAGCCCATCTCCTTAGAAAGGGCCACAGCAGCTTCAGCATCTCCTTGAGTCCACGGGCATCTCCCTCCTGCCTCCTCCTCCTCCTCTGGCCCCCACGTTGGCCTCCTCCCTCCCTCACTAAGTGAAGACAGGGCCCTTCCCCCCAGGCCCGCGGGGGCACACAGGTGCATGTTCTGGAACATGTGCGGGGACACGTCCTGACCTCCCTTCGCCCAGTCTCTCCCGTGGTGCCCTGGGCTGTGCCCTGTGAGCTCCCTCCCCGTGGGAAGCATGTGCTGGTCACACTGGGTCCCCGGGTATCTGCGTGGGCCCCCTGGGGGGTCCCTTCTATCCCTCTGCTTTTCCCTCCTTTCCTTTTGTTCATCCAGTCTAGTAATGTTCATTGAGCATCCATGGGGTGTCAGCACTGTGTTAGGTACCGGGGACCCAGGTGAGAAGACAAGCCATCCTTGAAGGAGCTCATCCTTCAACTGGCTTCTGTGAGGAGATAGACAACTGCGGCTCATGAGGGCCTCCTGCCCTGCCCCTCCTGTACCCCTCTTCTGTGCTCACAGCTTCCTGGATACCTCACTCCCACCCCATCCCTAACCCCTACCAGGGCAGGGGGTGGGGGCAGAAACCTGGAGAGACAGGCGGTTTCCAAAGTCTTTCCAGGTGTGAGCAGGTGGGCAGGCGGCCAAGGCACCTGGGCCCCGGGAGCAGAGGCACAGGTGAAGCCTGGGGACGGGGCAGGGCCAGGAGGGCGCAGGGACACAGCCTCTCGCCCCTCCCATGGTGCTATTCTGGGGCTGGGAGGACACCTCCTGGCTTGTCTCTCGCCGGCCCCCAGCCCCCGGAAAACTTCTGAAGTCCTCCCGCTGACATTTCTTCCCCGGGAATGGAAGAGGTGGCATGTCTAATTTAAATGTGGGACTCTGAGGAATTTTGTTAACTGGGGGTGTAATTTGGGAAAAATAAACGGCTTTGTAGAAAGGTTTTTCTCCGAGAAGTGTATGGAAGTGGGTTGGGCAGCAGGACTCGGCAGGAGGGATCCCCTCCTGGACAGTTGAGGCCAGAGGGGGCTGCCTGCATCTCCACCCTCTCACCATCCTTCAGTCGCTGGGTCTTTGTGGCCATGCAGCCCCTCCCCGGCCTCAGTTTCCCTCTTGGTAAAGTGAAGTTGGCTGTCTAGAAAGCCAAGCCTCTGGTCAGCATATGGGACTCCTCCCATACCTGGAAATGCCCCCTAAATTCTTTATCCAGGTAGACTCAGATCCTCAGGGCCACCTCTAGTGCCCCCATTTCACAGATGGGGAAGCCGAGCCCCGGTAGGAAGCTGAGGCCAGGGAGGGAGCTCTGCATGCTGCTGTTGGCTGCCCCCTGGGATCAGATCCAGGTCCAGGACCACACTCTGCCCTGTGACCCTGAGGGCACCCAGCTTCTCTGGACCTTACTTTTCTTTTATGAGAAATAGGCCTGAGGTTTTCACCATCCTTGCACCTCCAAGGGCTGAGAAGAAGGGGGTGAATGTGGCAGATGGACCGGGTTCCGGAGGACTGGGTTCAGGGATGCAGGAGTCTGCAGGGATACTGTGCCCACCTGGCACTGGGTGACAGTCTCGCACCTGGCCGGCCAGTCGCTCCCAGAGCTCCGTCGGCCGTGCCTTAGGCAACTTTGTAGATGGAGCGCAGTGACCTCAGTTTGCCCACCTGTAAAAGAGGCTTGATAACCAGGGCTTTTCCCTTCTGCCAGGACCAGGATAAGCCTCAGACACTGGATCAGTTGCTTGCAGGAGGGACCCAGCAGGTGTGGGACTTTCCTGGAGGTGGAGGGGTGAGAAAAGTGGCCACTAAGTCCCCTGTGATAAGTGCCCCCCAGAGCAGTATTTTTAGCCGCCTTTTCCTGGGCAAAGCTCCAACTTCTGCATTTTAATGGAGAAATAATTCTCACAGTGCGACAAGCTGTAGCCTGCAGGTGTCACATCCATATTAAAGAGGGGACGGAGCAAGGGTTCATTTGCCTGGCTCGAGGTGTGACCGGAATGCACCTCCAGGAGCGCTTGTGACCAGGGCTGTGAAGACCAATTAGTAGATCTGATCACTCAGAGGAAGGAGCCTGGGTAGGGGGTGAAAACAGCATGGCTGGGGGGCCCTGAGCCATCCTGATTGTCCTCTTTCGGAGCTCTGTGCCTCTGCTCACGGACAGAAACTGTGCCTTCCCCTCCCCAAGTCCCTTCCTGGGGAGGCACCTGACCTTGCTGAGCTTGTGAGCCAATGAGCAGAGACCCTGGTAGCTTCTGAGCCGGGCAGCGTCCAAAGGTCCTTCTGCAAAGCCCGAGTCTTAAACTGAAACGAGGAGCCAAGATTTGCCCCAAGTAGCAAAATCCCAGGCCTCCCGGAGAAGCAGGAGCTGAGGACGGCGTGAAGTGATGCGTGGGAACACTGCAAATGCAAACGGTGTCGTGTTAAACCAACAAGCAAACACAAACAGAACACCACAGGCCCAAAATGGCATCGCTTAGGCCAAGCCCCTTCACTGGGGCTTAATACACAATGGAATTGCACTTTGGACCTACCCCTCCGCCCCCCCCCGAAATACAGTCTACTTAGTAGGGATTTTCTTAGTTAGTAGGGTCACCAGTGAGGCTGCCACGTAGGCCCTCTCCTTCCCCCCAAGGGAGGATCTGCACACCAAGGGGAGTTGCTTTTCCCTGCCCAGGGAGAGCGGCCTTGCCTGGAACAATCCTTTTGCTCACAAATTTTCTTGCCCCACCCTCCTAGAAGAACCTTCCATTTTGTACAACTCCTGGGAGGTTCCCTCTACTGGCCAGATGGCCCGAATCATTTAACAAAGCCAGTGAGATCTTCAGGTTCACTCGGCTGAATTCCGTTACTTAACAACAGAAATGTACAGAGGGATTGTCGTCACCGCCAGCCCCCTCCACTCGGAGGGCCGCACCATTAGGGGTTGCTATCCTTCTAGACTTTTCTCTGGGCTAACATTTCTATAAAACGGACACCTTATGTATTGTTCTGCAGCTTTTTTTCTTTTTTTCAGTTTCTATTACCGTGTTCCCCACTCAGTTCTTTTTCTTTGCTTTTTATACTGAGGTGTAACATACATCTAGTGTTTAAAAGACGCTGGTCCTTAGTACAGGGCTGCGTGACTGTGTACACACTTCCCCAGGTGAGATACCCAGCTCTAGATATAAAACACTCCCAGAATCCAGAAGGCTCCCTTGTGCCCCTTCCATCCAATGGCCTCACCCAGGGATACTGTTCTGGCTGCTTTCTCCGTCGATTGGTTTTGATTTTTCCTGAATTTCGATTAAAAAAAATTTTTTTTTATTTATTCATGAGAGACACAGAGAGGGAGAGAGGCAGAGACACAGGCAGAGGGAGAAGCAGGCTCCATGCAGGGAGCCCCACGTGGGACTCGATCCCGGGACCCCAGGATCAGGCCCTGGGCTGCAGGCGGCACTAAACCGCGGGCTGCCCGAATTTCGATTGGTTTTGATTGTTCTTGAATTTCATATAAATCGAACCCCGAGTCCATACTATTGTGTGCCTCGCTTCTTTCAAGGACACCCCTCCTTCTTTTTGAATGGCTATGGAGTATCTCACGGTACTGCTTTCTAGAATATGTTTTCCAGTTCCTATCGTTTGGATACAAATAATGCAGGTGTGTGCTTGCGTTTTGACAGGAGGGAGCCCCAGAAGCGGGATCTCGGGGTCACAGGCCTGTTACTTTCAATGTTGGTAGAGTTGCCAGTCGTTTGGACAGCCTGCTTAGCCAGTGTCCGTGGCAGCAAGAACGAGCAAGCAAAGGACACTTAGGGCCACTCGCAGGATGGCTTCTGGACAGGGCAGGAAGGGTGCTGGGAATTCCCATACCCAGCTGGGCTTCAAGGGCCCTGAGGGGTGCACCCCACTCAGGAGTGGGTGGGGCCTGTGGTCAGCTCCTCCTCCCCTCCCTGCTCTGGGCCGCCTTCTCTTCAGTCCCTGCCCCTGTTCGCAGTGGTGACTATTTCACCACCACCGGGTGGTGCTTGTTAGGACACAGGACACCAGGGGCTCCTGGGGCAGATACATCCCAGCCCTCAGAGATAGAGCGTCTCTGACCTTTGTTCCTGGCCTTTCCCTGGTGTCTGAGCAGCAGAGCCTCCTCTCCTCAACCTCCCTCAGTGGATATTATTTCTCCACCCCCATCACCCTCCTCTGGACATGTTTCGTCACTGTCTTTCAGATGGAGGCTCTGGCCTCAAAAATATCTCATCTCATAATCGATTATTCTCTTACCTCCTTGATCCTGAGCGCTATACTTCTCGTGATACAACTCCGGATTCCATTAGTCCAATAGTTCTTAACCCTGCCTGCGCATTAGAATCACTCGGGAGATTTTTAATGATACTTGTGCTTGGGCTCCATCCCTAGAAGTTCTGATGCAATTGGTTGAGATCATGGCTAAATATTTGATGTGTGTGACCCAGAGGCCCTAGCATGGCTTACAAGTTAATGCAAAATCGTGAAAATCGTGAGCAGAGACCTTTGAGACCAGGCACATGAGACAAGCCAGCTGTTCTCTGCAGTCACTGAATCAGACCGAGGGGTGTTTGTTTTCTCACTAAAAGAAGCACAGAAAAAACAGGTACAAAGAAGGTTGAGGGAATCTGTGATCCTATGTGGATGAAGAAGGGGGATTCTGTGTTGTGGGGCCCAGGGGTGAGCAGGAACCCTGGGTTCTTGCCCTCAGTCAGACCAGGCACCCAGGCTCTGGGGGAGTGAGGAAGGACGGGATGCCATGCGTGAAGGCTCAGACCCTTCAGCTCAGGGTAAGAAATGGGGCCCCTCCCCCTCCCACTGCCTCCCTTCCCCCCCCCCCCCCCCCCCCCCCCCCCCCCCCCCCCCCCCCCCCCCCGTCTCTCTCCATCGCCCCCAGGCCTCCAGATGTGTACAGCTGGGTGGCTGGTTCCGGCTCCCTCCCTCTCTCCCTCCAGCACCGCATTCTCCAGGAGGGAAAGACCATCTGTCCTGCTCCCTGCAGCCCTCAGGGTGTGCCAGGCTCAAAGAGGCAGCCCTGCACTCCTCCTGCGTCTTTTTCCCATCTTTCCCTTCGTGTCTCAGACTCTCTTCCTCCCCAGGGGGTCCCGAGCCTCTACTGAACTGCAGACCAGCCAGTGCCTGGAGCCATGTCGCATCCTTCCTCTACCACTGCCCCCCACCAACTTCTTGTGGGGTCTCTGGCTTCTAGTCCTTCCTAAGTTGGCCTACCTGGTCCCACAATTCTCTGGGCCATGAGGCTCTTGGCGGGGGGTGCCTGGTCTGCACCTTATTCTGCTCCCTTCCTGCTCTCATGTTTCAATAACCTCTCCAAAGTATTTCCTGCACAATGCGACCACCACTCTTTTTTTTTTCTTTTTTAATTTTTTTTTATTGGAGTTCAATTTGCCAACATATAGCTTAACACCCAGTGCTCATCCAGCCAAGTGTCCCCCTCAGTGCCCGTCACCCAGTCACCCCAACCGCCCCTCCCACCTCCCCTTCCACTACCCCTTGTTCATTTCCCAGAGTTGGGAGCCTCTCATGTTGTGCGACCACCACTCTTGGGGGGTTGGAGGAAGGGCCAACGTGCATCTCTGCCAGCCGCTGACCTGACACTGCCTTATTTGCTAAGATAATTTAGTGCAATTTCCTGCTAATGAATGAAAGCACTATTTTTCTCTTCCTTTAGCTTTCATAATGGCTTTGAAGTCCATGTGCTCGCTGATTGCGCCTTCAGAGAACCTTCCGGGAACCCGGAGGGGGCCAGGCTGCAGATGGAGCTCGGCCTCCTTGGGGGACCATGCTAAGGGCCTGGGTGACACGGCTGGGGCGCTGATTTCCTTGGTGGCTCTGTCTCCGCCGCCCTTCCGGGTGTCCGCCTGCCGCTGCGGCTGGGAGGATCTGGCTCAGCGCAACAAGAGAACGCTGGCAGCCAGGGACCCCAGACCTAGGGCGTGTGTAGAAGGGGCTCTGCTGAGAGAGGGGTGCATTCGGCTGTGTCTGGAGGGCGGGCGACGAGGGAGAAGGGGACAGAGATGATGGGCAGAGTGGCCGAAGTGGCGCGCACCACATTCAACCCTATTTACCAGCCTTTGCTGCGGCTCCCCGACTCCCACCGGGTCCGCCCTCTGTCCCCTCCACCTGCGCAGATCCTACACACTCCTCCGGCATCCCCCCTCACCTCGGGCTGCCCTGGGGGTTCACTGCTAGGGAAGGCACCGGCTCCTTCACCCTTCCCCGGGAGTCCATCCCCTTCTCCGCAGAGCAGGCCTGTGGCCCCCCACTCAGCCCTGGGCACGGAGCAGACCCTGGGGGTTGCAGGCCGGCCAGCACCCAGACCACATCAATCTGAAGGGAAGGGAGGAGCCTGGAGTTTGCTTCTGCATCATCCCTGAAAAAAGAATTTCCCGGGGAATGAGTAATATAAGTGAGGCTGCCAAGGGGTGATTAACCTATTTAAAGGAATAATCTATTTTAAAAATCTCTTAGAAGTACCTATTTACCCAGAAACAATTGATATGGTAATTGCAAGTCATTCTCTCTCTCTCTCTCTCTCTCTCTCTGTCTGTCTGTCTCTCTCTCTTTGTTATTTACCAGAGAAGGTTCCCTAAACTCCCTTTGCCCACTCCCAGGTTCGGTGTAGAAAATACTATCTGCTAGCTCTTGGGGAGCTGGGTACAAAGTGCTCTGCGTCCTTGCAGTGGTGTCTGTAAAATAGGGCCAAGAGTAAGTAGCACCCTCCTTCCCTGGGTGACTGAGATGGAGACAGATCACCCGCAGGACAGAGGCTTCGCGGGGCCGCCTCACCTGCACTTAGTGTGAAAGGAAGACTCTGAGCAGATGGCACTGGGCTCAGTGCAGACAAAGGAGAGGGGACAGACAGTCAGACAGGGTGGAGGAGGGTGGAGATGGGGGTGGGGAGGATTGCTCATTGCTCAGCCGAAGATGGCAGTTGAAGGAGCCCCAGGTGCCACGGCCCCCCTGGATACCAGCATTGCAGATCAATGTAATCCCTTGGCCTGCAGATCGATCCTGCTTTCTCAGGGTTTAATTGGTTTGTTGGCTTTGGCTTGGGGGAGAAAAGAAGCTCTTTCCCAAGGAGAGGAGCTGCATCAGAGGCATCCATGGCGCCTCCATTCCTGCTCACCCCCACCAGAGGGATGATGGGGCAACAGGCAGATACCATTCCTACCCCCTCCCCAGACCCTGGCCAGTGCTCTCTCAGCCTGCTGGAGTGGGGTGAGCCATGCCAAGATGCTCCTGGGGGTGGTAGTCCAACCCTGTGCACCTGCTCTGGCTCTGCTGCACCTGCTCTGACTTGGCCCTGGCTGGTGGGAGTGCGTGGGTGAGGTGGGGGGAGGAGGAGGTGAGGGAGGATGGGGAGGAGGGCAAAGGACAGCATCCACAATCTGGTACATCAGCCTGCCCAAGAAGGGACCCTCAGCCTCCTCTCCACTGTCCTGTTGAGCTCAGAAGCGGGGAGCTATTGACCAGAAACTGGAAGCAAAGCTCAGAGGAGAATCCGGGAGGCCTTTGTCCCCAGCTCAGCACTGTGTCCATAGGGATTCTGCTATATAGCCCTATGGGGTTCAATCTGAGGATAAGAACATGGTATCCCTTGCAGGGGGTAGAGCTGCCCAACAGAGTGGAATTCTCTTTGCAGCCCCCACAGGCAAGCCCCTCTGGGAGGAGTACATGTTTCATTGGTGGTGGCAGCAGCAGCAGCCGAGACCTTTTGGGGCATCTCTCCTCCTGGCCTCAGCAGCCTCCTTTCCTCAATCCTGTATTTTTCCTAATAAACGCCTTTAAAATATTTATGAAGGCAACTTCAATGAAGTAACACAACATTGCTTTAAAATTATTTTCTTCTTCTAATAGGTAGCTTTGGCATGAGCTCCGAGTCCCAAGCTTCTGAGGACAGGCCCACCAGGGTAAAGGGCTGTCTTTTAATGAGCTAAGCAGTGGGGATCCTTCCCTCTCTTGGGGGGCCTGACCTGGTGGCAGGTGTGGAGCTGAGACAGTTTGATAGGGCTCGGGGACCAGAATCTGGAATGTGGAGAAATGGGTCAAGGGAAGAAGGAGACTGGAGGAGGCTCTTGGAAGAACTGACAAGGGAGGAGCTTGAAACCATGGTTTCTCTGGAGCCATGACAGCACCCCTGGGCTCCGCTCCTAGGGGTCTGAGAAGCCCAGAAGGTGGCACTCCTGGATCTGTGCCCCATTTTGTTGATAGGAGTGGGGAAGGGCTGTGCTCTAGAAGGGAGTGATGGATGCCATGGGTTGGTGGGGTGCGGCCAGGGGCACCTTGCCTCTGAATAGCTGGTGGCTGAGCTCAGCGACTCCCCAGCAGCCCCAGAGGGGGAAAGATTGGATAGCAGCACCTTGTGTGCATATGTTGGGAATGGGATTCAGCAGCTGGCCTCCAGGTTTGTCTGTCTGGCCTTTGAAACTCTAAGGAGCCCTCGCCTGCCCTCTTTCTTGCACAAATGCCTGTGTTGCTCTCCCACGTCAGCCTGATGTACCTTGTCCCCCGTACAGATGGGGACATGGACACCCGTCCCTACGCCCCTGCCCTTCCCTCTATCCTTATCTATCTGGAATGGAGGGGAGGTCCTGATGGAGACATTTGGAGAGAAGGGTTCTATCCTCACCCTGTTCACGCCCCGAAAAGTCTCTTTCAAACAAGAACTGTTTTCATCACCATCGCCTAAAGCCTGGAGCTGCTCTAATTATGTGTCAGGATGGAATCTGACAGGAAGCATTTTAATTATTAATTTGAAGTGTGCTGAGTGTCGGGATGGAGGAGGGCCGGTTCCTTCAGCTCACTCACGTCTGTTGGGAGCTCATTAGTGACACCTCAGGCCTTCCAGGACTCTCTGTCCGGCCGGAGCATCTTTCCTGCCATGGCCCAGGGCCCGCATCTCCCACTCCTCTGCCCTCTGACCCCTTGCTTGGCACAGCTCGGTATGGTTTTCCTTGCTCACAGAGTCCTTCAGCAAGGAGCCTACAGATCCCATTCTATAGATGGAGGGGACTGGGAGGAGGGGGGAGAGCGGTGAGAGGCGCTGCCCGCAGTCATGGCACACAACAGCCAGAGGCAGAGCAGAAATTTTGGGTTTTCCAACTTGAGCTCTTTGGTTCTTGGCCACCCGTGGATGTGGCCTTCTGCTAGGCTGTTCTTCCTCTGGTGTCTTATCTTCATACTTAACCTTATCTGTAGTGGCACACAGACTTTTCTCCAATTTGCTGCATGCGTCTGACACTTTCAAGGATGTACACTCCTTTACACTCAGGCATGGGCATAACCTTCTGGGGTCTGGGGCTGGCCTGCTTGTACTGCTCCAGGGAAGGGAGAGTCAGGGCCTGCCACGGACTGGGGACGTCATCTGGCCTGTTGCCTCTTCTGCCCCCGGTGAAGGGAGACTGGTCCTCTGCTCACTGGTTATGTTCTAGATATGACCCTCCACACTCTCCTGTGTATCAAGACCTGATCTTCCTATCACACATCATCATTTCTGCATTTCTGGATTCAGAGCCACCAAGTCCCAGCTCTGGAGCTGACAAATGTACTGCTTCATATGTGTGCCTGCTGACTTGCTTCTGTATCTGAAAGGACCGTTTGTTGCCCCTTGGAGCCCCAGGGTTTTTGAGGTTGAGATTGTGTTCCCATCCCTGGCTTTCCTCCCTGTGTTGCTGGCTGCCCCGGGGAAGCCCGGCCCTCTCTGGCTGATCCCCATCCTCCCCAGGGCATGCCCGCCCCTGCCCACCTCTGGAGGGCCGACACGCAGGAAGTTGCTCTCAGCCAATGGCCTCTGGTTCGTTTCCTTATGCGGCCTTCCTTTACGGTAGATCCCAAGCCACGGTTGGTTCGATGGAGAAGTCATGGTCCACGAGGGGAGATAACATTTATACAAAGTTGAAGTAGGAGGAGCTGTGGGGTCCACAGGAAGGAGGAAGAAGCCCTGGAGGAATTGGAGGCGGCTTCCCAAAGATGGTGCTCTATGAACTGAGTCTTGGAAGATACTGGTTTGTAGTCATGGTTGGGTGCAGGAAACAGAAGCTACGGCATTTTAAGCAGAAAGAGGTTGAATACAGGGTATTGGGTGTTTACAAAATCACTGGAGGGGCTGAAGGAGCAGGCTTGAGGCTGGGTTTCCAGGAATGGCTCCAAGAGCAGCACAGACCTGACCGGCCAGCACGCTGCCATCCTGGCCGCAATCAGAAAGGCACTGTGGTGGGCTGGATCTCGTGCCGGATTCCCTGAACCCGTGAGTGTTATTTTATATGGCAAGGGAGACTTTGTGGTTGTTATTAAGTGAAGAACCTTGAGATGGAAAGATTATGCTGGATTATCCAGATGGACCCAATATAATCACAAGAGTCCTCATAGAAGAAGGAGGCAGGAAGCAGAGTCAGAGGAGGAAAAAGGGAGATGGGATGACAGAAGCTGGCTTGAAGGTGGAGGAAGGGGCCATCAGCCAAGGAATGCGAACAGCCTAGAAATCGATTCTCCTCTACGGCTCCTGAAGGAACGCGGGCCCGATGACCTTGATTTTAACCCAGCGAGACTGACTTTGGACTTCCGACCTCCAAAGCTATAAGAGAGAATTAATTTGTGTTATTTCAAGCCTCTAAACTGTGGTCATCAGTTTTAGTAACAAAAGGATGTGGGGGGCGGGGAGGAATCACTGGAACCAGTGGGTCTGGGGACCAGGATCGTGCCCCCGCCTCTCTGCACCCTTGACTCTGAAGACTTCATGCTGAAATGCTGCTGCATTTGCGCAACTGGGCTGCAGGCCGAAAGCAGCCCAGAGCAGCCATACAGCCTCCAAATCTGCCTTCCGAGTCTTGCCAAAGTGCCTCTAATTGCTGGAACGTAGCTCAGACACGGAGCCTCAGCTGCAAGGGGGCCCAGAAAGTGTCATTTTTAGCTTTCCAGCCACAGACGTCCAGCAAGGCCACGAGGAGGGGGTAGGAAAGGGATGCCGAGTGTTGATCAAACATGCCAGCCAGTGGGGAATAATGGATGATGACGATGAGTAATATGCCTCAAAACCTGTCTGTGGGCGCGCTCTGAAAGCGTCACCTTGGCCCATGCACGGGGGTTGTTGAACTGTCCCCTGTAATCCCATGAAGCTAAGCTATTTGCCCAAAGTCCCACAGCAAGCAAGTGCTAAAGGCAGGCTCTGAACCCAGCTGTGCTGGACTTTAAAGCCCGAGTTCTAACCAGTACGCAAGACAGAGGAGAAGCAGGGGTCAGTCCACGAAGGGAAGCGGCCCCAGAGAACACAGAGGCATGAGGGAGTCGAGCACTGGAGGGACTGAAAGCTGCTCATCTGCCCTCACTGGAGGCTGAGTGGATGGGAGAGGCAAGGAGAGCTGAAGCCTGCGGGGACCAGGCTGTGGGGGGACTCGGGGTCCTGCTGTGTAATCCTAAGGGCCACTAGGAGCCACTGACATTTCCTCCTCTTTTCCTTCTTTTCTTAAGAGCTTTTAAGGCAGGAGAGGGAGAAGTCGTTTTGCATTCTGTAGGTAAGGAATGGCTTACACTAGAGATTGGGGAGCTGAGTCAGACAGAATATACCGAGTCCTGACCCTGGCCATACCCTGAGCCCCGACCCTGGTTACACACTGAGCCCTGACCCTGGTCACACACTGAGTTCCGACCCTGGTCACACACTGAGCCCCGACCCTGGTCACACACTGAGCCCCAACCCTGTCACACTGAGCCCCGACCCTAGTCACACACTGAGCCCTGACCCTGGTCACACACTGAGCCCCAATCTTGATCACACACTGAGCCCTGACCTAGGTCACACACTGAGCCCTGACCCTGGGCACACACTGAGCCCTGACCCAGGTCACACACTGAGCCCTGATCCTGGTCACACTGAGACCTCACCCTGGTCACACACTGAGCCTTGACCCAGGTCACACACTGAGCCCCAACCCTAGTCACACACTGAGCCCCAATCTTGATCACACACTGAGCCCCGACCCTGGTCCCACACTGAGCCCCAACCCTGGACACACACTGAGCCCCGACCCTGTCACACTGAGCCCCAACCCTAGTCACACACTGAGCCCTGACCCTGGTCATACACTGTGCCCTGAGCCTGGTCCTGTACTCAGCCCTGACCCTGGTCACACACTGAGCCCCAATCTTTTTTTTTTTTTTTTTTTGAGCCCCAATCTTGATCACACACTGAGCCCTGACCCTGGGCACACACTGAGCCCTGACCCAGGTCATACACTGAGCCCTGATCCTGGTCACACTGAGACCTCACCCTGGTCACACACTGAGCCTTGACCCAGGTCACACACTGAGCCCCAACCCTGGTCACACACTGAGCCCCAACCCTGGTCACACACTGAGCCCTGACCCTGGTCACACACTGTGCCCTGAGCCTGGTCCTGTACTCAGCCCTGACCCTGGTCACACACTGAGCCTCAATCTTGATCACACACTGAGCCCTGACCCTGGTCACACATTGAGCCCCGACCTGGTCACTCACTGAGCCTTATGTTTAGACTAGGCTGAGTGAGTCCTATCCCTGGCCTTTTCCTGAGCCCTAACTCTGAATGTAGACCGAACCTGTCCAGCAGCTGAGTCCTTATCTCATTCAATTATCCCAGGAATGCCACCGATCACTGGGGCACTCCGATGAAAAACCGGTTCACTCAATATAGCTGTTCTCTACTGCTGTGTCCATGGCCCGGAGCTCACATCTTTAAAAAGCAGAGAAGTGTCATCTTCCTTGTGAAGGATGACTGGACAATGCTTGCTTTGCACCTGATGAATTGAGGAGAAATAAGGGCAGGGAGAGGAGGGGGAAGAGAGGAAAGTGAGTTTCTAGAACATTAAGCTGCTTTTTCCATAATGAAGGGAGCTCTCACTACCAACCTGGAGCTCCCTGATAACCAGATGGGAGTGCGGGAGCACCGAGGGACAACCAGAGCTAGGTGTGCTCTGCTGCCTCCAGGAGAAAGCTCAGCCCCTGGGCCTTCCCACAGCCGCATCCAGGTGGGGTCCTACCCAGTGTGAAGAGGTCTGAGGAGACCAGGGAAGCAGGACCAACCCAGCTCAGACCTTACTGGTGCCTACTGGCTGGAGGTGGCTGGATGCTGCAAGTCAGAGGAGGAGGCTTCTGTAACTGGTGCTCTGGGGGATTGGTGAAATAGCTACAAATCCTATCTGATTTGAGGATTCCTTATTAAGAAGTACAAAAATCATCCTCCGGCCCTATAAAGATGCTCTAGACTAAAAAACAAATCGGGGCACCGGGGTGGCTCAGTCGGTTAAGCATCTGCCCTTGGCTCGGGTCATGATCTTGGGGTCCTGGGATCGAGCCCCACATCAGGCTCCCCGATCAGTGGGGAGTCTGCTTCTTCCTCTCCCTCTGCTACGTCTCCTGCTTGTGCGCACTCTCTGTTAAGTAAATAAATAAGATCTTAAAAAAGAAAAAAGCTGGGTGAGCGCCTTGGCACTTCCAGCGAGGTCGGCCACCTCAAAGAGCAGGAGGGTCAGGCAAAGTGCCCTCCTCAACCCTTTGCTCCCCACCAAGACCTGGAAGGACACCCCGTCCCCTTGGAGAGATTGTAGGTGTCATGACCCCCACTCTGGATCTGGGAAGAGGTTGGAACCACGTGGGCAACGGAAGGCGGTTGGGGGCCTGAGAATCAGTGAGAGACGTAGCCACTCAATGCACATCCACCAAGTACTTGTGGCAACTCCCGGGAGCGCGTGGATTATTCCTGCCCTCCAGGGGCTTGCAATCCGCTGGAGCAGACAGCTGTGTGCGGGACATAAACCCCAGTGCAGTGATGAGGGTGGATCTAGGGCATGTTCTGGGACGGCAGGAGAAGAGAGGGCATGGTAAGAGATGCACTGAGGGCAGCTGGGAGCAGCAGAGGAATCAGACTTGCACACCTGAAGGAGTCCCTGCAAATGACTGAGCGCCACCCGGCCAGGTAGTGGGGACGTGGGGAGTGTGGGGAGCCATGAGAGCCCCCCGCCCGACCTGGACCTGGAGGGGGCTGGTTGCTCTGCTTCTGCTGTTTCCATGTGGGAGACCAGCCCACTATTGTCAGATCGTTTGTTTTTTTTTTTTTTTTTTTTTTGTTTTTTTTAAAGATTTATTTATTTATGATAGACATAGAGAGAGAGAGAGGCAGAGGGAGGGAGAAGCAGGCTCCATGCCAGGAGCCCAACGCGGGACCCGATCCCCAGGCTCCAGGATCGCACCCTGGGCCAAAGGCAGGCGCCAAACCGCTGAGCCACCCAGGGATCCCCCATTTGTTTTTTTTTAAGACAATTTTCTTTAGAGCAAAATTGACGGGACTTCCCCCCACCCCGAAGAAACCTGGGAATCTGTATTTTTATGTAAAATCCTCTTCAGAACCAAACCAAACTATGTGTGGGGAGCCAAACAGGTGTTCAGGCCACCAATTTGCAAGTGCTGCATGAGAGGAAGAGAAATGCCCAGGGAAACTGGAGAGTGAGTGGGGGTCAGCTCGGCCCGAGCAGGGGTCCGGGGGCTAGAGAGGTTCTCAGAGCGTCCCCCGCTTCTGCAGCTTCCAGCCTGCGCCCAAGGAGCCCCTCTCTGAGGAAGGCTGAGGGAAGGCCTGGATGGGGCTCTCCGCTGAGGAAGGCAGGAACCGGGGACACCAGCTGGGGAGTGGGCCAGACTGTATTCCATGTCTGGGGCCCCCCCGCAAGATCCCTCCCCTTGGCCACACCAGATCTGGGGCGAAGCCGATCCTGAGAGGTGTTGGCATCTCGTCCAGGGACGCTGCGGTGTGCCACCCATTAAAGGAGTGTTAGGCTGAGCACCCCTGGACCTTGTCCTAAAGCCACCTCTTCACCGGGTGAGCTCTTGCTTCATGCTCCTGGCTCCTCTCACAGAGATCTCCTCTGCGCCCCCCCCCGCCCCATCCCTTGGGATCACAGGGGTGCATCCGCTCATCTCCACCCCACACGGGCCCAACACTGGGCTCATCACTCCTGGGACTCATCCTTTCTTGTTTGCTAGTTTTATGGATTGAAATCTCCACGCTCACCTTGGGTCTCTGGGACAGATCGTACCTCCCGACAACGTCCCTGGAGGGAGCGGTCAGTCGTGGGGGCAAAGAGAGATGGTAGCAAGACTGCAGGCTGTGGGCAGGGGCCAGAGTTCTGTCTTGGCCCCCGTACTCCTGAGTCACCAGCGAACTTCCCTTCCCCACCTCTCCAAAGTGTGTGAAACGTCACAGCCTCCTCTGGGGCCCTTCCCATAATCAGTGGGCTTGGTTCTGTCCCTACAAAGCTCTCCTAGGAGGGCCCTACCACTGGCCCCAGAGAATCCTCGTAGAAGTTGGGATCCCCCGGCTTTTATCCACTGTTCCTCTATAGGCTGTGGCCTGTAGTGACCTCAGCCCTGTGTTGCCCTCTTGAGGGTGGAAGGTGGGTGGGGCACAGCAAATGGCAGGTGAGCTGGTGCCTGGAGACGGGCTCTGTGACACTTGTAAGATGGCAGGCGGCGGGGGGGGACGTCCTGCTGGGTTTGCACCACCGTGTGCTTGCCCGCAGCGGGAAGCTCCTGCCGTCCGTGTGATCCGGCGGGGATGGGAGGGACAGCAGCCTGAGCAGGGACCTGAGAGCCTCAGGCAGGTGTGTGAGCTTGAGTGTTCCTGGCAGGGAGTCAGATCTGATCAGGCTTGGTGCCTGGGCATGGACAGCACGGGCCTGAGGTCACCCACCTGGGTCTCCTTGGCTGCCACGGCCCGGGACAGGTGAAGTGGGACACGTGGGCGTCGACAGTGGCCGTGCTCCTCTGTGTAGCCGGCCTCCGGGGCAGGCAGGCGGGCAGAGTCAGGTCTCTTCAGGGTCTCGGCTAGTTGGCCCGGAAGCGGCCAAGGGGGCCCTCGCGTCCCAACCCCTGCCCTGGCGGGAAAGGAAGGTTGGGTGAGAGAGCTTTGCAGGAGGGATGCTTAACCTGTTGGATATGATGACTTTCGGGGGCTTCAGCGTGTTACCTACCGACGTGCTCATCACGTGCTGCTCTTGTCCATTCATTCACGCCGGCCCCTGCCGTGGGCGCCTCTCCTGCTAATGCTTCCCTGAGCCCTCCTAAATCTATTCTCCAGGTGCCCGACCAGACGGGAAAGCTGGGGTCCTTCTCCGCAGGCAGGAGGATGCCCTGGCTCTGAGGAGGGTGAGGGGACCCTTAGTCCCTTGCTGCTGCCGGTCGCATCTTTCCCAGATGGCGCCGACACACGGCCTCTGCTAGAGCGAGGTCTCTCTCTGCTGCCCACTGAACGGCCGCCCCAGACATCTTTGTAACCCCCCCCCCCCTTTTCCAGCTGCCTGAGTTCTACTCCATTGCAAATGCATTCCATCTCCAGCCCTCCTCCTCCCAGAAGCCTTTTCTACACCCTATAGTCCCTAACAAACGCCAGTTCAGCCCAGACCAGAAAGGGGTGGCCATGTATTGGGCTGAAGGCCTCATCTTCCAGGCTCTGCTGGAGATACGAGAAGGGGAAAGGTTCCCTTGGACCTGGAGCTATATTCTGCTGGTCATCTCATCCTTGGCCCAGAGCCACAGGGAACAGGGTTGGTTGGGGGGTTGCTTCTAGGAGTCCTGCCTACCGCTCCGGAGGCCTGAGGGGCTGAGCTGGGGGAGGCAGGGCCTGAGCCCTGGTGAGCCCTGGTGAGCCCTGGTGAGCCCTGATCTGTTGTACCAAGGGAAATCTGCACTCTGGCAACGTCTCTGCTCGCAGGGGTCCTGCCTTGGTCCCCTTGAAGCATGTGGGAAGCATGAAGTGTCCATTCAGATCCCCTTTCTGTCCTTAGGAGCTGGTCATTTGGAACAGGATACTCTACGTCTCTGGGCCTCAGCTTTCTCCTCTGTAAGCTGGTAACAGTCTGAGTTACTTGGAGGGGTGTTGTAGAGCAGGGGAGGCCATTTACACACGGTGTCTAACACACCAAAGAGTAGGTATTCCATAAACAGTTGCTCTTAGGTAGTGTAAAAAAACACTAGCAATGTCAAGTCCCCAATTTCTGACTGTGCAACTTTGAACAAATTCCTCGTGTGTCCGTTAGCATCCTCGCCTGTAAGGTGAAGATTGTGCTTCATCCATGTATTCAGTAAATAATTACTGAGCGACTTGTGACATGCTGGGCATTACTAAACCTGGCATTTACTGTTAGTTAAAAGATGTGGCCCAGTGCCTGGCATATATGAGGTCGTCAATAACTCAGTTTTCTTACACAAGTCACAGCTGGACGGTGGCAGGTAGAGGGGGTGGCACGGAGGAAGGGGACTCAGGGGTGAGGGTGGAAGGCTGGGCCTGCCTCAGATTCCCAGCCTCCTTCCCACACTTACACTTTCCCCCTTCAGCCAACACGGCCTCACTTTGCCTCTAAGCGAGGTGTTGGGGAGGGTGCTGGGGCCTCTGAAGAGTTTGCCGTCCTTTCTGCCCCTTGGTCCCGTCAGACCACTTGCATAGCCTGGATTGTCCGTTGCCTGTAAAATGGAGACCGTGGTGTCTCTTTGTTCTCAGACACTGGGGACACGGCCATGTGCCCACCTCAGTAAGAGTGGTCTCTTCACCAAGCTGTTCCGCCGCCTCATGCTCCTGGCTCCTCTCCTGGGCCCACACAGTCTGGACCCAGTGTCACCTCTGGCTTCTCAGCACTGGAGCCCCCCACCCTTCCCTGCTGGCTTTGTCCGGCCCCCAGCCACACCGGACCAGGTCCTCTCAGGGGAACCGTGGGTATGTGTGTGCATAAGACCTGACACACGAGGTCTACGATCAAAGTTGATCGAACGAATCCACAGTGGATGCTCCTCTGCAAATGGGGCTTGTTCCTTCAACCCTCCACCGTTTATCCAACTCATAATCCATTTGGTGCCAAACCCCGTGTCAAGGGCTGTGGCATTTACGTCACCAATAGCCAAGCTCGCCAAAGACTGAAATGTCATTCACAGGTTTTCTGCTCTCAACACCTCCCCATCCCCCCCAGGCCACCTGACTCCCAGCCCCCCAGCCCCCTCCTTTACTCCCAGAGACTAGAGCCCTGGCTCCACCAGATTTTGGCTGCAGCAGAGGTCAGAGTGCTGCGCCACTGAGTTTGGGGTCAAATCCTGGTGCGTAACCCACCCGGTGCCCTTAGACAAGTTACTTAACTTCTCAGAGCTTCATTGCTCTCATCTGGAAAATAGGCGTGAATAAAACTGCTTATCTCGTCTTTGCTGCACGGAGTAACTGAGATAAGGCACACGCTTAGAACACTGGCCGCACGCGGTACAGGCTCCGTGAACGCGAGCTGTTTAGGATGGTTGTGACTCCTCTCTGTCACGAGCGCCCACCTCCCTCCCCCTCTGCACTGTTTGGCACAAGCCTGAGCTCCTAGCAGGTGGTCAGTGAAATAAGACTTCCCAGAAACGGGGACACCTATGGACCTGCTGGGTGAGGAGACCCAGAAACTGGTAGAGGTTCTAAGGAGGCGGGGGAGCAGCGAGGGGCTGTCCCTGGAGGAGCAGACAGGGTCTCAGGGCTGGCTGTGTCTGTCTCAAGGACCGGGAGCTCGTGACATGTGGGAGCCGGGCATCCCACAGTTCAACAGCTCTGACGGCCACGTGCTGTGTTTGAAGTCCTAATAAGCAAGCCACGGGGATCCCACCCAGTGTCGGGGAGGCCCACCCTGGCTGTGGCATAGTTACAAGAGGAGTCCGTTACTCCTTTGTTTTCCAGAACCTATACCCCCTTTTCCTCTTCCAGGAACCCCTTGCGCCTTTGGTCCACATGAGGCAAATCGCCAGGTGGTGAGGCAGGGGAGGGCTGACCGAGGTCAACCGTGGCCAGGGGTAATCACAGAGCCGGAGTGGCTGGGTGGCTGCGGGGGAGGCTTCTGGGAGACGGTAGGGCCTTGCCTGGGGATCTCTCGGAGACCTCTGGCTCTGGGCCTCAGTTTCTTCCTCGGTGAAATGGGGACCTTCTGTAGGTTGCTTTTCCCTGCCCGTTGTAAAGACCGGAGACTGTAAGTCTAGGAACAATCTTGCCATCGGGGAGGAGAAACAGGTCTGGGAAGTGGATGTCTTCCCTCAGGGCGAGGTGTGCTCAGACCTGGGCGGGGACCACCTGGACTGCAGGACCCAGCTGCTCCTTCCTCAGGGGCGCCCCTGGGGTTCATAAGCCACGTCTTGTCGGTGAACTGCCTGAGTGGCCTGGGGCTGCCAAAGGGGCTCAGACCCCTGGCTCCCAGGCCAGGCCCGGGCAGGGGGCAGGGTTAGCGCGGCCCACCCACCTCTGGATTTACCCCGAGGCTGCGCCGTGGCTAGAGCTAGACTTCTGACCTCAGCCCAGGCCTGAGGGGAGATCCCCACACTGCAGTCGCCCACCCTAGGCCCGGCCCACATCGCGGGGAGCATCCCTGGCCGCTGCTCCAGACTGGCCTACAAATTCTCTGGGTCTCCCCACTGCTGGGGCTGGACAGCATCTGCTCGGGCCCCTCCGGTGGGGGCACTGGTGCTGCCAGGGGCAGAGACCCCCTTCCAACGGGTCCTGGTGGGCGGAAGCCTGCCTTCATCGAAATGTGTGGCATGAGGACCCCACAGGGTGTCCTGTCGTGCTGCTGCCACCACCTCCCTGCACTGAGGGAGGGGCCGTGTATCGAGCTGAAGCAACCTCCTGGCCTCAAGCTGCCGTGGAGGGGACAAAGCAAAACAGTGATGGAGGGATGGCTCCCAGTTGACAGAAGTGGTTCTTTCCTGCGTGGGGGATGGCTCCTGGAAAGCACTGGAATCCAGGTTAGGGGGGGGTCATGCCCAGTGCCTTGGCGCTTACCAAGTGCTTTTGCATTTTCCTATCTTGTCGAAGCCCCACAGCCGCCGGTGAGGTAGGTGAAGACGATCAGCCCCATTTTACAGATGAGGCGGGTAGGCTCAGAGAGGCAAGTGGACTCCCCCAAGGTCACACAGCTGCTGGATAGCGAGGCCAGGTGCAGCCTGGAAACCACAAACTCACGGGAGGCACAGGCTCTGTGACTTTGGGCCAGTTACTTAACATCTCTGAACCTCAGTCTTTTCGTCTGAAAAATGGGGATAGTAATCGTTTCTATCTTACCAGGTTATTGCGAAGATCAAATGAGACAGCGCTTCTACGACATACTCGGTACGGTAGCGGCACAGACCTGGCAATGACCAGGATTAGTATCCCAAGGATATCCAGATGCTGTCCCTGTGGAGGCCACACCCCAGAGGACGCCTCGTTACCCGTAGGCTCCCGCCTCGTCTCCGTTCACCGTATCTGAGAGCTGCTAACGTGGGTTCGGGGTCCTTGTGTGAAGAGGCAGGGCCCGAGCAAGGCGCTGGATTCCTCTCCGGCTCTGCCTGCCTGGAGGAGGAGCTGGGGAACCTGCCTTAGCCCTGGCGGACAGCCCAGGGGGGCTCGCGGCCCTCCGGTCAGCACCGGGCCGTGTCAGGTGTTGGCTGAGGCTCTGCCCGGAGTCTTCCACCCCTGGAGGATGGGAGCTGAGGATCGGCTGTGGCTGAGTCTCTCCAGCCAAGCTCTGTCCAACCCAGCCTGCTCCTCCAGGGTCTGGGGAAGCCCAGCTCCGCAGCACAGAGGCCTGGCCCAGGGGAGCAGCTTGCTCCTTGTCCGTCGCCTGTGTCACCCTGAGATGGAGCAGGGGTAGGGTGGGGCTTCCAGGGAAGTCTGTCTTTGGGAAGCAGGGGTGAAAGTCTGCCTGGGAGTAGAAGGCACGGTGGGGGGGGTGGTGGTGGCTGGTGTCAGTGATCCTGGGCCCAGCTGGGGTGACGCCAGCGCCTTGGCCATCGCTCCCTGCCAGCCTGCCACCTGTTGATCAGTCCCCTCCAGGACAGCCCCAAAGGCCGCTGCTGTGCTCAGGGGCCGGGGAGGGAATCCCAGGGGAGGCCTCTCTCACCTGATTCACACGCCCCTGGATAACCCTTTCAGGAACCCTGCAAGGAGGGAAGGGCGGGCGGTTCTGGCCGCCCAGGGGGTGCCTAGAGGGGGAGGAGGCATCTCTGCGTCTAAGACGAGCTCTGTGAAAGCTCTGGGGCCTTTGGGGCTAGATCCTTAGCATTTTAAAATTTTATTATGACTGCGTTTGTTTAAATATATATATATGTATATATATATATATTTATAGCTCTATGTGCCCACTGCCCCCCCGGGCCCCTCCCAAGCCCCTAGTTTTTCCCCTTGGCCTTCTGTTTGGCAGCCGTGTAGGGCAGCAACGTCTGAGTGCTTTTGTCGGACACCGTCTGGGTGCTACTGTTCCTTGTGACCCTCCGGGTCTGCTCGGGGGCGGCGGGGCCCGGGCGGCAGCTGGTCAGCGGAGGGCGCCTGGGCTTGCAGGGGGCGGGCGGGGGCTTGGGGGCGCCCACCGGGGCCTCGGGGCGGGGGGGCTCTGGGGACAGGCCCGCCTCGGCCGCCGCCCCGCCGTCCGCCTCCTCGTCGTCGCAGCACAGGGCGTGGTAGAGCACTTTGTCGCTGAAGCGCACCCTCTCGCGGGTGCCTGGGGTCCGCTGGGGCTGGCCCTTGGCCGGGCCGCCGCCGAAGGCCTCCTCGCTGGAGGAGTCCGGGGTCTCCACCCGGGGCCCGTTGGGGACGGGCGTGCCGCCGTTCATGAGCCGGTAGTCGGGGCCAGCCCCCGGCCGCGAGGGCTCGGCGCCGTCCACAGAGTCCGACGGGGTGGACGCGTCCAGGAAGGAGCAGAACTCCCAGCTGTCCGAGAGGATGTCGGCCGTGACGAGGTCCAGGTGGCCCAGGTCGAAGGGGCCGCCCACGCCCGCCTTGTCGCTGCTGGAGGTGCTGCTCACAGTGGCTGTGGTCCAGTCGTCTGGCTCCAGTTCGAAGTCGAAGTCTGAGGTTAGCTTATCGATCTGGCTCACCACCTGGCGGGGCCAGGAGAGAGGGGTGAGGGGCCCCGGCCGCACCCCGCCAGGTGCCCACCTACGACCCCCGAGGTCTCGCTGCACCGGGGGGTCCTCTCCTTCCTCAGTCTCCCCTCCCGGGCCTGCACCCATCCACTCACACACCCACTCTCCCAAAGCCACAGGCTGTCCTGAGCGCAGCCCCGGTGCTCAGAGCTCGGTTTTCCCTTGACTGGGAGGTGGCCTGGGAGGTGGCCTTCCACAGAGGGCTGACGCTGCAGCAAGGCCACTCAGTGGAGAGGACAGCGGGCCACACCCTTCGTAGAGGAGAGGATACGGGGTGCCCATAAGGAAGACCCTCCCCAGGTTTTCCAAAGCATCCTGGGCCACCCTGTGCCGCCGGGCAGCGCCTCTCCCCCGGGGACACCCTGGAGCCACCTCCGTCCTGCCCTGCCCCCTGACAGTGGAGATCAAGCGTGGCTGGCGGGGAAGGAATAGGACAGCATCACTTGGTGAGCAGGGAGGAACCCCGGCCCTGGCCGAGCTGGCCAGAGCCAGAGCCGCTCCTCACGGGCACCCGGGGGACAGCCGGCTGCGGAGGGCGCTGTACCCCCCCGCCCCTACCTCCCTACGGGTGGCCTGCCTCGGGACGCCCCCTCAGCCAGGTCCTGCAGCACAGAAACCCGGCGAAGGGAGACCCTACCAGCGACGTCGGGAGGGGACAGAGTTAGAGGAGGAGGAATGATGATTCAGAGCAAAGACAAAAATGGCAAAACGACGACGACAGCAAAGCAGAGAGACGGGGAGACCCAAGGACAGGACATACACAGGGAGCCACTGGCTCAGGACCCCTCCCGGCCCCTCGCTGGGGTCTCTTCCTGGGGGCAGGGCGGCCAGTTAATGAATTAACTAAGAAGTCTAACAAACTTTTACGAGGATGACTGCTGTCCGGGATGTGCAAGGAGCTCGTGAGGAGTGGGGCGGGGAGTGCCCCAAAGTGCAAGACCAAAGCAAGGCCAACAGCCACGAGCCAGGAGGCGTTGGGGTCAGCGGGACGTCTACTTGGTCAGGAACGGGGGCAGGGGCATCCAACAGTGACCTGGTCATCATTTTCCCTCTGAGCCTCAGTTTCTCAATCTGTAAATGGGGAGGCTGTGCGAAGGGTTTACTTCCAAGGTTCCTTCCATCTCTGAGATTCTAGGACTCTGTGTTTATAGGGATCACTAGGGAAGCTGTTTGGGGCTGTCCCTGCCTAGGGGTGCCCATTCCCCATGGCCCCAGGCCCGAGGGGTGCTGGGAACACTTGGCTGAAGCCTGCAGAACCGGGGGAGTCCAGACACTTGGGTTCCAGATTCAGCTTAGACATCATTCTGTGTGTCTTCAGGTAAGTCACACAACCTCTCTGGGCCTCAGCCATTTAAGCATGATGACCCCAGCCCTGCCATCCTCACCAGCGCCTCATGAGGGACAATGAGAAGGGCAGTGAAGAGTCTCCGTGGGGCTTTGGTGATAAAAGTGACATCGTCTCCCATCTCTGAGGACCTACTACGTGTCAGGCTTTCTACCTAAGAGATCATCATCTCCTGAGCTTCTAGAAGATGGGCCAAAGTCACCAGAAACTAGGGGGAGCCGAGGCTCCCACCCTCCCCCGAGGGTCCCCTGTAAGACTGCACACCACCATGAGCTGCTGCTGTGATTTCTGGGCTTGGGCAGGCAGTGGGGACAGGGCCCCATTCTCCAATCTGGCCACCCTCCCTATGCCCGCCACCCACGAGTGACTCCCCCTATACCTCAGAGAAGCTCACATTTCCTCAGAAGCCCTTGCTCAACCGAAGACCCACTTGAGGGGTGGGAGCCCTGGCCCAGGGCAGGGGGCTCTCAAACTGGGGTGTGCGCCAACCTACTCCTCAGAGTCTCTGATCAGCAGGTCCCGAGCGGGGCTTGAGAAGCAGCATATCCGACATGCTTCCAGGTGCTAGTTCAGGGGCACACTTTGAGAACCACTGGCCCGGGGGGCCTGGGGATTTAAGCTGGTGAAGAGATAGCACCTCAGGGCATTGCCAGCCTCAGGGGAAGCCCTGCGTCTCTGGAACAGTCACATCCTCCAATGAGACTCCCTGATCCAGCTGAGCCTGAGTCTGCGGCTGTGGCAGCACGGGGACAAGGCTAACAGGACTCTGGGTGGATGACCAGCTGTGACCACACAGGGTTGGCTGAGGCCAGGCCAGGCCCAGAAGCGGGGTTCCTAATGCCCTGTGAGGAAGATCCGGGGTGCATAGGGCAGGACCCCCAAGGCCGTCAGGCTTGCACACACTCCTGTCTGCCCAAGAAGTTCCTGCTGGCTGGCTGCTCAGGCAGGCTTCACGTTCAGGCCCCTCCTCTCCTCCATTAGGACGTCCTTCTCTGGTTTCATCCTGGGAGTGTGGACGGATGGGACAGAGGGAGGCTTGGGGTCAAACCCCAGGTAGGCCGCATCGCATCTAAGGGGCTCGAGGCAGGTGATTTTCCTCTCTGAGTCTCAGTTTCCTCCCCTGTAAAATGGGCTGACCCTCCTCTCCTCACCAAGGTGATGGGGACTAACTAGATATGAATGTGGTTTACACCGCAGAGTCGGCACAGCCCGGCACTTAAGGATCCGGCCTCTGGAGTCCGCCCTAGCGTCCAGTCCTGGCCTCACGGCTGACCGGCCCTGTGGCCTCAGCCAAGTTACCCAGCATCTCTGTGCCCAAGTGTCTTCATAAGGGGGATTTCTAGTAGCTCCTGCTTGATGGGGCTGTTGTGAGGATTTAATGGCACGATGCATGCAAAGCAGGTGGAGCAGCACACACTATCAACGCCCTCTGTGTGCCCGTGGGTGCTGATATGTGACCCGGCCCCTGGCACCAGGCCCAAGAGCGGATGGGCATCAGCTCTTCACCAATGGAGTGACATTCTGAGGGGGGCAGTTCCAGCGCCTGTGGTGGAGGAATGGGACCTACTGGGCATTTCAAAGCCCAGCACGTGGGTGACATCTACGTTCCCTAAAGTAGGTCTGGCTCCAGACAGAGCAGAAGCAGAAGAGGTTCTAAAAGCCGAACGGTAATGAAGCTCGAAGCGAATCTGGCCCAGACCGTGAGGGACAGGAACACCCACATGATGAATGACCTGAGTGAGGACCAGAAAGGGGAGTGATGGGCCAAGGGTCCCCGGACTGCACGCAGGGCCCCTGTACCTCATTGCATGGGGCCGGTGGGGAGGGCAGAGGGCGGGCAGGCCCTACCTTACCTGCCTGTCTGCTCCGGATGCCTGGAAATCTGTGATTTCTCTCTGAGATTTAATAATCATTTTGCCTGCGTGTAATTTGGGATTGTCTTGGAGTGCGGGGAAATAATTATATATACAGAAAGAAATAGAAGGGGGAGAGAGAGAACGGAGAGAGAAATGACAGCATAAAAATGACAGGATCACAGAACCTCAGAGCCAGGGGGACTGGAGTCGCTGTTGGCTTCACCCCGTCACCGTGCTTGCTGGCGGGGAGGCTAAGGCAAGGCCCAGCAACTGGAAGGAGCAGAGCTGAGGCCCCGGGTCAGGAGTCCTGGGACCTTAAGGACAAGAATTACTGGATTTGGGGGGTGGGGCAGGGCTGAGGGCCGGGACAGACCTGCTGGGGGCTCCAGGCCCCATCTCAGGGGCGTCCCCAACCACGGTCCTGCTCTCAGCCGTGGCTCCCTCCCCTGACTGTACCCATCTGGTGGCTGCTTCCTGTCCAGTTCCCGCTGCATTCGAGGCACTTGGTAATCAGCCTAGAAGGACCCCTCGGCCTCCAGCACCCCCTGCTCCCAGACTCCTGAGCCTCTCAGACACAAGCCACTCCCAACGCCGGCCACGGGACCTTGGCCGCCAGCGGGCAGCCGCCACCGCCAGGCCTGCCTCCTCGCCAGCGCTACACACTGCACCGGGCCACGTCCGCCCCGGGCCTCACCCGAGAGGCTCCCTCCTCGGCTACTCGCCCCATCTCACTCCCAGAGGCAAGTCTTCCCTGCCCTTCCATTGCGGACAGGGGCCCTGTCATAGGCCCTGAAGGTATTCTGTGCCTTTCCTAAAAATATTTTCCAGTTTTATCACCGCTACACTTTTATGTGCAAATATGTTAAATGACTGACGTCTCCCCAGGAGACAGTAAGCCCCATGAGGGGTGGGACTGGGGACGCCTTGTCCACCCCCCCCACCAGATTGGCACACTCGTTACAAATACGGCCATTGGGTGAGTGGGTGAGTTGAGACAGGGGGCTTATAAAACCGGCTGGGGGCTGCTTTCTGAGGAGTTCCACAGCCCTGTCCCGCCTGCCCCAGCCCTCCGTCCCGCCCTGGCCCTGGCTGAGGCCCCACTTTAAGGAAAGCACATCTGTGTCCCCTAAGGTCCCCGAGCCAGGACGGAGGGCCCGGGAGTTCTGGGACTCCCGGGTCCTCCATCCTGGTGCCTCCCTCACCTCCGGCCCCTTCACCTCACTCGACAAGCTGCTACCTCCTCCCCTCCCTCCGAGCTCCCTAGGCAGCTGGTTATATAACTGGGGATCTGCATTATTTATGACCACTGATTATTTTTTAATTCTGTGATTATGTTATTTATTGTCTTCCTGGGGGGGGCTGTGGAGCTGGGCAGGGGGGAGAGAGGGGACTGTGATTCATGACTCTCATCCTGCAATTTGGCCTAATTGGCCAGGGAGCCTTGAGAATCTGTCCAAAGGAGGAGAGCGCAAAGGGAAAAGGGAGGAAAGGAAGGTGAGGGGGAAAAAAAATAATAAGAAAAAAATCTGCACAATTCTTGCTGAGCTGCGGGTGATGGAGCTGACCCACTTTGGCACAGCTCCGTGGTCCCCAGCCTCTCCTGCCCCAGCTGCTTCCTGGCCCGGCCACATCCATCTCGTGCCCGCACGGCCCCTGGCTTCCCAGGCCACCCCATACACAGCGCTCAGCCCGTGGGACTGCGCAATTGCCAGCGGGCCTGCCCCCCAGGGAATATCAGGTGGGGAGACCCTCCAAGGCCACCGCTAAGGTGAGCAGCTTGTGACCACCCAAGAGCCAGTGATGACATAGCAGACGCTGGTGGTGAGCCCGAGGACCATTTTCAAGCTCCCACACTGACACCTTGGGGAGGAGGAGGAAGCCAGGTAACTGCTTAGGATAAGCTCAACATCTGGGAGGGTGAGGATGAAGAGTCCCTACCCCTGCCCTTGGCCACCCCCCCACCCCCCCTCCCCGGCTGGTGGGGAACAGGGAGAGCAGGGGAGAGGCAGATTCCCACCCAGAATCACAAGAGGAGGTTCCTGGGGAGCATGTTGGGATTCTAACTGAGGATTAATCCGAATTTCATATCACAGCCCTCAAGGCTCTGTGTCATCTGACTCCCTGCTCTCTCTTTGACCTTTCCTCCTGCTTCTCTCCTGCTGGTTCACTCCACTCCAGCTGCCCTGGCTTCCTTGTTGATCACGAACATGCCACGTACACTTCCACACTTCCTCCTCAGGACCTTTGCACTAGCTGCTCCCACTGCCCGGAAGGCTCTTCTCCTACATATCCATTTGTCTCGTACCCTCTTTTCCTTTGGGTCTCTGTTCAAAAGGCATCTCAGTGGAGATTCCATCCCCTTGTCACTGTCACTCTCCTCCCCTTTCCAAGTTGGAGAGGGTGGCACTGCCTACTGCAGGAGAGGCCAAAGGGTGCTGGCCAGGAGGCCTGGCTCCTGCCTCTGCCCGCTCTGATCATGGCTCAGAAGCCGACAGCCCTCCAAAACAACAAGGTTGTACCCAGAGTAGGGGGCAGGCCAGTGCAAGAATGTCTCATTAATAATACCTGAAAGATGTGGGGCTAGTTTTGTGTCCATCCCTGTGCTAAGTACTTTATACACAGCATCACATTTCATTCCTAGAGCAAACGTGGGGTTGGTTGTGGAGGCATAAAATTCAGTATCCTCATTTGCCCGAAAACGGAAGCCCAGACAGGTGAGGTAACTTTACCAAGTTCACACAGCTAGGAGCGGGGTGGACGCGGATTTGCACCAGAGGTCTCTGGCCGCAAGAGCCCACGCTCTTAGCCTCTGGGCTGTATTGCATCTCTACCTAAGTGAAGATGCACAGAATTTTGCGGAGCTTTGAGAGCCTGCTGGGATTGGCCTGGCATCCTGGAGTGCTGGGGAACCTAGGAGAATGAGGGCTAATTAATGATTGACTGTGACATCCCTCTGCAGCCGTTTCTTTCGCTTTCAAAGCACTTTTACATTCCTCACCTCACTTAGTCCATTAAGATACTTTTTCCACCCATGGTACAGAACCTGCCCCTATCCCGTGGGGAGCCCGGTGAGAGAGGCAGCAGGGGTTTGGGAGGGTGGGGGAGGTTTGGGAGAGGGAACCCCAAAACCTTTAGGGCTGTGTGCTAGACCCCCTTGCCACAAGCCCTAGATAAACCCTTGAAGAGCACTCTGAGATGGGAATGATCAGCATCCCCGTTTCAGAGATGAGCAGACTGAGGCTTAGGGGTTTGGGAGGAAGGGCTTTAGTGTCTCTCATCTTTCTATGAATTTTAGGGCTGTATGCTCAAAAGGATCATGGGAGTCTGCCAGGGTCAGTGGTATCTGGGGCCAGGGAAGTGAGCAGCAGGAGGAGGAAGAGGATGGCCGAGGGGCGGAAAGCTGGCCTTGCTCCTTCAAGCGAGCATCCTGGGCTGCTCCCTGGCAGCCTCACATGTGCATCTTGTCTTCACATCTAAGCGCTTTGCTCTCCTGAGAGGGAACCCAGCTCAGTGAGCCCTGAGCTGGTGGTGTCTGCGGAAGGGGGTATGATGAGTGAAGATGAGCCTGCCACCCTCTCGACCTTGGGTCTACTTAGGCCCAGTGGAAAATTGCCACACAAAGGGACTGAGAAGAACCAGCTAGACCCAGCTTTAGAAGCCCCCTTGGAGGATCAAGAGCCAGAATCACAGGTTCCAGGGAACAGAGGTCGGCAGCCCCTCACCCCAAACCAAGGCCTGGCCCTCCCACTGGGTAGCCCACGTCCCTGACAAATCCCATCCCACAGGAAGTCAGCTATGGGGTCTCCTCTTCTGCCCGGGGCCTCCCAGAGCCTCACCTGCCTTCCCTGACACTCACTTCTATCCACCACCCCGAGTCCAGACCTCGCCTGGGGGGTGGGAGAGTTCTGAGGCCTGCCCCCCTCCCAGCTGGGTGCCATTGGCAGCGGGCAGGCGGTGGCATACGGGGTAGATGCTGGTTGCCATAGCAACCTGCCAAAGTCTTGGGTGGAGGCACATGGCCTACAGGGTGTATAGGGGGAGGGAGCTCATCTCTCTCTGTCCGGGCTCAGGCCTTTGGGCAGCCTGTGAACCTGAAGTTCTACTGTTCGGGACACGGGGTATGAGTGTTTGTGCTGAGGAGGGCGAGAGGGAACATCTAAAAGATCTGCAAATAAATCCTAGTGCTTCTGATCCCCCTGCCTCATCCCCAGAAGGGCAACCCCTCAGAGCATCATAGCAAGAGAGTAAGCTATCATCTCCAGAAGGCCTCTGCCAAAATGCCAAAAGGTCACCTGCCTGCCCACCTGCTCCAGCCTCAGAATAGGCTACAGGAACCTAAGTTCTAGTTAGTTCTGCCACTAGTAGGCTGTGCCACCTTGAATAAGCTCCTAGCCCTCTCTGGGCCTCAGTTCCTTCAAACAGAAAATGGATAGGGCTGGTACGGATGACCTGTGAGATGTCTTTAAGTTCTGGATGACTATGCCCGGGGCGGGGGGGGGGTGGGGGGGGTGGGGGGGGGCGCAACAGGGGAGGTGGATCTTGGGAGATGCTCCTTGGAAGATGCTCGATTGGGAGTAGGTTCTGGGCTGTATGATTTCCAGGCTTAGAGTCAATCCTGGCTCTTTTCTGGGTGGGCTCCTTTCTTGGCATAGGTCCCATGCCCCTGCCCAAGGCTGAGACTCCGGATGGCTCCCACGACCCTGAGAGACCCACAGAGCATCTAGAAAAAGATGGGGTGGGGAAAGATGAGGGGGCCTGGGGGAGGAGGGGTTACTCTGAGGCATCTGGCCTTTGGACCAATGGGGTTGGGGGAGGAGGGGTGGCTCAGAGGCCTCTGGCCTTTGACCACAAGGCTGATTCTGGGCTGAGTGGCTGCCCTGCCCCACCTCAGTTCTGTCCCAGCCTCTCCACAAGCCCTCTGCTCCGGATACAGCTCCGTTCAAACATCTCCTGCTCCTTGGCTCTCAGGCCAGGCTGGAGTTGGCACCCACCATCATCTCCTCTCCTCGGTCCTCCTGGAGACCCCCCGCTCTTGCACAGCTGGCTGGGGAAAGCATGAACCCATAACTCCCGTTAAATCACTCTCTCTGCTCTCTCTGCAGGGGCCCTGGTTACAGGGAGTTGAAATTTGCCTAAAGCCCACCTGGCTGGCATAATGGCACCCAGTGGGCAAATTCAGGCCAGCGGCTCAGAACGCTGGTCATGCATTTTGGGCTTGAACACAGCCCAGGGGGCAGGGCTGAGGACATGTGTACCTCATTACCCCAGCGATGTGGGAAGCAGTAATTAAACCAAGCTCCGCTTAGAGAGACAGAAAGGGACACACATCCCAGGATCTCTCAGTGACTTTTCAAGCCTTGGCATAAACATTCAGAACTGTGGCCAGGGACGCATGCCTTTAGACGAGACTCCTGCCCCCCACCGACGTCCACAGGAACTCTGGTTTCCACTAGCAGCCCCCTGGACTCATTCCCATCTCAGGACAGGGAGGGCAGAGCTGGCTTTAACTTCTCCAGGATCAAGGGTTCTGAGTGGCTGTGTGATTTCTGGAGAAAGCTCCTAGCTGGACCTCCTTAGTAGGGCCATCGGCATCCCCGCAGAGCCCCTTCTGAGCAGCTCAGAGTCTAGGAGGCAGATGGCGGGGTCAGAAGCCAGCTTGGGCCCCAGGAGAGTGTCTCCCACTAAGAGGCTATGGTGGGATTTAGTCTATATTTGTCACCTTGGCAGCCCTGAGTGCTAACCACAGAAATGTGGTCCCACAACACGCTGCCCAAGCCGACTCTACAACACCAGGGCCCCTCTAGTCCTGGAGTATGCGGAGATTTCTAGCAAAGCAGATCTGGGGAAAGGAGAACAAGGAGAAGGAAGCATCCAGCAAAGCGACACATGTGCACACAGCTTTGAGTACACACACACACACACACACACACACACCGGAACACATATGTGAGTCTGTTTTTGTGCCAGGCTCAGGAAAACTGGTCTGGGGTCGGTCTGGCCCCTCACTCACCTCCCTGAGCTCCTTGGCCACCTCCTTGAGTTCCTGCAGAATGCCCTCGAGCTGCCCGATGACCATCTTCATGCGCTGTCGAATCCGCTCCCGCTGGCCACCACTGCTGGGGTCGTCACTGGGCTGCCCGAGGTCCGGGGTGCCCCGAATGTTCATCCTTTACCACGTCGCTGCAGGCCTGCCCATATTCCCCCCAGCCGGGCACTCGCTGCGTCTGCCTCCACAGAGCCCCCCTCGGCCAGGCACAGCTCCACATCTTAACGGCCCGCCAGCCCACCCTGGCCCTGGGTGGCCCTCACCCAGCCTCTGCCCCCTGCCCCGCCGCCTCCTCTGCCTCTGGGCGGGGAATGGGACACCCCGAGGATGACAGAGGATGACAGAGGGGACCGAGGTGAGGACACAGGAGAACAGGGGGAGGGCCTTGGGTCTCAGGAGTGGTCTCCAGGACTTGAAGCGACGACGAGACGACGCCGAGCTGATCTCTGGCTGAGCCCAGACACAGAGACAGGGGGATGACTCTGCAGGGACTCGGGGTAAGAGATGCCCTTGGGATGGGGGAAGGCGGCCGTAATCCCTCACAACTCCTGGGCAGTTGCAAAGGCAGAGGTCTCCGCGAGCGGCTGACACCTGCAGAGGGCCGTGGCTGGGGTGGGTCTTCCAGATGTGGATGTGGAGGGGGTCCAGGCCGGGCAGCTCCGCGAACCGAGCCGGACGCACGGGAGAAGGGCAGCCCCCTGCAGAGAGAGCAAGCCTGGCGTCAGCCCTCCCAGGCTGCAGCACCAGCCGGCACTGCCGCTGCCTCCCTCCTCCCGCCGGCCTGCACCCTTCGTCGCGGCAATGGGGTTTTTTTTTCCCCCTTTGTGGGGAGGGCTGGTGGAGGCACCGTCCGCGGCCTAGCCCCTCCCCTGGAAGGAAATGAAGGAGCCCCTGCTTTCAAGGCAGAAGTCTTCAGCCTGCCGGGGGGTGCCCTGCCCTGCCCCTGCCCCCCCCCCCCCCCCCAGCAGCCGGGCCTGCTTCGCGGGTCTGCGAGCCGCCCTCCCCGCCGGTGCCCCCGGGCCGACCCTCCCTCCCGCGGCCCCGCCTTCCCTCCCGAGCCCCGCTCCGCGGCCCCGGACTCACCTGCGGGGGGCGCCGGCCTTCCTTCCGAGCAGCGTCGGGGGCCAAGCCCCAGGGGAGGTCGGGGGGCCCCCCAGGCTCCCTAGGGCGGGCTTCTGTGTCTGGAGTCGGCCCCTGGCCGCGGGGGGGTCCCCAGGGGCGCCGCGGGAGACATCGGGGCGGTGGGGGCGGGGCCTCTGCGCTCCCGGGACGCGGGCAGGACCGGCCTCCCGCAGGACGCGCGGGGGCCCGAGGCCACAGGTGCCCGCGCGTGGGCCGGCGTCGGAGGGCGCGGAGGGCGCGGGGATCCCCCAGCCCACGCGGGCGTCCCCGGGCTCGGCTCGGTGCGGGCAGGTCCGCGGGGGCGGGCGGGGCCGGGGCGCGGGGGGCGCGGGAGGGGGGAGGGGAGGGGAGCGCAGGGGGGCGCGGAGGGGAGGAGAGCGCAGGGGGCCCGGAGGGGAGCGCAGGGGGGCGCGGAGGGGAGGAGAGCGCAGGGGGCCCGGAGGGGAGCGCAGGGGGGCGGGGAGGGGAGGGGAGCGCAGAGGGGCACGGAGGGGGAGGGGAGGGGAGCGCAGGGGGGCGCGGAGGGGGAGGGGAGGGGAGCGCAGGGGGGCGCGGAGGGGGAGGGGAGGGGAGCGCAGGGGGCGCGGAGGGGGAGGGGAGGCGAGCGCAGGGGGGCGCAGGGGGCGCGGAGGGGGAGGGGAGGGGAGCGCAGGGGGGCGCGGAGGGGGAGGGGAGCGCAGGGGGGCGCAGGGGGCGCGGAGGGGGAGGGGAGGGGAGCGCAGGGGGGGAGGGGGAGGGGAGGCGAGCGCAGGGGGCGCAGGGGGCGCGGAGGGGGAGGGGAGGCGAGCGCAGGGGGGGCGCGCGGCGGGCCGGGCCCGGGCGCCCGGGGCTCGCAGCCTCCGCCGCGCTGCGCTCCTCCCGGCTCGCCGCGTCGCCAGCCCCCGGGCGCGGGTGAGGCTGCGGGGAGCGGGGGGCAGAGCGGCGCGGGGCCGGGGGCCTCCCTCCGCCGCCTCGCCCGGCCCTGCGCTGCCCGGCCCCGCGGGGCCCCGCCGGCCTGGCCCGCGCCTCGGCCCCTCGGCCCCTCGCCCTCGGCCCCTCGGCCCCTCGGCCCCTCGGCCCCTCCGCCCCGCGGCCCCTCCGCCCCGCCGCCCCTCCCGCCCTCGGCCCCTCGGCCCCGCCGCCCCCGCCGGCCCGGCCGCCCCCCGCCGCCTCCCGCAGCGGCGCCCGCTCGCCCGGCCCGGCCCGGCGCTGGCGGAGAAGGGCGGCCCCGCGCGCCGGGAGGGAGCTTTTAAAGCGACACACACGCCGCCCAGCGCCGAGCGCGCCCGCCGGGGGCTCGGCTCCGAGTGACGCTGGGGCCCCGCGCCCCGGGCCTAGGCGCCCTCGCCCGGAGCGACCCCGCGGGACCCGCCCCCCGCCCCGTGACCCCGCCCCCTCCGCGGGGCGCCCGAGCGCCTCTTGGGCCTGAGCCTTCCGCGCCCAGCCCTTTCCCTCTGCCCCTTCCCACACCCCGACCCACCCCAGGCCTCGCCTGGAAGCAGAGAATTTCAGGAATCTCAGAAACCTCAGAACACAGACAGCTCTACGGAGCGCCTACTGCGCGCCGAGCTCTGCGCAAGGCCCCGCGGGGACTTGGAGGCCCTGGCGACAGGTATGCCCGGGACACAGCTCATTTCTTCGGTTGCTCTGTGCATTGGCTCGACATTTGTTCCACGTATTCGGCGCCTTCCCGGTAGGCCCCACGCTGGACTCGGGGGCTTCGGGAAGGAGAGCAGCATTGCTTACGGCTTACAGCCCCTGGGGGAGTAGAGGGGGGGTCAGTGCAGGACAAAGGCAAGTTCTGGAATAAATGGTAAGGGATTGGGGAGGGCGGGGAGCAACCCGGGTCAGGGGCTGGCAGGCTCTCCCTGGAGGCAACCCTTGAGCTGCATCTGGAAGGAGAAGTAGGAGTTACCCAGGTGACTGTCAGTGTGGGGGAGGTGGGGATGAGCGCTCCTGGCAGGGAGGAGAGTTAGGGGGGAGGCTCGGAGGCACAGGGGAGGGGAGGGGAGTTTGAGCCAACTGTGTCCTTTGGAGATGCCTATTTGACAGCTGGAGGGGGTGGGGTGGGGGGAGTGGATTGGAGGAAGACCAGATCCTGGAGAGACTTGGAGGCCACAGTCAGGCGCTAGGATTTCCTCCCAGGGGCAGAGGGGAGTGATGATGTCCGGGACGAGTCTGTTCCTGCTCACCTTCTCAGGAGATCCCTCCCGTGGTGTTGTGGACGGGAACGCTGAGGGCCAGGCCACAAGGAGGAGACCAGTTAGGAGGCCGTTGCAAGAATTCAGCTGGGCGGGGGGTGGGGGTGGGAGCAGAGATGGAGAGGATGGGATGCTTTGAGAAAGCATTTAGGAGAATTGGACGGGACTTAGGGACTGGCTGAACTTTGAGAGGGAGGGAGAGTCCAGGATGCCTCTTACAGCTGACGGCTTACAGCTTGGGAGACTGGGTGGACGGCTGTGCCGCCACTTTCACGAGAGAGCAGTGGGGAAGAACGGGTCTGGGGTGAAAATGAGCAGTCCAATTTGGGACACGTGGCGATACCCCGAGGACAGTCGACTGTATGGACCTGTTATGCCCGGCCTGGAGAGGTTGGTTTGTTTTCAATTGAATCATCATTGGAGGCGACGAGGTTAAGCAGGACGATTGTGTAGACTAGTACCAAAAGCAGTAAGTGTAGGCTGGAACTTTGGAAAAGAGCCCCCGAGTGAGATGGAGCAGGAACAGTCAGGGAGTTAGGAGAATAGAGAGGATAGGGCATCTTGCAGGCCAGGGAGGACGGGGTTCGGAGGAATGCATGCTCAGCCGTGTCAAAAGCTGCAGAGAGCTGCTGGGAGAAGGAATGGAAAGTGCCCACTGGCCTTGGGACTCAGGAGGCCACCGGTGGTGTGGCAGGGGCAGGTTTTTGGGGGGGTAAGAAAGAAAAGGAAGGTGGCAGGAGCCCTATCATTGGGCATTGGGTGCTGAATGGTTCGTGAGGAACAGAAGTGAGTCTAAGTGACACTTGGCTGCCCATTCTTCATCCCCCAGACTCTGGCAACCACCCTTCTTCTATTTTCTGTGTCCGTGAATGTAACTACTCTTGGCACTTCACAGAAGTGGAATCCTATAGTCCCACCAACCATTTTCATAGAAGCTATGATGCTAAGGATAGCCAACATCAAAAATGGGCTGAGCCTGAGAAAATAGAGGAGTTTCTAGCTTAGGTCCACAGGACCATCTGTGCACGTCCGGGATGGGGGGAGTCGTATTCGAACTGGGAGTTATTAGGAGACAGTGAGCTTGGTTTCAGAGGATGAGATGGAAGTGCTTAATACCTACTTGATTCTGGGTCTCATTAGTGGAAGTGTGTTATTTGGGAAAAGGGAGATGACATTTCTTCTGCTGCCTGGGTGGATCGAATGTCGAGGACCCCCATGCGGTGGGGGGATCCCCAGGAGGGCAGCCAGACGGAGAAGCAGAGGGACTGGTGTATATGTCCTGTGAAGAAGGGGTAGGCTGGTCAGAGCAGAGCAGAGGAGAGGATCGTCAGAAGATGTCTGATTATAAATCTCCAAAGGGCGACCACAGGCGAGAGACAATAACTAGGCTCTGGGTGATGCTCAGGCCTGCCTTCCTCAGCGTTTGGAGTTTGGCCCATTCTCTCTTCCTTTCAACCTCCCTGGGCACCTGCCCAGATGTCCCATCCTTCAGAATTCTGCTTAGATCCATACTCCCTCCCCCTGCCACCTCAGGACAGCCTTGCCTAGTCCTTAGTTGGCAGAGAGAAACAGAAGCATTTTTTTTGGCCCTTAACCGAATGTTTCCGAGGATGTTCATTTAATGTGCTAGCTGTGCGACCTTGGGCAAGTCACTTAACCTCTCTGAGCGAGGATAAGGAGCCCATGAACATTTTATTTTTCCCTCTATTGGCTGCCTTGCCAAAAGGGGAGGGGGAGCTGTTTTTCTAATGTCTCTTTGACTAGGAAAAATAGGGATGATAACAGTCCCTACTTTCCAGGGTCATTGTGAGCTTGGAATAAAATAACGCGTGTAGAAGTACTTGGCCCGATGCCTGGCACCTGGTAGGTGCTCCGTGGATGGTAGCTGCTCTCAGCTCTTATTAACGGCTTTGTGTCTGAAAGCCTTATTTCTCTGTGAGGCTCTGACTCCCCAAGATGGTGTCTGTTTCGTGTCTGCCCCCGTCTCTCGCATGGACCAGTGTCGTGGACTGTAACAGTTAGTGACTTTTACCTCTTTAGCCTGTTTCCCATCACCCTACTTCTGGCATCCCTTTCCTTTGGGAACCTCCCCGTTGTCACCGAGACCTAGTGGGCTGCCCACTGCTCCCACTTATCCTACCCCATGGTCAGCAGGTGGGCATGTGACCCAGACTGCGCATATTATAGAACCTCACCCTCTAGCGTCAGGGGTCAGGGATCGGCCCAAGAGGTAGGCAACACTACCCAAGCAGAGCTAATCAGACTCTTTCCCCAGGATTGATATGTGGGTGCTAGGGGAGGGAAGCCTTCTTACTGGGCCGCAAAGGCTGCTGACAGCCAGGAGTCTAGGGTAACAGAGTGGGGAGGAGTTTAGAGAGCATGCTAGGGGCACTGAGTCCCAATCTTGGCTTTTACGGCCTGGCAGTCTTTCTTTCAGCCCTGGGAGCTGCAACAGCATCCTGCCCATCTCGAAGAGCCAATAAATTCCTTTTATTGCTCCAACTTGTTTGGTTGGGTTTCTGTCTCATACAACCAATAAGAACCTGACACATTCAGGGAATATTAGCAAACAGGTGACTGGCTAAATGATCAGATTCTGGAGAGGGTGGGATGTCAAAGATCCTGAAACCCAAGGGTTGGGGGCTGCTGCCCTGTGGCCGTAGAAGTGAGAGTGGGTATTTGGTGGGTTATTATATCAGGCAGACTTGGATTCCAGTTCCAACTCTGCCATTTATTAGCTGTGTGATCTTGGTCAAGTTCCTTACCGTCTCTGAACCTCAGGTTCCTTATCTGCAAAATGGTCAAAGGAATAGAGACTGCATAGGGTTGCCCTGAGGATGGAATGAAATAAGTGACGAAGCACCAAGCACTGTGCCCTAGGTGGGGGCACAGGAGACAAGAGCTAGAAAAATGGTAGCTGTTTTTCTTAGCTCTCAATCCCTTGCCACTGATAGCATAGGACTGAGGTTGGGACGCAGGTCACAAGGGAACCACGATTCAATCTGCAAGCTGAATGCTCAGAAGGAGTGGGGCCTGGCTTTCCACTAACCACGTGACTCGCTAAATCTTCCCAAGCCTCAGTTTCCTCTTTTTTTTTTTTTTTTTTTTTTTTCAGTTTCCTCTTTGTCAACACTTTCTTGATGGATATCTTGAAGGCTAAATCCACGTAGCATGTTCAGCACAGGGCTCAGTAGGTGTTCCATAAATATGATTGTTATCGATGTTTGCGGCCTAGGGAAATTTCTGAGCACAAAGGTAGGATCAGTGGATAATGTTACAGGCGAACTTTCCATGAGAAAATCCCCAAGTAAAGGAGCGTCTGTATCTGAATCTCCCAGGAAAGGCCATTTCGGAATGAGGTGGGAGGACATGTGTTTTTCTGTAGCTGGACGGTGGTAGGGCTCATATCGGGGAAGCCATGTCTGGGAGCATTCCTGTCACCTTCTTGCTCCCTGTGATCTCCCCAGCTAAGACAAGGTTTTCTTTTAAAGATTTATTTATTTATTTATTTATTTATTTATTTATTTATTTATTTATTTATTTATTTATGATAGACACACACACAGAAGGGGGTGGGGCAGAGACACAGGCAGAGAGAGAAGCAGGCTCCATGCTGGGAGCCTGATGCGGGACTCAATCCCAGGACTCCAGGATCGTGCCCTGGGCCAAAGGCAGGCTCTAAACTGCTGAGCCACCCAGGGATCCCCCAAGACAAGGTTTTCAAAAGATTTTTCTACACTGGCTGCCTCTTCTTCCTCACTTCTGATTAGTTCTCAAGCTTTATCACCTGGTTTCAGCTGCCATTGCATTGTTGGAATCACCATCACTGAGCAAGATCTTGTTCTTGCTAAGACCAGCAGACACTTTTTCTCCCCTGTCTAAGGTGACCACTTTGTGGCCCCGACCCTGAGAAGCTGGTCCACTCTCTGTTCTATGACATTATAGCTCATTTTCAACTGATTCTCTTCCCAGCCCTCTGAGCACTGCTTCTCAGTTGGCCTTTAGCATTCTTCTTCTGGGGCGCCTGGGTGGCTCAGCGGTTGAGCGCCCGCCTTCAGCCCAGGGCGTGATCCTGGGGTCCCGGGATCGAGTCCCACGTTGGGCTCCCTGCATGGAGCCTGCTTCTCCCTCTGCCTGTGTCTCTGCCTCTCTGTGTGTGTGTGTGTCTCATGAGTGAATAAGTAAAATCTCTTTTTTAAAAGAGGATCCTACTTCTTCTGGTCCCTGGAATGTTGGTGATCCTTGGGGGTTCTCACTTGGACTTTCTTCTCACTCCATACGCCTTCCCCAAGGGAAGTCTTCCACATTCCCTAAAGGTTTCCGACCTCCAGTTTGCTATTTCCAGAAGAAACTGTTCCAAAACTTCAGATCGTATTGCTACCTGCCTGCTGGACATTTCCACGACGATATCATGCAGGCACCTTGAACTCAGTGTACCCACATCAGAACCCATTGTCTTCCCCCTATCCCCCACCAAATGTAGCCCCTTTTATCACCCCCCATCTCAGAGGCTGGCGCCACCCTGCAGCCCACCATGCAAGCTGGAAACCTGTGATCATCCTAGACTCTCACTTTCCCGCATCCCTTGGGGAGCTAAGTCCTGTTCATTCTACCCTCTTAACACTGCGTAGACAGGTATGTTCTCTCTGCTGATGGCCAGGCCCTGTCTTGAACCCCCTGGCCCCCATTAGCTGATGGCCAACTAATGGGTCTGCCAACCTTCAGACTTATTCTGTGGAGTCCACTGTGACTGGTATCAGTTTTCTGATCTCCCTGTTTACGACACTCCATGGCTTCCCATCCCTACAAGGCAAATCCAGCCTCCTTAGTTTGGTGTTCACCTCTTTTCAGGAGTTTGCCCTTGTTAGTCTCTGCAGCCTCCTCTCTGTAGCCTCTTGCTCCCTTGGCTTCTGCCGGGAGCTCCTCATGCACCGCTCCCTTTATACTTGCTCTCCTCTTTGCCTGGAATGCTCCCCTGCTTCACCCTTTTCCTTGACACCAACCGCCAGAACTACCTGAAACATTCCCCCAGCGTGTGACGTCTCTCCTCTGCGCCACCACAGATGCCTGGTCCTCCGCAAGCGCTTGCCATGTTGCATTGTCATTGTGAGTCTGACCCTCACAATGAGCTGCCGGAGAGCAGACACCTCCAGGTCCTCCACGTCCAGCAGAGTCTGCTGTAGTCAATTCTCCAGCTATATTTTTTTTGAATATTGAATCTCTAAAATACCTGTTGTCTCACATCTTCATTAAACAAAATATCCTTAAGGTGGAAAAAGCTGGACGGAAAGAGCAGGGCACATAGCTCAGGGGTTTTCCCAACCACATCCTGAGCCTTCCCACCCATGAACCTCTGATGCTCAGACCCTGCCAACAGCATCAGTCTGCCCACAGTATGGGCAAAGTGTGTTGTTATCAACCCCTCCTGCCTTCCGGAGAATCGTATGCTGTCCATGACCCCTCACTCTCTGCCCTCCTGTCAGTTAAATCATACCCCCATACAAAAAAAAAAAAAATCCTACCCCCTGCACACACACCCCCGCCTCTTTCTCCTGGGCCCTTTCCATCAGCATTTACACCTGCTTTCTAACTCTTCCATCTGAAAAGTAAGATCTCACTTCCCTCTCCAAGAACTGGCTCATCTTTCCTCTCTCCACAGCCAGACTTACCCCAAGAGTTGTCCCCATGCCCGGCCTCTTCTTCCCCAGCTCCCACTCACTCCTCTTCCTTGGCAATCTGGCACCCGCCTGTACCACTCCTCTAGCCAAATGTTAAATGCTGAGGTCACCTGTGACCTCTAAGAAGCCCCACCCTCAAGTCCTGACCTGACCTGTCTTCCCACTACATTTGGTAGTTAACCACCTCTTTTGTCGGCCGCCTCTTTCTCCTCAGCTTCGGGGGGCACCAAGCCTTCCCGGATTTCTGTGGGGGGCGTGGGGGGTGTATCCACCACGGGCCCCAAGCTCCCTATGTCTTTCCACCCTGCCCCCGTCAGAACGCAGCAGTGCTCCAGGCTCAGCTCTACGTCCCGTTCATCCTCACCCCTGTCTCGTCCCCCTCTGTCCTGCCCCCACCCCCGCCCAGCTCGTGGCCCCTCATCCCCACATGGCATCTCCAGCCCAGACTCTCTCCAGGTTCCAGACTCATGGGATCCTCTGCCTCCTGGGGAGCTGGGATTCAAAACTGAACTCGGGATATCTCTGAAGCAAGCCCTCAGCTCCTCTATCTCAGCAGCTTACAGAGACTCTGGGAAGCTTCTTTTATACCTTCCTCTCCTCACCCCCCCACCCCAACATCAAATCCACCTCTGCTCGTTCTGCCTCCCGCGTGTCTCCCAGTCTCCCTTCTCTGCTGCCACCGCCGTGTCTGAGACACCGTCATCTCTCCCCCAGGCAGTGAAATCCACCCCCTACCACGTGCTCGCTGGGCCTTTCAAGGCTGTAGCCCCGTGGCAGCCACAGGGATCTCAGAAAACTCTGAGTCAGACGTATCATTCCCCTGCTTAGAAACATTACGTGTCTCACATTTTCCTAAAATCCCCAATGCACAGGAGCCCCTGGCTGGTGTGGCCCCTGCAGCTCCCCCCCACCTCCCCGCCCTCTGTCCTCACCTCCCCGGACTCCCACCCATCAGCCCTGCTGACCTTTCAGCGCCTGGGATGCACACAGTCCTCTAGGCCGGGCACCTGCTGTCCCCTCTGCCCGGGGCACTCTCCCCCACCTTCATGCAGCTAATGTCCGTTCATCCTTGAGGTCCTGGCTGAAAGGTCACTTCTCGGGGAAAGGCCTATGCACCCCACCCCCCGACACCCAGTCCTTGCTAGGTTTCGGATCCTGTGGCCTACGGCAGGCCGCCTCTTAGCCCCTTTTGGACGTCTTGGCGCCTGTGCCGCCGGCCCCACAACACGCAGACTCCTTTACCAAACCAGGGGGCGCGCCTCCTCCGAGCTGCCTGTTCGGTGGCCGAGCCCAGAGGATCCAGGGCAGAGGCTGCGCCGTCCCGAGCGTCCCTGTGCCCCGGGCCTGGCATCTGGCCAGGCGAGGACGCGGAGTCCCCGGGACGGGCCTTCGGAGAGTGGCCCGCGCCGCCCTCCCCGCAGCACCATCACTCTGCAGCGCAGCTGGCGCTGAGCCTTCTTTCCCTTTCCATCCTAAGCTAACTCTTCACGGAAACTTTGACTACAAAGAGAAAAGCAATAATAATTACTTGGCGAGTAATAATCGACAGAAGCGCAGAAGGAAATAAGACCCAGGCTATAGGGGCAGCCCCGGGGGCTCAGTGGTTTAGCGCCTGTGGCCCAGGGCGGGATCCTGGAGGCCCGGGATCGAGTCCCACGTCGGGCTCCTTGCGTGGAGCCTGCTTCTCCCTCTGCCTGTCTCTCCCTCTTCTCCATCTCTGCCTCTCTCTCCCTCTCTCTTTGTGTCCCTCATGAATGAATAAATAAATAAAATCTTTAAAAAAAAAAAAAAAGACCCAGACTATAAAACACAAGAGCCTAGAGATGGTTGAGGCCAAGAGGCTGGGCTCCATGAGGTCTCTTGGGGATCACTGCCCCTTTGGCCCTTGGGCCAGGACTTCCACCCTTGTCCCGTACTCTGGGCTCAGTCCTGGCTAGGGGGGCGCCTCCCTGGGCACTCTCACTGGCTGACAAATCTGTGGGCGGCACCTCTAAGGGGACTGGGATCTCCAGGGATGGGGAAACAGAGGCCCAGACAGAGGAGTGGAGAGTGGGCTTCGGTGTTCAGCCCCAGACCCAGATCATACCCGTGCTGGCTGAGCTGGTCTGTGTAGCCCCTGCCCCTGCAGGGGCTGGCCCTGGACCGATAGGGGGTAAGAATGGAGGGGAGGGGGCCCAAGTGCATGGAGGCAAATGGGTACAGCTGAGCTGGAAGGGGGGGCTGGGGGGAGGGGAGGGCCCGCGGAGCAGGGGGCAGGACGGAACAGCAGGTTCTTGTCAGGCACACAACTTAATTCTGAGGCTGTATCCCTCGTGCCTGAGAGATTTTCAGCTTGCAATAGTGTCATTTACAGATGGATTTGCAGTGGCGAATTACAAGTTTGTAAGCAACAGCTTCTCTGACGCCTTGAAGAAAAAAAAGCCTTATCCCTCTGCAAATTATAAATTCATAACTAACACTTTTATCCAACTGAATGCAAAACAAATTCATTACCAGCTATATTATTCCATTGAATACCAAGTGAATGAACTGCGCAGGATTTTGTGCGGATTAGGGATACGTCGGGAGATGGGGACCAGACAGCCCTTCCTCCGGTCCCTCTTCTTTGTGTCCCTTCGGGCCCACCTCAAGCTAACCCCAAATGCAGGTGGAATTGGACGGGGCACACTGCTTGGATCAAAAGGAGGCTGGAGGTTATGGTGGTGATGGTGGCGAAGATGGTGCGGGGGGGCGGGTGCGCCGAAACACAACCACCCTGCGGGCGCGAGTGTACATCTTTTGCATGATTATTAAAATTGTTGTGGTGTTATCTTAAGATACTATCTGGTGAATGCCTAAGTCCTTGTGAGGTGCAGGACACCCCCCTGTAAAAGGAGATCATTGCAGTCGTTCACTACGCAGGAAGACTCGAGTCCTCTGAGCAGACTCCAGACTGGAGCAGGAATTCCCAGTGTCTCCCCAGAGCGTTACTCTCAAGACCACGTTCCAAGGTGCTGAGCATGTGGATGGGTGATCCTGGGGGCAGGGGGTGCGTCCAGACCATGCCTGCCACATGCGGGCCCTTTGGCGTCTGTGGCGGGATGGGGGGGTCATACTTTTTAACTCAGATAATTTAGTCCCTGACTCTCTGGTGTATTCCCCATGTGCGGTTCTCGAAACTTAACTTTTCTCTTTAATGTTTATTTTAGAAAATCAGGAACATACAAATAAACAGAACTAAAAAATATGTATACGTCCTGCCAGAAACAACCCAAAGTGGTTGAATGAATGGAAAGCTGTTCATTCAGGAACTCTCATCGCTTGGAAGACTTGTCTCCACGTTGGCTGTGGAAGAGGAGGGGAGATGGCCCATGCTGTAGCTGTGCAAGCAAGGGCCGGGGACCACAGCTCCCGTAGGATCCCCTCCACCCCCCACACTGCCCCACAGTGTTCCCAGCCTCCGTGTCCCGTCTCGGCCTCTCCTCCAGGCCAACCTCCCTGCCTCCCTTCCTCCTATTTCTCTGATCCTGGTGCCTCTCTCTGCATCCTGCTCAGGAGCCAAATGACTTCTTATCTCATGCTGAATGGTTTGCAACCATCATCTCACTAAACAGTTGACCGAGGGTTTTTTTTTTTTTCTAAACAAAGACAGTTTCCCATCTGAGAACAATTTCTGGTGCCAACTGTGAAGATAAACTATCTTTACCTTGTTTTATGAACACATATTTTTTAGAAAGAGAGGGTTATTCTACAAATGCTGATATCAAACCTGCTTTTGTTCATTAACAATGTAGCGTCCGCATATTTGTATGCCCATCGAGAAATCTTTTTTTTTTTTTTTTTTTATTCATGATAGGCACACAGTGAGAGAGAGAGAGGCAGAGACACAGGCAGAGGGAGAAGCAGGCTCCATGCACCGGGAGCCTGACATGGGATTCGATCCCGGATCTCCAGGATCGCGCCCTGGGCCAAAGGCAGGCGCCAAACCGCTGCGCCACCCAGGGATCCCCCCATCGAGAAATCTATATGTGCTGTTTTAATGGCTGCATATTCGTCCATGTGATTTTTAAAAATTTTTATTTATTTATTCATGGTAGACAGAGAGAGAGAGAGAGAGACACAGGCAGAGGGAGAAGCAGGCTTCATGCCGGGAGCCCGACGCAGGACCCGATCCTGGGACTCCAGGATCATGCCCTGGGCCAAAGGCAGGCGCTAAACTGCTGAGCCACCCAGGGATCCCAGTCCATGTGATTTTTTTTTTTAATCTCTCTCTCTCTCTCTCTCTCTCTCTTCTGCTATGCACTTAGGCTGTTTCTAGTTTTTGCTATTATAACAGCACATATCATCCTTGCACATTAATTATTTCCTTAGGTTCTTAAAAGTAAAATTTCTGAGAAGGCACTTTCCAAAGGCTATTGTCATATCATTGAACTACTCTTTTTTTCTTTTTTAATTGCACTTCTCTTCAGAAAGTTCATGCTGATTTGTATTCCCGGCAGCAGATTGTGTTATTGCCCCCTTACTATTAGTTCTAGCTTTGTCTCAGTTACGCTCCGAGGTGCCACAGGAGGACCCCCATGGCCGCTCTGGTGACACACGGCAACCAGTGAGTGACTCCTTGAAGGATGAAGAGACTCAGGAACAAGAATGGGGGCCATGTGACCCACCTGCCCCTCCTATAGATCCTTTGATGGCCTCCGTGGAGGGATTTGAAATTGATTGATTGATTGAACCATTGATTTTATGAAGGAAGATACTATGTCCCTTCCAGTGATGGTGATGGTCACCAGTGCAGTGTAATGATGGGTGGCCATGCGGTGAGTGGCAGGTAAGGGTGGAGGTGATGGGGAGTGCAGCGTTGTCATGGAGCCGGTGGGGGCAGCACCGCCCACAGGAAGGCCATCACAGTGGCGGCAGTGGGGACCGCGGTGGCAGGGAGGTGAACCCAATGGTGATGGAGGCCGTGAGGCCGTGAGGGCAGCAGTAGCGGAGAATTGGAGGTGTCCCTGTGGTGGTGCGGGGCTGCTGTGGAAAAGTGCAGATGGAGGTGGTGCAAGTGACAGTAAGAGTATGCTACAGGATTACACAGATATACCACCGGGGAAGAGGTTGTCTCAGGCCTGGGGAACAGTGTGAACAAAAGAAGCAGCGTGAGACTAGTGCCAAGAAAAGCGAGGAGATCCACTGGCCAGCAAGGTGGTCGAGGAGAAGTTTCATGGTGGTTGGTGCTGGGGAGGGTCTGGAAAGGGGCAAGAGAAATTTGGACTCCAGCAGGGCAGTGGAGAGATGTTTTGGATCCTGGGGTGAAGGTGGACGGGAGACGAGTTCCCTGTAGGACAAAGGAGGAGAATCTGAGGAGCTGAGCTGCCAGCCACGCTGCAGAACTCAAAGGGGAGCGGCAGGTGGACTAGACCCTCCAGGGTGCCTGTGAGCATCCAGGGGCCGCCAGCAGCCCGCAGGAAAAGGGGGAAGGGTCCACGGCACCGGGTCCGACCCACAGGGGGGGAAGGGCCCCTGACCCCGGCCACTCCTGTGCCAGCCCCAGCCAGCAAACCCCACTCTCACCTTTGATGGAGCGGGAGAAAGGTCTAGACCAGTGGTTCCGGCCGCCCCCACCTCTCCCGCAGCAGCTCCCAGCACCCACCCTGAGTCTGATAGGCATTTACTCGTAGCGCTGCCTGGGAAGAGGCCTCTCCTGCTTCTCTGGATGTAGCACGAAGCCTGCTTTGACGTGTGCACAAAGCTGCAGGATTCTTTCTTTCAGGGCAAGGACACCTGGAAAATCTCAGGGAGGCAGAGCGCTGGTATCTGAGCAGCCGCATCCTGGGGATGAGGGGTTACTCCCTCCCTGGGGCTGGGGCTGGTCTCCTCTCCCGCGGCCTGCTGTCCTCCTCACTCCTACACAGAAGCCCCCGGAGCCGGTGGGTGATCTCTAGGCAAGAGCGCGAAACATACTTTTTCTCCCATTTTAACGATCTCAGTGACCTCACAAGGTTTCCATGGTGACAAGACCAAGGAGTCAGTCAGGGGGCCCTTGGTGAATTAGGCCAAACACACCCACCCCCCAGGACCTTCTTCCTGGTGCTGGGCTTCGGGAGTGGACTCTAGATCATCAGCCAGCAGCAGAGGGAAGGTCATTCTAGGCACCAGGGCAGACGAGGCGACTGAGGGGGGTGGAAAGGGCACAGCGCAGGGGCCGCGAGGAGATTAGCACCTGGTGAGGAATTGGGGGCTTGCCATCTGAAGCTTGGCTTTGCAGGGAGCAGCCAGGGCCCAGGGCCCAAGGACACAGGCGGTGGAGTCCAAGTGACCCAGGTGTGAGTGACACCCACGTCCTATGGCTGCGCATCTCCCGAACATCGCAGTCAAGGCACCTAGCGAGTGCTTATACATTCCTGTTTTCTCCCTCCTGCCCTTTCGATCGTCTGCACCATGGACCACTGCAGCTTCCTGAGGGGTTTGAAGTGCCACCTTGCCCCCCACCCCGAATTTCTTGCCTTCAGGCACTGAATAATTCAATCTTTACATAGCACAGCGATTGAAATGCCCCATCCGTGGTCCTACTGCTGGAAATTCCACCACAGAAGCCCCACGGCTTTGCACCCAACCTCCCTGTAAATGGTACCCTCTTACCTGGGAGGTGATTCGTCCCATCTTTGGTCCCTGGACAGGGGCAGTAGTGCTGGGAGACGGGGACAGCAGGTTTTTTCTTTTTTCTTTTTTCTTTTCTTTTCTTTTTTTTCTTTCCTTTCTTTCTTTCTTTTTAGTGCAGATGGAGCCTGTGAGTGAGGGTGAATGAGAAAGAGAAAGCAAACGAGAGAGTTTGCTCCCCTGAAATCCTGGCCAGCGGTCATGGCTTTGGCTGCGGAATTTCTCTGAGGGAGAGTGATGGAAAGCCCAGAGATTACCGAGCATCTGAGAGGAGTCAGACATGGACATCGTGCCACACTTTGCACCGTGGAAAACGGCAGAGAAATCTATAAGCTTGGCTTTCGGAGAATAGGTCCCGGAGGTGGGATAAAGTGGCTCCGTGCACCTGCAGCTCAGCTGGGTGCCTCCGGGGGAATCGCGCCACCTCAAGCAAGACAAGACCCACTTGCCAGGAGTCTGGGGGCAGAGAGCTGGGGAAGGAGCCCGCCTGGGTATGTCTCTTTGCCTTGACAGGTTCTCTGGGGAAGTCAGCTTTTATGAAGCCTGAAGAACGATTTGTAATCGGCCCATCAGATATTCAGAAACACTTTTTCACCTAGAATCTCACTTGCTGGGAGTCTGTGGCCTGTAGTGGCTATGGATTCTCCGTCAGCATCTGCAGTCCTCTACCCCATGTCCGAGGCAGCCTGGATCTCCCAGTGGGCAAATCCCACCTCTCAATGGGTCCAGGCCCACCGCATCCTTGGGAGGCATCTGGGTCTCACGGTCCTGAGCTGCTGTCTTCTGGGACGACCGGGAATCGGGCCCACTGGCCTGGGTCTTCTGCTAACAGGGCAGCTTCCAGCCCAAGCCTAACAGTTGCCAATCCTGGGAGCTCTACCAGACACCCTCCTCCTCCTCCTGTCTCTGCTCTCTCCAGCTCCATCCTGTGTCCCATTCCCCCCCCACCCCCACCCAAGGCTTGGACCTTATTCTTGAACTTTGAGTGCCCTTGGGCTGCTTCTTCACTCCATTTGCTCAGGATGTGCAGAATCACTGAAGAGAATTCATGTTGGGTGTAGGGGAATAGGCGAAGGGAATTAAGAGTACACTTGTCTGGGTGAGCACTGAGTAATATATGAAAGTGTTGAACTGCTACATTGTACACCTGAAACAACTATACCACTGTCTGTTACCTACACTGGAATTAAAAAAAAAAATTCACATTGGGGATTTTTTCTTCTTTTCTCTTTTACATTTCCTAACTGGATTTTGCTAGTGTATTTCTTGATTCCCGCCATCTTGCTGACCTCCTCCATAGTCTCTTTCTTGTTTTTCAGTTTATTCTCTGGAGTGTTCTGGATAAACAATCATATCATGAACAAATAACGATAGCGATTTCTCCTTCTTCCTGAATGTTATGCTTCTTTTTATTTGCATTTTTAATGTACTATTGCATTAGCTAGAACTTCCAGAACAATGCAGACTAATTGTGGTAATAGCAGGCAATCCCATCCCACTCTGCCTTAAATATGAGCACCTCTCCTCGCCAAGAATGTTGTTGTTGACTGTTGGTCGCGGACAGGTATTTTTTTTTTTTTATGATGTTGAGAAAATGTTCTTTTATTTTTATTTCACTAGGAGTTTTCATCAGAATGGATGTTCAGTTCTATCAAACGCATTTTTGGTTTTTGTTAAGATTGTCAACGAACTTTTCCCTCTCTGGTAATTGATGTGATTAATCATATGGGCCGATTTTCTCACGTGTAGTCACCCTCACCCCGCTGCACTTCTAACACAGCCACCTGTGAAGTGGGGAGGAGATCTGTTGCCCAAGAGAAGTCTGGTTGAGTAGCAGCTCTACCCTGTGCTCTGAATCCCATGGCCCTGAGCACGCTTTGCCCCACCCCCACCGTCTACTCCAGGATGTAATCCTGTGATGCCTAGGGGCTTGAGCTGCGGTTCTGGAGATGTGGACGGGGTGCTGGCTGGTCCCAGAGTGATCTTTTATTTATTTATTTATTTATTTATTTATTTATTTATTTATTTATTCCTGAGAGATGCAGACAGAGAGGCAGGGACACAGGAAGAGGGAGAAGCAGGCTCCCTGCAGGGAGCCCGATGTGGGACTCGATCCTGGGACTCTGGGAGCATGACCTGAGCCAAAGGCAGATGCTCAACCGCTGAGCCACCCAGGCATCCCCCAGAGTGATCTTCTAAAGGTCGGTCAGATAGATGACTCCCTTCACTGGCTCCCCATCGCCTTCAGCAGAAAATCCAAGCTTCTAGCCGCATGGTCCTGGCCTCTTACAACTGGCCTTTGCCCAACACCATCCCCCGGCCCGCCATCTCCCCATCTTCTCCCCTCTAACCACGTGGAAATTTTGGCAGGTGGCAGTGGGGTGTCAAGGTCTGTGCCTCTGGGCCCTTTCACAAGCTGTTGTCTCATGTGGAATGTTCTCCCCCAGGGAGGGCTCATCGGTCTCTCCGGGGAGCCTTCCTGACCCCACCTGCCGAGTCAGGAGCCCCTCCCCAGGTGCCACAGTCTATGAGTTCACTACCTCTTTGGTGCTTTCCAGGCAGAAGGTAGTTCTATGTGAACGGTTGTCTCCAGTAGCTCCAGGAGGCCAAGCAAGGGTCCTCCTCCCAGCCCAGGGCTTGCCCTACGACAAGTGTTGGTCTGCCAAGCCTGGGTCAAACACCCTCTGAAGACAGCCGTGAGCACAGTCAGCTGTCCAGACTCATGAACGCACCCTGTTTGAGCCCACCCCATCTGTGCCCTCCAGGGCTCACTGCCCCCCCTCCAACGGTCCTGTGTGTGTGGAGAGGCTCACAGGTGGCTGCAGCTCCCTGGAGCCTCTTTTTAAAATGCAGTCAGGCTTGTTTCCTCCTCGTAAACAACGACTTAGCACAATGTTGGGTCCCACGGGAGAGTGTTCCCCCAAGCAAAGGAGACGCGGGAAGGGGAGGCCAAGTGGGCCCAGGAGGGACCGGGTGACTGGGCATAGATGGGAGGCAGCAGGCAAAGGGGGCTTGGACGGGCTGCAGCCCCCGGTTTCCTGCACGGCCCCAGCTCTGGCATCTGATCTGGGCCTCGGCAACAGCTCTGCCTCTTTCTCCCCACTGGGCCTCAGGCTCACACCTGGTCCCCACGGAGGTGTCCTCAGCCCACCCAGAGAGGATCCATTTTCAACTCTGCCTTCTCCCGGCCACCAGGCGGCCAGTTAGAGTTGTCACCTCTGATAACAGCAAGCTGATGGCAAATGGAGGGCCGCTAAGCCTGGGGCGGGGTGGGGGTAGCTCACCTTGCCCCTCTCTTCTGCCCCCATCTACTCGCCCGGGCAATCCTGGATAAGAATCTAATGAGATCAGGTGTCGTGGCCCCGAGGGCACTGGCGTCAGGTCGTGGAGTCAGGCGGAGCTGGGTTCAAGTTCCAGCTTCCCGTCTGGCTTGCTGTGTCATCTTGGGCACACGGCTTAACCTCTCTGAGCCTCGATTTCTTTACCCGTGGAGCAGTGCCCGCCCGCGGAGCCGTCGTGGGGATGAACTGAAGCGACTGACGGACCGCAAGGCGCTCAGCACTCGTCTGACACACGGTCGGAGCTCAGCTCACGTCAGCCGATGTTACACATCACAGGGCGCAGCAGGCTGGGCACGGCGGTCGCTTCACACAGCCTCGTCTGCCATCAGGGGTAGGGAAACTGAGGCCCAGAGAGGCACAGGACAGCAGGCTCCTACAGCTCCTCCTCGGCCTCGGCTTGTGTCTGTGGAGGAGACCTCTGCGAGGAGCCACTGCTCCCGTCACAAAGGCCTTGACGCCCGCAGTCTTGGGTCTTGGGCTCTGCCCTACAAACATCTTGGCAGCCTCATTAATTTAACAAACCTTTGCACGGTGCTCACTAAGTGCCCAGTGGAGTTAGATGCCTTTTGTGTATACTAACTTTTTACTATCGTTACCCCCATTGTACGGAGGAGGGAACGGAGCAGCTCACCCTTGCCCGAGGCCGTCCAGCCAGCGGGTGGGAGGGCCACCCTCGGCCAGCAGAGACACACCAGCAGCCGGTTTCCCATCCTCAGGGGAGCCCAGCCCAGGCTGGGGGAGAGGGGAGGGTCATGAGGGTACCTGGGGCATCCGAAGCCTGTCTTGCCCCACCTTCAAAGCTGGGGTGGAGGAGGCAATCTTGTGGAACTTGAGCCTGAGGCTGGCCTAATGGGAACATGAGCTTCGCCCTACAAATGCCCGTCACTGGATGCCACGTCTCAGGCCACAGCAGGTATTTCCCTGGAGAGAGGACAGTGAAAACTTGGAACAAGGGAGCTTTTTATTATTCAGAATAACCACGGTATTTAATTTACTATTAATAATAGCTCTTGAGTCCACCTGCTCTTGAAGGGAAGCGGGAACTGAAAGGATGTCCCTCTCTCCTCTCCTGCCTCCCCTCCTTAGAATACTAGGAACACAGTCTCGAATGTTTGCATTGTGGGGCAGGTTGGCGTGGGAGGAAGTGAGGCCCAGCAGTGAACCCCTCTCCTTCCTCCCTGTCCAGCTGTGCTCTGCTATTCTTCTGTGGGTCCACGGCGGCCACCACCCCTCTGCTGGCAGGACCCCTGGAAGGACAGTGTGGCTTCTGTCTTTAGGCTGAGCTGAGGGCAGGGCCAGGGGCCTCCAGCTGAAGCAAAGGGAAATGTGGGCTCAGCAATCCTTGCTGCCTTAGCACTGATGGGAGCCATAGGGACCATAGGTAGGGGCGAGGAATCAGTGAAGCCGGGATCCCTCGGGGGCCCGTGTTTTGCCCTCTGCATCCAGTGTGGGTGCAGTGTCAGAAGGAGCCCATGCAGAGAGGAGCAGAGCCAGGGAGGAGACCGGAACCCGTGCCAGAGAGTTTGCGGCTTGGAGTCCAGAAGGCCCAGGGGGACCTGAGAACTGCCTTCAAGGAACTAGAGGGGTTTGTTTTCTCCACCATCCGTCTTCACTGAGGGCTCCTCTGCCAGGGGCTGGGAGTGTGTGGCCCAGTCTCTGTGGGGCTCTCAGGGTGGCAGAGACAGTGGGCAGGAGCATGACTGAAGCTGGGCAGGGAGCACTTTGGGGTAAAGCTGTGTGGTCCTGATGGGAGTCGTAGGAGACAGTCAATTTGCCTGATTTGGAGCTAGACGGGTGTCCTGGCTCCCAGAGGCAAGAGCTCAAGGACTCTCCTCTGGAGTTGAGTTTGGCCCTTTGGGGTTGGTTTGCTTGTTTGTTTATTTTTGAGAGATTGAGAGAGAGAGAGAGAGAGAATCTCAAGCAAGCTTCACACTCAGTGCACAGCCCAGCGAAGGGCTCAATCTCAGGACCCTGAAATCATGACATGAGCCGAAACCAAGAGTCAGACGCCTAACCGACTGAGCCACACAGGTGCCTCGGCCCTTTGGCGCTTATTCAAGATGGCACCCAGACTCCTGGGCACCCACTGTCCTTGACTCTGCTGCCTATATTAGGGCCCCTGTGTGACCTCGGGTGAGTTAAGTGGCCCACTGGGCACACGTCCCAGAGGGCAGGGGTCATGCTTTCCCTTTCTTTTAACTACCCAGCTACCCAAGTACCTAGAGCTGGACGACCATGGTTGACCTCCCAGGCTGTGGGATGAAGGTCCCGGGCAGCACGGCAGCATCTGTTCTCCTTCCCCGAGAGATAGCCAGCAGCCTCCTCTCCTCTCCTGTCCACCTCTCCCATGGGCTGAGTCCTAGACATCTTTCGGCGATTGAAGACTGCTCTGTAACACTGCCATGGGGTGGATTCAGACCGGCTGATGTGATACTTGAGCTTTCTTAGTCTGCCAGAGTCGAGCTCCACATACCTGCACACACACACACACACACACACACACACACACACTCCTAAACATGCACACTCACACACATGCCGGCTTTCATTGTGAGGGCCCCACTCTTTATTCAAGGAGCGGTCTCGGGTGTCTGAATGGATGCTTGAAGACTCCCTCTTTGCAATTAACACGCTGCTGCAGTATTATTAGCCTCTGATAGGCAGGTCTGCCTTTGCCAGAGACTATAAATATGTGGAGCCAATGACTCAGCAAATCTGTTGCTATTTTTCTTACAGATCCGTGTGGATCTGTGTCTGTGTACACCATGGCCCCATCTCCCAGCAGCTCCCATGGCTTGTATCCATGGAAACGCAATCCTCCCCAACTACAGTACTCCGGCTGACAAACATGGGAGTCTCCCCAGCCCCCTACCCACTTTGGAGAGGGAGTGTGGGCTCCCAGTGAGCAAGAGGGTGGCACAATGGAGGACGTGGCACTTTCTCTGTTGCTTTGAATGTCCAGTCTCCAACCCCTCCTCCTCCCCCCACACTGATCTGTGGTCAAGGCTTTGCCACCTGTTCAAGAGAAGTGGCCCAATGAGGGAGCCCTTCCTGAGGGCTCTCATGGGGGTGAGGTTGGCAGGGCAGTTCCTGAGAGCTGTGGGTCATATGGCAAGGGAGGCAGGGAGGGCCGGATGCCCTTGGCTGTGGGGGACACCAGCCATTGGGAGACAGAGTAGACAACAGGGCAGCGGCTATGAGAGGGAGAGGGAGATTATGTTTGGTACAAAACCCTGTCTCCTGACCTTGACTCTGTCAAAAGAACCTGTGAGTTGGATGAAAGAGCATGAGCTCTGGAAGTCCTCGCTCCCTCCTTGCCTTCTGTAAACACTTGCATCTGCTGACTCCGTGCCAGGCCCTGTGTTGGGAATGGGAGTGCAGGGAAGAATTGGAATCAGACCCTCCTCCTTGAGGACTATGGTCTAAGAGGAGCAAACAGACTCAACATCAGGTCAGGATTGAGCAGTGGGCCACAGCAGGGTGGGCAGAGCAGCTTCCTCGGGGAGCTACAGGTCATAGAACATGCCAGAGGATGAGGCAGGGTACAGAAGATGCTAGGAGGCAGCATGGTAGCCCTGGGGAGCTGGTGAGACTCACACAGAACTCTAACTCTCGCTCCTATTAGTGGTATTCCCATGAGAAAGTGAACTAAGCTTTCTGCCCTATGAAATAGGAAACCACAGTACGTCCCTCATGGGGCCCGGTGAGAATTAACGCAAGTATCTGGCCCTAACTGTAGCAGACTTTTATTGTGCTAACTATATGCCACAACCATCTACATGGCAGTTATTTTCTTCCTTTCGGGGCCTGTTGCCCTATGTCAAATGAGGAAGCTGGGCCAGATAATATCTAGAGGGCCAAACACCCTGACTCTCCCTGTCCTCAGTTTCCCCATTTTCCAAATGGGAAGAGGAAAGTTCCAGGAGGCTTCAGAAGTGAAGGAATAGATCATGGAATTATTCAAAGAACATGAGCAGTCATTTATTAAGCTCAGCTCGCTTCTCCTCCTGCTTGGGATACAGAGGAGCAGGAGACCTGGCCTCACCCTCAGAACGTCTGCTATGGCTGGAGAGGCAGGGAGGATGTCCAGTCCTGGAATATGAGCTCTAAGGACCATTCAGGCCACCTCTGGCCTCCAGATCCTTGTTCTCAAAGCTCCAGGGAGGCTGGGGAGCAGAAATGATTGAACACCCTCTTTGTTGGCTCCTAGCAAAGTCACGCTGACCCTTCGAGGTAACTAGTATAATTAGAGAATTTAAGGACTGGCCTGAGGTCACCCAGATGCAGGTGGCGGAGCCGAGGTATCAATCCAGGTCAGCATCACCCTACCGCCCACAGTCTCTCCACCGCTCTGCACCCCACCCTCTGGAGCTCTGGTAAACCTCCTCAAATCCTTTGGGAAGTAGAGGAGTTATAAATAGCATGTGGGATTGTGAAGTGAAAAAACCAAGTTGCTGAACAACATATACAGGATGATTGCAGTCATGTAAAAAACAACCTGGAGTTGATATGTCTGTATATGTAGAATGCAGAGGAGCGTAAGCGCAGTCTGAAAGTAAATCTGGAAGGGGCTCTTCCCCATTGTTTGAACATCTCTGAGTTCAGACAATGTCTGAGAACATTGTTTGTTCATCTCTGAGTAGAAGAGTAGAGTGGAGGTGGGGTGGAGGGCATCTTCCCTTATGATTCGACGTATTTCTGAATTGGTTAACTTTGTCACAAGGAGAAAGTATTCATGTCTTACTTGTGTGATAAAACCATTGTACCGGGAAGGATGACCAACTCCCCCATGTCATGAGCGATGACCCATCTCCCCCTGTCATGAGTAGGGCAGGCAGTGACTTGGAGCGGGGAATGGTGCTGGTTGGAGAGGGTGAGTTTAATGACCCAGGTGGCCTGATTCACAGGAACTTTTTAGTCAGACATGGCAGGAGTTTGCCAGGAAAATCTATGAGCTTCATCTATCTTTTAACAACCAAGAGAGCAGCTCGTCCACCCATTTTTCTAGATGGGGACCCTTAAATCCATAGACAGCTTAGCCCAAGGTCAGAGAGCCCTAATGTTTGGTTGATGAGTACACCTGCTTAATTAGCAAGGCTCAGAGAATCATGAGCTTTATCTTCACATGGGCCTGGCTTTGACTTTACACAATGCCATAGATTTTCTGAGCCTCAGCTTTCCTGCCTGTAAAATGGCATCGATACATCTACCTTGAAGCATTTTTGTGAGGGTTGAATGAGATCAGGTTTGACAATGGCCCTCTTCATGGTAGTTGCCCAGTGCTCTTCCCCTTTCTTCATCTAAGGGATGCTGTTCTGGACTCAGACTGTGCAAGTAAGACAGAGGCTATGTCTTCAGTCTTGGCATGGCCTTAGAGAAGGCCTTACCACACATTGAGCACATTCTAGGTACCAGTGATTATGCCAAGAGCTATCTGTACAACTCACTTAATCCTAATTCTGCTCCCATGTCCGAGATAGGGGCTACCTGTTATTATCCTCACTTGACAGAAGTGGGAATTGACATGTCAAGGTTATTCTGACCTGGTAGAAATAACTTAGGACAATCACCATTTTCCATCATTAGGAAGACTTTGTGTAATAAGGTATATTTATTTTTCTTAACTATTAGGTAGAATTCGCCAGGAAAATCCTCTGGGCCTGGAGTTTCATGAGAAGTTTGATTACAAATTCAAATTCTTTGAGGGACACCTGGGTGTCTCAGTCAGTTAAGCATCTGAGGGATCCCTGGGTGGCGCAGCGGTTTAGCGCCTGCCTTTGGCCCAGGGCGTGATCCTGGAGACTCAGGATCGAATCCCACGTCGGGCTCCCGGTGCATGGAGCCTGCTTCTCCCTCTGCCTGTGTCTCTGCCTCTCTCTCTGTGGTGACTATCATAAATAAATAAATTAAAAAAAAAAAAAGTTAAGCATCTGACTCTTGGTTTTGGCTTAAGTCATGATTTCAGGGTCATGGGATGGACCCTGAGTCCAGCTCCTCACTCAGTGAGGAGCCTGCCTGAGATTCTCTCTCTCCCTCTGCCCCTCCTTCTGCTCTTGCTCTCTCTCTCTCTCTCAAATAAATAATCTTTTAAAAACCCAAATTCAAGTTTGTTGAAAGTTTCAGAAGCATCTGTACTCTCTATTTCTTCTTGTGTCAGTTTTGGTAACTTTGCAGCTGTAAACATAAAAGGATAATGGAATTCCTGCCAGGCAGGGTTATTCGGCAGAGTGACAGAGCTTACTTACTTATGTGTTAGAGCAGCAAACCCACTCTAAGCCTGGAGCACACTGGGCCTCCTGACATTGCATAGGATTTCGGCATCCTAATGTGCCCCCTGCTCTCCATCAAAGCAGATGGGCCAGGATAGGAGCCATGCCTCCCCCATTGGATTTGGGGCCTGAGTTTTTCTCATGCTAGAAAGACTTGGGTCAGGGCAGGAAGGCCCTAAAAGGTTGGCACACGATACCAGAGGGGCCATCCAAGGCCGAGACAACCTAGAGGGTCAGTGGAAGCAAGGCACTCAGGACCTCCACACAAAACTACCCAGAAGCCCTGGTTTTGAAATGTTGAGTGCCCAACTGGTACTTGGGTAACGCTTATGGAGGGAGAGAATGGGAACAAGGGAATGGGGGCAGGGGCTAGATGGGTGCAACCAGAGGTGATGTTCCCTACCCCTATCTCCTCTAGGATCCCCAGCTTCCAGATCTGAGTCCTGGAGGGGTGATTATAATCACAGGCACTGCAAGGTACCCCCACAACCAGTCCTCCAGCTCCAGAGGCTGGGCAATGTGGGGTCTGTATCATACTCGCCTCTACACTTTAGCTTTAACTCTCCTTCCCCATTGAATAGCAGGGCTGAATGGGGGTGGGGGCACAATGACAAGAATGAGAATGTACTTTGCTGTTTTGGTTCCATGCTTGTATCTCTTCCCTGTTCTGTGAAGCTAGAAGGAGCTAGGCCTGTGCTGGAAATACTTGTCCCTGAGTTCAGCCTTTGGGGACTGCTCCCTGGGATCCCTTATGCAAGGATGTTCTAGGCCATGCGGCAGCTTGACACAGCAGAGCTGCTCCACATAGCATTGGGATCTTTCAGAGAGCTCAATATCCTTGGAACAAAGGAAGGAGCAAATGAACGATGGCTCGCTGAACGACTGAATGTGTATTGCACGTAGCAGCACATTAAGGTAAAATGCGTTGTCTGGTGAGAGGCTGACACACACATGCAACAACATACCTTTGGGTGCTAAACACAGTGCTAAAAGTGGTCCAGGGTGCTGTAGGGGCACAGAGGAGGAATGTCTAATCCATACTGGAGGATTGCAGGGAAGACGGCAGCAATGATTTCTTGACAGAGGTGGCAGGGGCTGAGTCTCGAAGGATAAATAAGAGTCGGCTGGGAGGCTGGTATTGCTGAGAGAGACAGCAGGGAAGAAGAAACACGCTTGGCACAGGGAAGTGAGAGTTCTGATCTCAGGGCTATTAGTGAAGTTACTGATGTTCAATATTCAGCCTTATTTCCAGGGCATATCCTGCTTGGAGAGGATCCTGGACTCACGGTGTATTGGAAGGTTTTGTTTTTAAAGATTTTATTTATTCATGAGAGACAGAGAGAGAGAGAGGCAGAGACACAGGCAGAGGGAGAAGCAGGCTCCATGCAGGGAGCCCGACGCGGGACTTGATCCGGGGTCTCCAGGATCACGCCCTGGGCCGAAGGCGGCGCTAAAATGCTGAGCCACCCGGGCTGCCCGTAAAAAACCTTTCTTGCCTTTGAATAAAAGTTTATAGGAGGTTAGTGTCAAAATCCCAGTAGAGAGAATCTGGCCTCTTTGGCCACTTACGAAGTAGTTTCCCTTGGAGGTTGGAGAAAGCACGCAGACAAGTGGGGGTAGCAGAGTTATTCCACGAGTTGGGAGTGACAGGAGGGGGTCACTGCTCGTCCAGCCGTGTCAGCCTCCCACCACGTCAGAGGGCCCATCACCCCCACCAGGATCTCCTCTCCCCTTGAGGTTATCTGACAACTCCTGACCCTTCATAGCCCCGAGCCCAGGAAGCAACTTGTGATATTGTAGCAGAGAAAGGTCCTTCAGATCCTCTTGGTGGCCCCATCCCAACCCAGATCCATTCTGGGTCTGGTGAGCAATGCCCAGGGCTGGGCATCAGAAGGCCTGTGTGACCTTGGGCGAGTCAGTCAACCTCTCTGGGCCTTTAGTGACACCTTGTGGCAGCATCTGCTTGAAACCACAGTACTTGGGTGAAAAAGAGAAAAACCTCCTGCCCCTGTGTCCCTTTTGCCACCCCCAGGCCTGTCTCCCCTCAGAGCAGAAGGGCAGGCTTCCAGAACCTCTGATCCGGCCCTTCCCAGTCCCCCATCTGTCGTCACATGACTTAGCCACACTAAGCGAGCTGGCCTCCACAGGGCAGCAGTCCCACCTCAGTCCTCTAGTCTGGAGTGGCAGGTGTCAGCGCTCTGTCCTGCGTGGCACTTGGGAGCAGGATGGGAGGGCCATGTGCCGATCACAGGAAGGCAGACAAATCTCCCCATTTTCCAGAAAGAGCAAGTGAGTCCACAGCCGAGCGAGGTTACTACCTGGGTTGCCAGCCTCAGCCTCCCATTCTCTGTCCCTTCTCCGATAGGTGCAGGGTTTCACCCAGAAGTAGCCAGGAAGGGTTCCCTGCTTGGTGTGCGCATGTGTGTGAGTGTGGGTGCGTTGCCATGCACCCCGGGAACTTCCTCCTGGAGCCCCTGCAATGGCAGGATGGTTGTCGGTGGTCCATGTTCTCGGCTTCCCTTCCTGACCCATGAAGCCGAGCCCCTCTGCTCTGATCCCCAGCATCCCGACCTGTTCCTACCCGGAGATGTGCTGGTTAGAAGGGATCTAATAAAACGGCTCCGAGAGGCAGCTGCTCCTGACTAATCAGGGTGCCCAGAGGGGACTGACAGGTTGAGAAGGGCCTTCCAGGCCCAGAGCCAAGCGCTAATGGTGGAATTTCAAACCAGGTCTCCGTGGCCCAAAACATTTTCTCTTCCAGCCTGCCAGGCCGACCCACGGGCGCAAGGAGGCAGGTCTGGGCCGGAGGGAGAAGCTGGCCTGAGCTAGCCATGGCCCCGCCCGGCCACCTGGGGAGTACAGGAAGGGGGCCCGGGGCTGGGTAGCCAGGAGACAGGGTTTCGGGGACTTGGTTTGGGGCTCTGCAATGTCTGGCCCAGCTCCATAGCATCAAGAAGATTAAGGGTAATCGAGTGACTGCTCTGGGCAAGGCGCTTACTACTTGGAAGTTAGAGGTTGGCCTGACACCCTCACATTCAGTCTGCTCTCCCCGGGATTTGAGAGTCCCTCAAAAGGCAGGCAGCCCCTCCAGGCTTTCCCCAGGGCCGATGGAAGGGGCTCACCCTTGAGCAGGTCTGTCCCGACACACACGGTGTCCCTTACTCCTCCCCAGCCCACGAGGTGCGCATCATCTCTATTCCACTTCACAGACGAGGAGGCCAAGGCTCAGAGAGATGGGGCCGATTCCCGCTGTACCGTGTCCTGGGGCAGCTTGCTGCCGGAGGGCAGGTGGCCTAGAAGGTGGCATAGGCGGAGGTGGGGCACACGGGCCTCATCCCTGGCCAGGCGCCCTCAAGCTGGGCTCCAGGAACCACCTCCCCTGTTGGATCAGAACCAGGAATGTGGGCTTCGGGGGTCCGGGCCCAGGCCAGGCTCCCGGCATTGCTATGCACTGCCCCCTGCCACCCCTCGACACCGTTCCCGCCATTGTCTGCCCCTCAGTATTCAGTGGCTCCCCATCACCTTCAGAACCTGCTGTCACCTCCCCTATGTCTACCCTCTTCGGGGCCCAGGACAAGTCAGCTCCCACTTTTGGCCATCAGGATACCCCCCGAGAGCTGAGCTTTCCCCTCCAGCTGAGCACTAACAGGGGACCTTCCCACTGGCCTCCTGACTATGTGTGATGGGGGTGGGGGCACAGCCTGGACTGGGAGCCCCCCCCCCTCCATGGGCTTTGGAGGGCCCTCATTATCACCCTTCCCTGTGAGCTAGGCCTTAGGGTGGAGCCAGCCCTTAGCCTTTGAGGGGAGGAAGACTTAATTACCTTCTCCGGCAGAGGGAGAGGATCATGAAGAGCCGAGGAAAAGCCTGACAAAGCCGCTCCTGCCCGGGGCCCCCTCCCTGCCAGCACCCGACTGCCCCCACCCCCACCTCAGGCTTTGCACCCCGGTCCACCGTGGGACCCAGGCAGCCATGGCCCTCGTGGGATGCACAGACCACAGGGACGACCCCGTGCCTGAAACCCCCTATTGGCACTTCCCGCTGGGGTCACCCCAAGTGCTTCTATCCGATATGGAAGGAGGGGCCAGGATCCCCTAGACCACACGGGGATCCTGGGACCCCTCCGATGAGGAAGAGATGAGGCCAGACATAGGGCTTCTGGTGTGTGTGACGGATCCCCGATGGAAGGAGGCAGAGCACGGCTTCCCAGAGGACAGTCAGCTGCGGGGTCATGGCCCTGCCTCCCGGAGAGTCTGGCAGGGGCCTGTGCCTTCTTTTGCCCGTGGGCAGGAGCCAGTGCTCGTGTGCCCTGGGCCCTCAGTGGGCAGGGAGGAGGGCATCGGGAGGAGGGGGAGGGGGGGAGGAGGAGGGGGAGGAGGAGGGGGAGGAGGAGGGGGAGGAGGAGGGGGAGGAGGAGGGGGAGGAGGAGGGAGAGGAGGGCATCGGGAGGAGGAGGGAGAGGAGGGCATCAGGAGGAGGGGGAGGAGGCGTCAAGAGAGAGGGGAGAGAGAGATTGGAAGCCGGGCAGACAGACAGAGAATATCCTCACAGGGCGGAGCCACACCCAGGACTCTTCCTTGTGGGTGACACTGGACACTGCACTTTTAGTGGGGGGCACTCCTTTGCCCTTCCCCCCGAAGTGTCATCAAGCTCAGCCCGGCGTGGAGACCCACCCTAAGGGCTGGAACCCTAGTTCTGCACACAAGGCTCGGAGCACACCCATTGGGCCGACGCCAGACCGCTGGATGCCTCTCCGGCATCGTGCGCACCCCCACTCTGGTGCCTGAGCCCCCGGCTCCCACTTAGCGCGACTCCTTTCCAGAGAGGCAGCCTGAGGGGTGGGGGCGTGGCCCGGGAGCTGGGGTCCCTCCTGCCACGGACTAGTTCTATGCTCCTCAGCAAGTCCCTTCCCTCGTCTAAACCTTTAGCGGTCTCCTCTGTGAGGCGGGGACTGTAACAGGGTAGGCTTGTTACGAGGTTTAAAAAAAAAAAAAAACATACGTAAGGCGCTTAGCATAACGCCTGGCGTGGGGCAAACACTCCCAACTGTCAGTTCTTATTACGGTTATTATTATTAATCCCCTTGGGTGGTGTTTCTCGACTTTAAAGAACTCCAGGCTCCCTTGTGATAGACATACAGGCCTCAAACTCCTCCCTTTAATGGTACAGGATTAAAATGTCAAAGAAATAAAAGTTTGAGGCCAAAACCAAATCAGAGTGCTTATTAGATGGAATATGCTTTTTCAAATAGGAGCACCCCCCCCCCCCCCCCCCGCGCACACACACACACACACAACTGAGGCTCACTGTGGGGAGCTGGGGGTAAGAATAGTTTGGGCTGGGTTTTGTGCGGCTCTCAGGCCAACCAGAGAGAGGCGGGCCTGGCAGGGGCCTGGGAGCCGAGGTGGCAGGGGGCCCCGAGCCTGGGGCAGCTCCCTTCTAGTAAGCACCTCTTTCCCCTTCCCCTCAGGGGCCTCTGGGTTCCAGCCCAGCCTCCCAGCTCCACAGTAATGCCTTCTGATGCCAGCAGAAGTCCCATTCTCATGCCAATGGAGAGATTATGGGAGAAGAATGTGCCTCCGTAGGGCCCCCAAGAACGGGCCCTGGGGACAGGGACGGGTCCCCGGAGTCCGTTCCAGACTGGCCTCCCAGGACCCAGCACTGGTTCCAGCCCCACACCCAGCAGTCCTGGTAAGTCCCCGGGCAGGCTGGGTAGGTCGCACAGTTCCAATTGCCCATAGAGCTGGACAACTGCCTTCCTCCTCTCCCCATGCAAACAAGAATCCACTTGACAACAACACCTGCCTTACCTCACCCCTCCCACGACGAAGGTGCTTCACGTACCTGGGTTTGCTCCTCCCAGAACCCTCACCATGGAAATGAGGCTCATCGGGGTGGCACTTTGCCCCAGACCTTGGCGCTGTGATGCCAGGATCCAAATCCAGGTGTGTGCACCCCAGGACTCCAGCTCCTAGGCCTTTTGGCTCCGTCCTGGGTTCATGGAGCTGGTGGCATTAGAGATTCATGGGACACAAGGTAGCAGCCGGGAAGCCTGGTAGCTGAGGGAGGGTGGCGTTTGATGTAGGCATAGCCAGGACCCAGGTGCCTGAAAAGGACCCAGGGATGGTGGCTCAGGTCCAAGAGGCAGCGTCCTTCAGTGCTGAATCTGAGTTCCCAGCCCAGGCCACACTGGGGTGGGGGAGCAACCAGAGTTGGATGGGAATTCTTAAAGGAGCTGACAGGGATTTTAGTAAAGTGGTCAGCTGACTGCTCACGGGGGACGCGGTGGGCAGGCCCCAGACCTAGAAACCTCTGCCTACTTTTCAGCTTGCCGAACTCCTACTCATCCTTCAAGGCCCAATTAAAATACCCCCCCACTGTGAGGCCCTCCCCGACTCCTCCAAGCTGACTCCCTCCCCCATGCTCCCCCTTCCCAAGCCTCCCTCCTTAGGCCTCCCTCCTCCCCCAGCCTGCAAAGCTCCTGCAGAAGGATCCGTGCCTGATTCACCTCCGTGACTCCGGTGCACAGCACGGGGCCTGGCACTCGTGCGCCTTCAGAGGTGTTTACGGAATGAATGAGTGATTGTGCAGGGTGGTCCGACTGAGAAAGCCTGTCACCTGCATGCTTGAAACCTAGGCAGGCAGGCGGCAGCGAGTGCGGGAGATCTCCATGCGCCCAGCACGACCTCGTGCCTGCTGGTTGCTGGTTTCCACCAGAGCCTCGGTGCACAGTTCCGGGTGAGCTTGGCTTCTCCTTGTCTTGGAAGGGTCCCTCCTCGAGCGCACCCCTGAGACAGTTTACTCTCTGGCTCAAGGCCTTGCCCAGGGCCAGGGAAGCCTGCGTGGCCCATCAGCAAATGCAGGCTTAAAGCACAGGGGAGCCAACACCCCATAACAACCCCCAGCCAGGGGGGGAAGGGAGCCTGCAGGCAGCTGCTCCAGCCTCTGGCCTTCAGGTGGACAGTTCTGGAGATGATCCGTGCGCCTCTCAGAGGTCAAGGCACAGGAACCTCGAGGACGCCCCATATGTGGGCTGATCCCCTTTCCCTGCCTGCTGTCCTGTACCATCAAGCTTTCTGCTCTCAAGTCCTGGTCTTCGGTTCCAATTTTGGAGAAAACCTTTATCAAGACGGTGAGCTACACAGAAGAAACTTCTTGACTGAAGACTCCTTCTCTTGCTGGCTCTGACCCTGATTCCTGGGGCTGCCTGTCCAACAAAACCCCATCTTAGCTTCTAAGGGATCTCTGGGGTGTGTGCGAGGCTCCGTAGAGGAGAGTTATTCAGGGATTATTTCCCGAAATTAAACTCCACGGTCCCTGAGGGAAAGAGCGGATGGGGCCCAGCGATGCTGGGGTGGGGTGGGAAGTTGCTGGGGTTTGATGGGAAAGCCATTTTGCCTTAATTGTATTGTGCACATTAAACCAACAACTACAGGAGCAAAGGCAGGGGGTGGGAGGAGGTAGAGTGGGAAAATGGCTGGAATGAGCTGGCGGGGGAGGGGGCGGGTCTGAGGATTCAGGGGGCAGAGGGGGTTGGGGTTTAGGGACTCCTTGGCCAGGCAAGGACACCCCATCGCACCTCTTACCAACTGGAGTGTAAAGGAGGTAGTAGAGGGAGGGTAGGGACTGGACCTGTGCTGACTTGACCTTCCACTGAGGCCAGGCATCGTACCAGGTGCCTCGCTGGAGCTCACTCACTCATAAGCTGCTTTACATGCACCACCAGATGTAACTCCTGCAGCAAGCCCGGGAGGTGAACGCTATTGCTATTCTAATTTCCCACGAGACAACTGCACGGAGAGGCAAGTAACTTGCCCAAGGTCACACAACCCCATCCACTCCAGCTGGGGGGGACGCCTGATTTCTACAGCGAAGGGCAAGAGAATGGAGGCCAGACCCGTGGTGAGGGATGAGAAGTCATGTTGGAGAAGCCCTTGGCCTGATGCCCGTGGGCAGAGGCTAGAGACCTCCAAGGGGATCAGAGGCATGAGGCAGGCTTCCTGGAGGAAGTAAGGAGGGATCGTGATGGGCTACTTTCCCTCTCCGGACCCTCTGGAAAACGGTTAGTGGTAACCCTCTGCCCCCTCCTTCTAGCAGTGAGGACCCGGGAGCTGGAGCTGTAGGGTGGGAATGTCTGATGGTGGGCGGAAAGGCGATTAAGATCCTCTCTGGGAAGGGATCAGGCTAGCAGGAAGCCAGAGAGGAAGAAGTCACCGTCTGGGGGGGGCGCAGGAGGGTGCCTCTCTCTGCTAGACCTGCCCGGGCTCCTGGAGAGGAGCTCTTGGGACCAGAAGTCAAGTGGGCCAGGCCCCCAGTTGGCAGGGCTGGTGAATTAGTCAGACAGACGTGGCCCTCCCCACCATGCCCATGGAAGGCCAGCCACTGCCGTCACAGAAGCCTGCCTTGGGCAGCTTGGCCCCAACCTGGCCGTCCTACCGACTGGATGCCTGCGTGGTGTGCCTGCCAAGGCCTGTCTCCCAAGATCTGGAGCTTGCCCCTGGAAGAGCCCCTTCTGGATCCCAAGCCTCCAGCCAAGCCTCCATCCCCTTGTCAGCATCTCACATGACCTAAATGTGCCAAATCCTTACTGAGGAGACTGTGGTCTGAGTAGCTCCCAGGAGTCCAGCGTCGGCGATCTCCTCAACAAATGGCCGTGCCGGTCAGTGTTTTGAATGGAGACTTCCATCAGGGCCCTAGTGTGCGACCAGGTCTGGGGAGCGGGGGGCATCTGTAACCAGCGTCAGGGCTCGTTGTGTGACCATGTTCAGAGTTCAGCCTGGGGCTGCTGTCAGGCATGAACGTTCCCAGGAACTGACTTTTCCTTGAAGCAAGGTTCCAGGGGCACAGGGACAGCCCGCTGGGAGCAGTGGAAGGTCATCCTTAAGAGAAGGGGCTGCAGCGTCCAGATCCGGGGTGCAGCTCAGTCCCAGGCTGGGTGCAGGTCCTGGCTCACCTCTGGCCAGTTCTCACCTTGGGGAACGTCCTTAGCCCCGAAACATTCTGTGGCTCTGTCAGGGAGTTGGGGCCCTGTGCCTAGTGGGTTGGGAAGGCTGAATGAGACGGAGCTCTGGGGCTGACACACACTGAGTGTCAGGAAACATGAGCCTCTGCCCAGGCCTGTCATCGGGGTTCTGCAGGCTCTGGGGCTCACGGCTTTGCAGCTGGCCCCAACACTCCCCCCTGATTCAGAGGAGGCTCAGAGAGCCAAAGGGACCAGCCTCTCTGCTCCTTCATGGCCAAGAGAGCCATTGGGTCCTGGAGAACTTAGCTGGAGGCAGGAGGGCTTTGGGTTGAAAAGGTTTGGGAACAGGAGTCTCATCCCTTTGGTAACCTGTGACTTTTCTCAGAGGTCTCTGGCACTCTGCGTGGCTGCTGCCTGTGTCCTCTGGGGTCAGCTCAGCTCTGCAGCACTCCTCAGACTCTCCATCATAACGCCCCGGGATCCTTTCATTCCCCTTGGCTTCCTCTTTCCTCCCCTCTCCTCCATTCGGATGTCTTCTAAGAGGACAAAATTCCAATCACCAGGCAGCCTTCTCTGCCCCATCCAACAACGCCAATCAACTGTTCTCCATTTTTCCAAGAGCAGAAAAAGGAGAAAAGTGGGCTGAATGGCAATGAGGAGATAAGGAGGAGAAAGATGGGTTGGCCAGGGACAGGCAGGGTGGTCCTTTGGGACCCTGGCCACTTATCTCTGGCTGGAAAGGAGCCATCCTGCCAGAAACGAAGGACAAACTCAGTAACCTCGGATCCCTCCACTTCCTGTCCTGGGACCCCAGTCTTTATTTTCTTAAAGATTTTCTTTATTTATTTTTGAGAGAGAGAGAGAGGTGGGGAAAGAGCGGAGGGATAAGCAGGCTCCCCACTTAGCAGGGAGCCTGATGTGGGACTTGATCTCAGGGCCCTGGGATCATGACCTGAGCCGAAGGCAGAGGCATAACCGATGAGCTGCCCGGGCCCCCAAGACCCCAGTCTTATCAGGGAAGCATCATGGATTCCAATCCAGCCCACAAGGGAGCAGCCCTCCCTGGCCCCCTGTACCTTGCAGGCTGAGTGGCCTTCGGCAAGTGACTCAACCTCCCTGTGCTCTAGTTTCCTTTTCTCTAAAGTGGGCTGTTGTGAGGAATAAATGAGCACCGGGACCTAGACCATGGCAAGTTCTGCATCATCGTCAGCTATTCCTATGCACATAGTAGACTCCGGACACTTTTGACAGCTCACTCCTATCAGGAAAAAATTTAGGGACCCCTCTATACACAGCGACATTAATTCATTTGTAGATTATATGCGTCTGTCTCTGTGCTGATAGACTCTACGTTATAAAACATTTTAAGAGGATGCGTCAGAAAACCGAATGTAAATGGGAGCTCTGATACTTTCTTGCCAACAGGCCGATGGCTTCGATCGTGCTCCCACCCGGGGCCGGGCACGGTAGCTGGGAGACCACTTGGTGCAGAAATTGTAGCCGTTCGGGCAGCAGCCCCTTCAGCAAAGCTTGTGCCAAGCCCACATGAGAGGAGAAGCTCCGGGCCCCGCGTGGGAGCCAGGGAGTGCTAATGGGGGTGATTAAATCATTTGCAATAATCCATTTGGAACAGCAGCCGTGTCTAACACGGGACTCGATGACTGTTTCACAAATAGAAAGGTGGCCAGGGAGGCCGTCGCGGGACACACTGCAAGGGCATGGGGAGGCGCGTGCAGTCTCGCCCTCGCTCCTCACTGTCTTCTTGCTGCAGCTAATGCACAGGGCGATGGCTCCGGTGCCCCTTCCCCGCCCAAGGGCACCTGTCCCCAAGTGCTCGCGTTCGACTCTTCCTCCCTCCTTCCCTCTCTTCCTCCCTCTGTTTCTGTCCTCGGATAACGGCTGTGCGCCCAGCCTGGTTCCCTTCTGGGTTTGCCAGGCAAATCATACTCGGTTTTGTTCTCCCGGCATCAGCTCCCCTTTCTTCTGGAAACCACATCATCTTTTTTCCTTTTCTGAAACTTCCCTTCTTTCAGGATATGCGATCTGGGCGGGTGGGCCTCGCCCTCCACCCCCACCCCCACCCCGGTTCTCAGAAGGGACACACCAGCCAGGCCTAGCCAATCAGAGTCACAGGGGTGGTCACGTGGCCTGTCCCGGGCCAATGGGATCCTGCTCTGGGACGTTCTCTGGAGCTGTTCCTAAAGAGGAGCCCTCCCCTTCTATAGCTCAGCTGATGGAATGTAAACTGGGAGCTGCGAGCTGCGGAGGTCGGAGGTCGGCTTGCCACCTCAAGGGAGGCGGTACAGAGGAAAGCATACGCATTCCTGGTGACCTCAGGTGAACCCTGACTTCAGCTCTACCTGAAACATCCCTTTATATGAGCCAGTAAATTCCTTTTCCATGCCTTTCTAAGTTTCGGGGGGGGGGGTTGTTTTATTTATTTTTAAAGATTTTATTTATTTATTAGAGAGAGAGAGAGAGAGAGAGAGAGGACATGAGCAGGGGCAGGGAGGAAGGTCCAGAGGGAGAGGGAGAGGGAGAGGCAGACTCCCGGCTGAGCAGGGAGCCCAAAGCGGGGCTCGATCCCAGGACCCCGGCGTCATGACCTGAGCCTAGGGCAGACGCTTAGCTGAATGGGCCCTCGAAGACCTCTCTTCCCTCACCAACCTGGCCTCCCCTCTCGTCCCTCTCCCCTTCCCTCATTCTGTTCCAGTCACACCTGCCTCCTTGCCGCTTCTCGGCGAATGCTGGGCACACCCTCACCTCTGCACCTTTGGCCTTGCTGCTCCTTCTGCTTGTTACAGCCCTTGGGCCGGGACAATGCTCTATGACTGCTTTTCACTCTCATCTCGAATGGTACCTTTCTTCTCCAGCCAGGAGAAAATAGCCCCCTCCCTAAGCCCCTTCACTCCCTATTTGCTTAGCCTGCTTTATTTTTTTAATTTTTTTTTTCCATACCACTGGTACCCAATTGCTCTCTCGTTAACCATCCATCTCTGCCAGCTACATCATAAGCTCCACGAGAGTGGGATTTTGCTTTGTTCACCAAGGAATCTGCAGGCCTAGAGCTGAGCCCAACACATGGCAGGTGCCCAGGAAACATTCGCTGAATGAATGTGTCTCCCTCACTGTCCTGTGAGGCTGAGCCCTGTCTCTCTGTGGCCTAGACCCCCAGGAGAGGGGCTAAGGGCTCCTCCTCCATCTCTCCCACTGGTCAAGTCATCAAGTTAACAGCCGGCTCCCTCCGGTCCGTCTGGCCTCCTCTTTGCAACTCTGATCACATTGCAAATGACTTGTGTGTGCCCGGTGGGGGGCGTCTGTCTTCCCCATCACCCAGCCCCCGCCTGCTACATCCCAAGTGCTCAGAACAAGTTTGTTAATGAGGCTCCAAACAGCACTGGCCGAGGCAACCCCTTCCAAGGTATCCAAATCAGTTTTGAAGGAGCAGGCAGTTAGTTTGCTCCTAATTACCAGCCTCGCTGTGGACATCCTCTGAAGATGCCTCTTTCCTAATTAAAACAGCAGGGTGGATTGTAGGCTCTGGGTAGCATCCTGTTCCTCTCCTGGTGGGAGCTAGAGGCAGGCAAAGGTGTTTCATTAGAAAAGAGCTGGGGAAGGGGGCTGGTCACAGTGACCACCACCTCCTAAATGAGTTATTTAGAGGCTGGTAATTTAGACACAGGATGAGACAGCAACGGAAGGATGAAATAATGAAGTCCCTCATCTGTCTCCCCATCTTGGGCGCCGGCCTCACCTGGCCGCTCCTCCTCCCACCAACTCCCAGCGTAGCTGTAAACTCCTGCTAAGAGGCAGCTCCGCAGGCGCTGCTCATGTGACCTTTGGCCTCCAGCATCTGTGGGCAGAGAGGTCTTGGCTCAAGGGTGGGCCTCGGACTGTGTGGAGCCCCTGTCCTTCCTGGAAGAGATAGCATCTTGACCCAGACCAGCCGAAGCGGGGTTTGGGGGCTTATTTGGCTTGCTGCAGCCTTTCTCCCCTTTTTTCTTAATAATAGAACTTCAGTTTTATTGGGGTAGCAAGATGCCCAGCTAAAAGACTTCCTGGCCTCCCTTGCAGCTAGAGGTCACCAGTGATATAAAAACAGAAATTGTAGCATGGACTTTCAAGAATACTCCTTTTTACCCGATTTCCCTAGTTTCTGCCTCTTGCCTAGAATATGGGCATGATGGTTGGAGTGCCAGCAGCCATTTGGGGCCCCTGAGGATTAATGCTGTATGCTGAGGGTGGTGGGCCAAAATATGGGAGCCCAGATTCCTGATAACCATGAAGCTGCTACACCAACTTGATCTGCTTAAATCCAATCTTCTCCATTGAGAGAGAATAAGTGTCTAATTTGTTTAAGCCGTTGTTTCCCAGCAGCTGAGTGTAAATTCTAACTCATGCACTGACCCCTTTGAGAATGTGACAAAAGATGGTACCCGGTTCCATAGGCCCATACGCCTGCAAGCAGGCACGGACATTCCGTATGATTTTGCACACAGTTTCTGTGGGAAAGAAGCGATCACCGATGTTCTCTAAGTAAGGAGTTCAAACATCTCCTTGGTTTACCACCTCAGATTTTACTGCGGTTCAGTGTTTCTGGGGCCTTGGGGGTACGTTTGGCATCTAGAATCTGCATTATTGACAGCCTTTTTGCTTCTAGTGGTATGAGGTCAAAATTTCAGCATCATCAAATAGAAGAGAACCCAGGACCCACCATCACCAAGTCCTCTGGGGAGGGGCAGCTGGAGCCCCGAAGAAGCAACCATGAGCCCGGCCACCCTGACCTTTACCTCCGGGCCTGGCTCTGCCCCCGGTACCCTTACACACGTATCTTCCACTCACAGACCCCGCTGCCCCGGAGCTCCCCAAGCATCCTGGGAGTGGCATTCAAGGCCAGCTTGTTGACTCATTCCTTTGGGCCTCCAGGAGAAGTCTGCCCCAGGGCAGCCTAGGCCAGCTCACAGGGCCCCTCCTCCCATGGCTAACTGCTCTGGAAAGTCCTCCTCCCCTCACCTGCCTTCCCTCCTCCACACCCCACCCCTCCAGCCCCTGGATGACAGAGGTCAGAGAGACATAAACAACCCATGGTTTCCAATTAATTTTTAATTGCAACCTGAAATTCTTAATTGCAGCTGGAACGCTATTACGGGTAGAAGGGTGATGATGGGTGGAGGTGGGGGTGACCCAGTTAGAGACGCTGGCCCCTGCCGGACCGGGCACCAAGCCAGCACAGGAGGGGGCACTCTGACCAATCACCCCAAGCCAGGACAAGGCGATCGATCGCACCACAGGTCTTGGGCCTGCCCCCTGGGCGACGGCAGCGGACTGGCACTGGGGCCTGGCCTTGGGGAGGGCGGCCTGAGATTTGTCAGTGTCTCATTATGGTCACAGACGGTCCGGCAGGATAGCGCGGCTGTTAGAAGCCTCCCCTGGAGCAGGGCCTGGCAGTGGAGGGAGCTTCCTGTGGCGGCAGGCCTCCGGGGTTTCTCAAAGGACACCAGGGCCCTTCCCAGGGAGGCCCCCCACCCTGCACAGAAGCCCTGGAGGTTGGAGCCCAGGCTGTAGTCACTTGAGGGGTTGGAGGCAGGGCAAGTTGGGAGTGGGAGGACCAGCTGTCCCAGTCTGTCTGAGACCGATGAGTTTCCTGGTGTGTGGGATTGTGGGTGCTAAAACCAGGACAGTCTCTGGCAAATGGAGGGGGTGGGGTGGTCACCCTGGTTGGAAGCAATTAGCCACTTTGACACAACTAACTTGGGAGAATGAATGGCCACCCTCAGGCTCCTCCTGGGTGGTGGGGCCTCCTAACTACAGGAGTGAGGGGCTGTCTCATCTCCTGCCACCTCCAGCCCTTGACTTTTAGGGGCCATCACTGTGACCTACAGGGTCTGTTGGTGCCACTCTATCCTTTGCTAGACACACTGGTGCATCCCCCCCGGCCAACTAAACTTTACCCACATGGTAGGTGAGACAGACATAAGGCCGCTGGATATCTGTTCTGGCATAAGGCATATGCCTGGCCCAAGCCTCAGTTTCCCCATCTGCCTTCCTCCCTGCCTAGGAGCAGCCTGGGCCAGGTCGGGGTGCGGCTAGAGGGGCCAGAATGGACAGGGCCTCTGGCAGCCTGTCCTGCAGGAGGCCTCAGAAGGTGGGAGAGGCTCACCCACCTGTTATGGGGGTAGCCTCGCAAGCAGAGGTCCACTGCGCCTCCCAGGCTGCATTTGCAAGCTCTTCAGGGAAGGCAGCTGGTTCTCCACGGGAGCCATCACCTGACACCTGACAGCTAATGACAGCAGAGAGCCACAAGTTGGCCAGTAGGCTTCCCTCTCTGGGCTTGCATGCAAGCCTGCTGAGGGATGCTCGGGGCTGCCCACAGGGGTGGGAGCCGGGTGGGGGCCGAGACTGGCGGCAGCGGGGCAGGGACGTGAAGGGCTGGAGGATTCTCAGAATACAGGTTTTTCTGGGAAGTTCGGGGAGGGTCCCTCGGGCAAGTTCTGCTTGGTGACCCACATCTGGCTCCCATTCGCTCGCTCGCTCACTCACTCATTCATTCAACAGAGGCCTCCTGAACAGCCACCACCTACAGTCCCCATTCTGGTCACAGGGGGTGGGGGGGGTGGGGGTCAGGAATGGGATCTCAGACCCAAGGCGCTCCAAACAAAAGTCCCCCCTGTAGCATGGTTCCCAGACCCCCTTGGCCAGGCCCCCTCCCCAGAAGCACCCCCAACTTCTTCTCCAGCCCAGATCCGCAGCAGGGCAGGTGGAGCAGCCTGGGGGCCTGACCCAGCCCAGGGAACCTAGGGGCTTTGGAGCCTGAGGAGAAAGACAGGGCCTGCTTACGCCTTGAAGTCATTCCCTCAATCTCCTTGGTCCTGATCGAGTCCTGATATGGCCAGAGCAGCTCCTCTGTCTGCAGGAGCCCCTACCCCCGGGCTTACCAGGCACCCAAGTACCCAGGAACCTCTCTGGGATACCTCAAGCTCCACATGCCATTTCATCAAAACTTACCTGTCTGGCTCCCTTCCCTCCAGGCTGCCCTTGGGAGTCCATGGGCTCCGGAGATTCATGCATGGAACAAGCAAATGTACATTCATGACATGATCCTCCATACACATTCTGTACCTTTGGCGCCTCCAAAGCCCTGCCCTTGACGAGCCTGGGGGCAAGGAGAGAGAAGGGCCTGTGACCCCACCAGAGGGCCATTTGAACATTAAACCTGAGTACCATTGAACCCCTATGATGTCTGGGGCACATAGCACTTACTCATTTACTGCTCATAAGAATGCTAGGGAGCAGATACCATCGTGTTCCCATTTTACAGATGGGGACACGGAGTGTGGGGAGGTCCCTTAACCTGCCCCTGATCATCCGGCTGTGGGCAGGAAGCTGGCACATAAACCCGGGTCTCACCCCTGAGCCTGCGCTCCCAAGGCCCACACTGTGCCCTTCTGAGAGGCACGTAGGGCAGAGCAGGGCAATGAGCTCCCCAAGGCCTCTGCTCCTGCGGGAGATGGAGTGAAGGCATAGTGTGGGAAGGACCTTGTGGTTTGCTCGGAAATTTAGAGCAAGGGTACGCTCAGGGGAGGACCGCATGAGTGTAGGCCCGAGGTGAGGGCTACGGGCAGGCCCTTCCCTGAGAGGACCCCCCCACCCCCGCCACCCCGGTGTCTCATCAAACTGGTCTGGCTGAGGCAGAGGGGAGAGGCTGGCTCTTTAAGCTGCTAAATTGGCCGCAAGGCGACCTCTGCGTTGGCCTGACTTTCGCCTGTGAGTCTGAGAATTGGGCTAGAAGGGCCTTCACAGATCAGGTGGTCCAATCTGCCCTGGACAGGTAGGAGATGGGAGGTCCGGGGAGGGGAGGGCAGCTCCTGGTCTCCCCACCTCCCTCCCAGGGGAGTGGCAGGCAAGAAAACTTGTCGAATGTTTCCAGCATCTAGGAGGAAGCAGCTCCAGGCTCGACTTCTTCCAAGAATTCTCTCGAAGTCAGCTGCACCTGCTGACCTCTCATTTCTTGAAATGGCTCTTGGCCTGTGGGTCCTGATGAACTTAATGGGATCGTAGGAAAGCGGGGTTTCGCCCTCCAAGCTTCCATAGGCCCACTGCTCCTCGCCTGCCATGCTCCGTGTCCCCCAGGGGGCTGAGCCTTGTCCCAGAGCAATCGGGCTGGAGAAGAGGAGGCCACCAAGCCCTAGTCTACAGGGGAAGCCACAGCAGGGCCCCCACCCCCATCCTGCCTGTCCTTGTCACCTGTATGGACAGAGAGATGACTTCTGCCCTTGGAGTCAGATGACCAGGCTTTAGGTATGAGATTAGGTGCCTCTTCACCTCCATGACTTCATTCCCCACCCCCACCCCCACCCCCAAGGGCAGCCCCCTCCCAAGCCCTTACGGGACCATCTCAGGGTCACCTCTCAGGGTCAGACGAGCCTCTGCAGTGACTAGGCCAGGGCGTCTGACGCACTCACAGGCTGCTTACTCTCTGCAGCATCACTTTATAGCCTGCCTGGCCTGGTCCGAATTTGTGTCTCTTTTTTTTAGCCAGCAGCGCCTAGTTGCCGAGGTCCTGACGCCAGGCCTGAAGCTGGGTGAGCCGCACAGAGGCTGCGCAACCCGTGGTAAGCCGCCTGGGCCGGGGACAGCACTTGCTCTGGCCCTTCCGTCTGGGGCCGCTTCGCCCGCCCGCCCTCCCTCCCTCTGTGTGGAGTTTCTTCTCCTCCTTCTCCCTCTCCCCCCACTTCCTTGTATCTAAGGATTGCATGAGTCACTTCACTTTGCGCTGCCAGATGTCGGATGCAGTTGGGCTCAGAGTGGAAGCCAATTTTTTTCCCTTTACTCAAAGAGAGCTCGGGGCTGATGAAAGCCCCCAACAGAGTCATCCTGGATTTCTCAGGAGGACGGGGTTGGCTGCACCCTCACTTCTCCGGGGGTCTGGCCCACCCTCCCTTCCTAGCGTGCAAAGGCCACTTGTCCTGCTGGCACCGGGCAGGGGCCGCCCAGGGCAGGCTGAGTCCGCGCCCATCATCCGGCCCCTCAGCGTCACTGGCCTGAGAGGAGCCCGGGGCCCAGGGCCCAGGTCCCCCCGCCCAGGAAATGTTCAGTGGGAGCTCCACGCTGGTGCTGTGGGGAGACAGGAAAAAATAAAGAAGGCCCTCGCCTTCAAGGAATCGGCAGTCTGTTTAGGGAGACGAGATTCATATAAACAGTGGTTCACGTTTTCAGCCTGGATCGTGCTTCTGCTTCCACACACGCCCTCATTTAGCTCTCGCACTGCTTCAGCGAGGCGGTGTTCTCACTCTGCATCCAGAAACATGAGGATCTCAGAGGTCATGTGGTTTGTCCAAGGTCACATGGTGGGGGGGGCTGAGCCCACCCCAAGGCCACTGGACCCCAAACCTCGCTATGTGTAACCAAGTTTTCGAGGAGGCAGGGCCATGTCCTCTGCCCACCGCTGGCCCTGGGCTCTGCTCCTTGGCCTTGAGGGTGTGTAGTCATGAGCAATGCTCCAGGTGCTCGGGGGGCCAGAGACTGAGTATGTTGGGGAGTATGGAAGCAGGAGGTGGGGAGGCTTTCTTAGTCTGGGTTCCCTTGAAAGCATAGTGAGACCAGGGCTTGAGTGATGGTAGTGGATTTAGGATGAGTCTAGAAGCAGGAGGGAGTAGGGTGGGTGCGAGAGGAGTGTAAAGGAGCATTAGCAGAGAAGCCAAGATGGGGGGCCGTGGGCAGGCGGGCTCTTATTTTCCCAGGTCCTCTGGAACCACTTGTCTGTGAGGTGCAAGGCTGGACCGGTTATCCACTGGCTCCCATCCCCCATTGGTCGGGGGCTGACCTGGCAGGGTGTTCACCCCCCTGCCCTCCCGGATCACAAGCCCCATGGGTACCAGGAGCATCAGAAGAAAAGGGGGGGGGGGGTGGAGCCTGGCAGCAGGTGCTTGAGGTGGATGCTGAGTTTGCAGAGAACTATCCGCCCCTCAGCGGGCCTGAGCCAGACCTGGCTTGGGCTACAGGGGAATGTGGGCACTGGGTTCTGAGCAACCAGATTCTGGGCACCGCTGCTGCCACACCAGGCCCTGGCTCGACAACCCAGGGGGCCAGCCTTGTTGAGCAGCTCTGGGCAGGTGCCTAGCCGGGTGCCCTGCGTGCCTGGAGAGAGCAGGAGGGAAGAAAGGACACCTGCGTGCTCCCAATTCACTTCGCTATGGTCAGCGTGAGGCGCCTGAAGGTCCTCGCGTCCTGGTCCTGCCGACTGGCTGCTCAGGGCCCAGCAGCGCTCCCAGCCCGCCCGTCCTGGGCGTCCACACGGGCCCGGCACCGAGCTGCTGCCTAGGGAAGCTGCCCCGCAACGTTCGTGAGTGCTGGCGCCCCAGCCTACGCTCTTGGACGCCAGGGGTGGACTGTGGGTCCCCGGGCTCATCCCAGATGGCACTGGGTCTTCAGGGGAGCAAGAAATGAAGGGAGAGCCTCCCCTTCCTGACTCGGGCTTCTCCCTCCCTCCCCCACCCCCCTCTTCCATTTATCTTTGGAATGAAGTGGTTTCACCTGCCGAGGGGTTGGGGGAAACTATCCCGTGTCAGAAAGACACATTCCCCCCCTAAACTTGTACTGTGGTTTTGATGGTCTCCCATGGAGGAAGAGACGTATCTTCTAGTTTATGCTTCTGAATCTGTAGCTGGAAACAAAAACAAAAACAAAAACAATTCTCTCCCTCTTCATTTTTTTCCGCCAAACTTCCCCCCGGCAGCCTTTTGGCTGGGCCGATAGACGATGCCCAGAGCTCAGGGCTGGAGGTTCCTCTGCGGTGTGCAGGCAACCAGGAGGAGCCACAGCCTGAAGCTGGCGGTGGGCCTGGCATAGACTGGCACAGGAAGGGCCCTCGCCTCTCAAGCCAAGTCGGCTCCAGAAGGCAGGGGTTGGCTGACACCATAGGGCAGTCCTCCAGGCAGAGGGAAGGTTGGCCCGCAGGGAAACAGAGGCAGCCTCCACCGGACCCAGTGCAACTGCTATTGGGGGCAGCAGGGACCTCTCCCCTGTCAGCCAGACACGGAAGCTGCTGTCACCTCCTACATGAAGCCTTCCTGATTGCGCAGGATAAACAGAACCCTTCGATCGCTTAGTTTCCCTGCTGGAACCTCTGCCCAGATGGCTTTCTGTCTGCGTCTGCTGTGGGATCATTTGCAGTCATGGTGGCCCGGTAGTTTGGATCAGAACTCCCCCATCAGAACATTCTGGTTCAGATCCTAGCTCCTCCTTTCCTCGCTGTCTGACCTTGGGCAGGTTACTTAGCCTTTCAGAGTCTCAGTTTCTTCAACTGTCAAATGAGGTGTATTATAAGGATTAAATGAGACCACCTGATTGACTGATTGATTGATGATTGATTTTGAGACCACATGATTTAAAACCATACCCCGCCCCCCAACTATCCTGCTTTATTTTTCTCCATAGCACTCACCACTGTGTCACATCCTACCATGAAGGCTGCCCTTGAGTCTGGGAGCCCTCTGAGGACAGAGACCATGTCTTGCCATCCCAGGGTCCCCAGTGCCCTGGTTCATAACGGGCCTCCTTGGGATCTGAGGTGGCCACAATCCTACTGCAGGAGGCCAGAGAATTGATGCCTTAGTCTCTCACGAGGGTGGTTCTCAATGGAAACCGTCCTGGCAGGTGCTGTGCTGTGAGCTCCCCAGCCCGTCTCCTCAGGAGATCGGTCCTGGGGGACCAGGCCCTGGTCGCCCGCACACTCGCACACCAGCTCACCCTGCAACTCACTGGGGGCTCCACTGAGCTGCCTGGTTCCAGCTGGCCAAACAATGCTCTGCCTATGAAGTGGACCAGGGGGGCTACTGGCTTCCGCACCCGGCAGACATAGCTTGATTTCTGGAAAGTGGCCGTCGGCCAGACCCAACCCTGTTGGGCCTTACGTATGACGTCTGTAGAATGGGCATGGGTGGCGATTGTGACTCGGAAGCCACGTCCTCCTGGCAGCCCCTTGGGGGTACCTCTACCTTTCCTTACACCCTTTCTCGCCTTGTATTTGCGTGACCCTCGCTGCAGAGTTGGGAGAAGCTACCAGGAGCTCTGATGCTCGTTTTAAAGATGAAGTAACTGAAGCCAAGAGACAAAAAGCACCCCATGAGGTCCCCTGGCAGCCTGGGACTGGCCGGGTCAGCCAGGCACCAGCTCGGGCGGGGGGGGGGGATGGGTCTTGGGTGCTGTGGACGGGCCGTGGGGGGCTGTACCTGCTGTCAGCCTCCCCGCAGGGCCCCCCACTTGGGGTGTGCTGTCTCTTCTCTGCTTTTTAATTGCTTGGAAACAGAGCTGACAGCAGCGGGAACAGCTCAGCCGCTGCTGGTCTCATGACTGGATGCTTTTGTTTGTTCACAGAATCATATTTTTACACTCGAGCTTCTGCTAATTTATGCCACAGCCTGAGCTCTCTCCGTTGCTGAGGATCCAGTTTTGGGGAGCGGGGAGTCAATTCCTGGGTTGATTTAGTCATCTCGGAGCCTATCAGAAGCCAAGCAGGGGACAAATTAACAGCAACAAAAAGTAATAATAGCCAGGCTCAGTGTTTATTTTCTGGCCGTTCCCTCCTCCGTGGGCCCACCGCGCTCCCTTAGCGCGTCCACCGAGGGAGGCTGTGCTGGGAAAATTAAATGGCTCCTTATTTAAGTTGGAGCAATTAGCCGGTGCTGGTGGCTGCTCAGCACCTATGGGGGCTCATCCCAGCTCCGCTCCAAGGGGAGAGGAGGTGGGGAAGCCTGAGGGCTTGCCTCCCAACACACACACTCACACACATACACACTCACACACACGGAAACCACAGCCTGCGACATCACTCTGTGTGAAATGACGTTTAGGTGCAGAGCTGCAACGCCCTGTAGGAGATTGGACTCACTTGGGAGCAATCAGGGAGGGCTTCCTGGAAGAAAGTCCGTTTGGATCTCAGAATGGGAGGCCGTAGTCTGACTCTGACCCATAATAGGCCAAAGGTAGAAACGGAGGCAGAGCTGCTACGAATAGAAGAGAGGGTCGGTGAGTGGGCCGGGGACCTGTTTTGGAAGCCTAAATTTTTGCATAATCTTGCTTGAGATGGACTCTGCGCCAGCAAGTAAAGTTTGAGAGACAAACGTTTGTTTGTCTTTACTGCAAATAAACCAGGGCTGGAGCTGATGAGAGGGTGCAGGAGGAGACCGCTGCTGCAGAAAGCCCCTGTAACAGAAGGGAATTGTCTCTTAATTAGTAATGGAAGCAGGAAGGGCCTGAGTAAGGCCCACAGAGGTCAAGGTCAAGCAGGCAGGGAGAAGAGACAGGGGCCAAGGGGAGGGGGAGCCAGCCCTATGCTCAGTGCTGCTGGTAGGAGGTGCCCCCCACACAGTTTAGTTCTTGGCTACCTCCTGTGCCCTGTGCCCACCAGGGCCACTCGTGCTTGATGGCATCCTCCCAGCCACCCATCCTCCCGCCCCCCAGTGTCCCATCCATCACTCACCTCTTCGCTCAACCACACATCCATCTACCCACACTCTTAACCACCATCCGTCCACCCTCCTCCCGCACCCAACCCCGCACTCAGCCAGCAGAAAGGCAGCCGGCGGGGCACAGCACAGGGGCTCCTCGCCAGCAACCTGTCTGGCAGCCTGGTGGCATTACCTTGTGAAGGTACGAAGGATCCGGCGACCAGTCTTGGGGCCGAGGCAGGAATCTGCTTCGGTAAGCTGGGTTCAAGGAGATTTATCGATCTGTAGACTCACATTTACCAAGCTCACAGGGACTGATATTTATATACACACCCTGATGCCAATTTATTAATTTATAATAAGAAATGCTACTCAAGTGGAGCGGATGTTTGCCTTGGCAGAGCGGAATCTCTCCCAGTAGGCGAGCTACACGGGAAGTCCAATTATTATAAAAAGTGCTGGGTTAGTAATTCACAATGAGACACAGAGCTTCTGAGGGGTCTGGGTACTTGCATACTCCCCATCTGTCTTCTCTTGCTAAGAGCAAGTGACACGAGAAGATTGTCATCAGAAGACCCCTCAGTGGGCAACCCCGGGTGGCCCAGTGGTTTAGCACCTGCCTTCAGCCCGGGGCGTGATCCTGGGGTCCCGGGATTGAGTCCTGCCTCAGGCTCCCTGCATGGAGCCTGCTTCTCCCTCTGCCTGTGTCTCTCTCTCTCTCTCTCTCTCTCTCTCTGTCTCTCATGAATAAATAAAATAAAATCTTAAAAAAAAAAAAAGAAGAGGAAGACCCCTTGGTGAATCTGAATTAGAGCTGGGGCAGGTGGGGGAGACTGGCCTGATGCACATGCCCCACCCTGGGATCTGATCTGTGCCAGGCACCCTCTACCCCCGGGGAGCAGCAGACTTTGGCCCGCGAGCCTAAACCAGCCCACGGACAGTGTTTGTACAGCCTGCAAGCTAAGAATGGTTTTTACATTTCTAAATGATTGAGACAGAAGCAAAAGGAGAATAATATTCTGTGACATGTGAAAATTGTATGAAATTCAAATTTCAGCACCCGACTAACGTCGTAATGGCACAGAGCCCATCCGTTCACTTCCTGTTATCTGGGGCAGCCTCTGCCTCATTAGCACAGAGCTGAGAGGTTGAGCAGAGACCATGCACCTGCAAAGCCCACCTACTATCCGGCCCTTTACAGAAAAGTTGGGGGACTTCTGTTTTTGGCCAGTCCTCTTTCTCCTGTGCCCTTTATCTCTTCACCGAATTACTTGTCACCCTCCAGCTCCGTTGATGAGGGTGTTCAGAGATCATCTGGACCGTGGAAGCTGCCCAAGTGGACTGGTAACAAATTCTCAGGTGATTTCTCAGTCTGCACGCACACTGGCACGCCATCACGCTGCGGGAATGTTACCCACACAGCCCCCAGCAGGTGCACCAGCGCCTCGATGTGCTAACGACGCAGACACTTGTTATCTTTGTGTTCGCCAACTGTTCCCCATTCACCCCCAGCCTGCCATCCAGCATCGCTCCATTTTCCTCGTTAGCCCGCCCATGGTAGCACCTACCTTTCCATCTCTGGAACATCCGGCCGTCCATCTCTTGGGTCTCTGGTCTAATCAGGCAGGGTGTGGTGCGTGCGTGTGTGTGTGCACGTGTATGTGAGCTCACATGTGTGCGTGTGTGTGTACTGAGTGACTTAACAACTCGACACACTCCCAGCTACGTTTGAGACTTTAATCGGAGATTAAAGGCCAGTGAGCAGTCACGGTCCCTGCAGGCCGAGGTTCAGATACCCTGAGTAGGGCTGATTGTCTCCAGTGGGAATTTTCTCTAATGGAGAACAAACAGCATCTTGTGACCCTGTGGCCTTGAAGTATCGTCTGGAGTTCTTAGAGGCAGCCCCGGGAGACAGGAAAGGAAAAGAGGAAGTAAGGGAGAGGAGGGGAGGGGAGAGGGAGCAAGGGGACCCAACAGGAGCCTGGAGAGGGAGGGTGGGGGGGGAGAGGGAGGCGCCCCCAGTGGGAAGCATTCAGATGGCCCATTGATTTCCTTTCTTCCAGGGCTCCTTTGTCCAGGGCCCCGGGGGTGTGGGCAGGCTGGTCTGGCAGTGCCCAGGGGTGGTGGGCACAGCTGGGCGCTCAGGCGGCCAGTGCCCTGGGCACTACCCTCCCACAGTCCTGCTGCCCAGCTGGGCACTTGGGTTTCTGGCTCCCCTGGAGGGGCTGGGGAGCGTCTGTGCAGTTTAGGGACACTCAGAATGACAGGCCCCTCTGAATGGGGGGAGCGGGGGAGGGCTGTCTGCAGTCCCGGAGGCCCCCTGCACCTCCGATCCGGCTCCGCTGGCTCCTGTTGGCCTCCGACACCAGGCCAGGGGTGGGTAGTGCCGGCCACGCAGGACGGCCCCCGGCGGAGTGGCCACTAACCCGATGTCTGAGACCCTACTCCAAAGGCCAGGAGGCAGTGTGCCCCACCCCCCTGCTTCACCAGCCTTCCAGAGGCCCCAGGAGGCCGTAAGGAAACCAACAGAGACAAGAACCTCAAAAACAAGGTGTCGACTCAAAGGCACAGTTACCGCCTCTCCTGCTGTTGGCATAGACCTTTAAAGCTGGGAGCACCCGCCTTTGCATTTCATGGCGGGAGACGTCAAGGCCTGGGCGGGAAGAGCTAGGTGGCCCGGCCAGCAAGACCTCGGGCCTGGGGCCTGGAGTCCACAGCTGCCGTCTCCCCGGGAGGTGGGATAACAGGGCAGGGAGGACCTTGGGCCCCAATGCCACAAAGCCACGCTTGGGTGCCTGCCTCCTTTCCTGGTCGGGATGAGTGTCAAAGCCTCCATAACAGGAGAATGCTGGAGGGGAGCCGAGTAGGCTGTTGGGAGGGCCAGAGGCCTCTCGGCACACAGTAGGTGGCCAGCATGCCCCCGCTTTTAAATCCCCTCCTGTGCCTGAGACCTTGGGCTCAGAGAACAAACAGAAACCCTTTGTTACAAAGAGACCCCAGCTTGGTGGGGGAATACAGACTCCCCAGATCAGGAATCAGGACAAGTCAGTGCAAGATCTGTGTGTGTGGGTGTGTGTCGAGGGGAAGGACTCAGCAGGGGCACTAACCCTGCAGCTGGGCAGGGGGGCAAGGGGAGGAGGAGGGGAGCACTCTCAGGTGCAGGCAAGGCAGAGAGAGCTCCTGGACCCGAGGCTGCTCCCTGGGCAGCCTCCAGAGGGTTCTCCCTACCCATTAAGGGTCTTCAGCCGGCTTCCACCCCCTCCCGGGCCTCCTCACCGCCCTCCCTCTGCGTGAGCTCTGGGAAAGCAAACTGGCTTAATATTTGCTGAAGCCAAACACCATTTTGCTTCAGCAAATTTTCTGATGGAAAAAATAATTCGGTAATGAGGCCCCAAGTTAAATAGACTCGGTGTTTGGAATTCTCCAGTCCCGCTCTTTGCCAGGAATGACAGAAGGACAGGAGGATAGGAGGGTAGGAAGATGAAGGGGATTGGCCCAGGTAAGTGTACGGGGAGCTGCCCCCAGGAAGCCTCCCCAGCTTTCGTGGTCACCCAGACGCCCTCCTAGTAAGTACTGTCGCCCGCTATTGTGCATTCATCTCTGAGCACTCGCGCCAGGCTCCGCCACACACACACCTCCGAGCAAAGGCAGATTCCCAAACGAAGGCCACATAGCATTGCTTTTGCACACACGTACACACGTGGGCCTGCTTTGGGTGCTCCTGCAGGCCGCTACTGCCGGGGAATGGGAAGATTGGGGGACCTTGGATCCGAGAGTGACCCCGGCCTGCTAGTGGTCACTGCACATCGCCCCAGGTTGGGAGGGCATGCACATGTCCCCACCCATCCCGGGCAATTCTCTGAGCCCAGAGGGGTTGGTGGGACCCACTCTGATCCTAGGCTCACTCAGAGAGCTGGGTGGGACGGCCAGGTACCTTCCATGACCAGAACCCAGGGGAGGCCCAATGGTAGACAGTGGAGCCCGGTGTGTCTGGTTTGGAGGGGCCCAAAGACAAATAATGTGGCTGGCAGGCTCCGTGGAGATGTAATCGGGTCTGACAGCCCTTGACTAATCTGTGTTTATCTTCCTCAAGCCCCTGTCACGCCACCGACAGCCCTGGGCACTCCCCTAGCCCAGACTTGGGAGAGGGAGGAATGAAGGCGGGAAAAGGGGCAGAGACCCACCGCCAGAGCCAGAGCAAGACTCCACATCAGACACACGAACCCAGACGGGCTCCAGTTCCCAGAATTAAATTCTGGAAAATCTGGACTCTGCATATGGCTGTCTCTCCGTGTCTCTCCTTGTCTCAGAGATCTCTGCCAGTGGGTGCACCTCTCCCCTGCTCCAGGGTCAGAAGCAAGGGGTGTCACTCGTCCAGCAGGGGCCGACTCGCACCCATGCCCTGTCACCTCACGAAGCAGGCTGCACTCGGGCTGCTGAGATGTGCTGGTTATTTTTGTGGGTGAAGGTGTGATGTCACAGGTACAGGGCCTTCCTGCTCCTGGGAGAAGGGGCCACGCTTACTCAGTCCTCGCAGCCCCGTCAGTGCTGGGCTCCAGGGTGATGATCAGCTCCTTCTCCCAGCGCTTGCCTGTCCTGGAAGGGCTGCCGGGGGTGCCCAAGCATTTCCTGATACCCCTGTGTGCCTAGACCTGCCACAGTGCTCTGGGGACGGAAGGCACCAAGAGAAGGGAGCCTGGACCACGTAGGAGGATGAGTCACTCCCCAAGATGCCCGACCCTGCATGCCACAGGGATTCTGAAAGGAGGCTTGTCCATCGTGGCACAGTGGTCAGGGGAGCTGTAGGATGGTGTGGTTTGGACAACAGTAGGGGCATCCTAGGTGGAGGTCGGTGTCAATCAAGTCTCAGAAGCCAGGATAACACTGACCTCTATGTGTGCCACGCATAGGTCCAGGTGATCTGTGTGGCTAAGCTTAGTTCACCCTTATAATGGTGGAGGCACAGAGATGTCAAGTAACTCGCCCAAGGTCACACAGCTAGGAGGTAGCAAGGCTGAACCAAGGCAATCCAGCGCCAGAGCCCACACCTGTAGCCGCTCTGCTCTTCTTTGCGTGAAGTTGCCTGTGTGAAAGGAGCGTTTGGGGCAGGAGTTGGAGCCATAAGGATGTGGGGGAGGAGCTGTAAAGGGATTTAAAGTCAAAAGGCACCAAGCTGACAGCCTGTTTGTGACAGGACAGTAGGAGGAGTGACAGCCCCTCTATGTCCCCGGGACCCCTCCCCTACGTGAACTACCCCCTTGCCCTGCCCCTGCCAGCTCCCATGACGACGAGGAGATGCTCTAGATTATCTGAGATCCCCCACTGCTTTGCTGCCCCGCCCCTGTCCCTGCCTCCCGGGACCTGCTCACCCCCACTCTCATCCCCACCCGAAGGGACAGGTCCATGACCCAAGTCTGGCCGATCAGCCTCTTTCCTTGGGATCTGAACATTTAGAACCCAAGAAAGAGGGCCCCTTCTTCTCTGCAGAGAGCTCTTGGCAGAGGGAACCCTGGAGCCTGGGTACAAGGTTCTGGCCTCGGCCAGCAGGGAGGAGAGGCTGCGAGGGAGGCCTGTGGCGTAGGGGTCTCACGCCTAGCCTCCTTGGGGCTTGCTGCTCCCCGGCCCCCCACCCCCAACATTTGGTTACGTGACTCAGTAATATCCCCTTTGCGCCTAATTGGCTAAATTGAGTTTCCATTGTTTGTCAGCAACACAGCCTCAAAGGGTGGTACCTCATAGACTCTGGAAGAGAAGGGACCATGGGGAGCTTCTAGGGAAGTCTCCACATAGGACTCTGGGGGCCCTGTTGGGCACCCCCTCCCATCTCCCAAGATGGGGGCTCACTGGGCATGTTCTCTGTCCAGATCTGGACACAGCAGAATGGAGACTGGACTGTGCAGAGGTGTCACCCCCAAAATGGGAGCCAGAACCAAGCCCTGTGCTCTGACCTCCGAGCTAAGGAAGGAGGGTAAGACGAGTCGCAGAGGCCCGGCATCCCCTGGCCTGGCCTGGCCTGCTGGCCCCGCGTCTGTGCCTACTGTGCCAGCAGACACTGCGTCCTGCTCTTCCCTTGGTCTTGACCACCAGCCCTGGCCACCAGCCCAGCAGCAGCGCCTGCCTCCAGACCACTTAGGTTCTTGAAAAGTAGCAAGAGCACAACTAAACCTCAACACAGAGTCACTGTGACCATCACTCCTCTCCCTGGTGCTGGTCCTTCCTCCCAGAGTCCCAGAAGGCTCCTAGGGTTTCTCATCTGTCCAATAAGCTGCCCGCTGGTCCCTGCATCCCAGATGGCTACGCTGCCTCGGCGGCCGGGTGTCCGGGTTTGTCTTCACCTTCTGTATGTGCCATTCTGGTGCCGGTTGTCTGGCTGGTGTCCTTGGATTTATGTCTCCTGCTCCCCAGACGGTGGGCTTTCTGAGACGGATGCTGAAGGGACATGACAGGAGGCCTGGGCCTGGGCAGCTCCGCTTCCCCGGTCAGCTGCTACGCCAGGCCCTCTCTTCCCCCTCTTACTGGAAATGTCTCTCTCCCCTTCAAAATAGTTAGAAAAAAAATGTTTCCTAAATCCTGGAGCAACTGAGCCTATGACTGTCCGTGGGGATTTGAGCCTGCTGCTTCTGGTGCTGGGGCTCCAGCAGAATGAAGTAAGGGAGGGGAGTGGGAGTCAGGGTCGGGGGGGGGGGGTGGCCTTGGTAGGTGCAGCAGCAGACATAAGAGAAGAAACCGTAGAAGTCGGGCCACACGGCATCTCTCGCTGGGGACCCGGGCTCGTCCAAGGGCTGTTATGCCAGGAGAACAAATCGTGGCAACACGCTCCATTTGGCTTTTGGACTTAAAGCGTAACCCAAAGGGCAACTGGCGAATTATGAAAAGCTCTCCCTGGCTGCCCAGGCTCGGCTCCAGCCCTCGAGGCTGTGTGTGCACGTGCACGTGTGCATATGTTGTGTGCGTGCACGCCTGAGGCCAGTGGGTACTTCTGAGCACACGTGTGCACACAGCGTGTGTACGGGCTGCAGTTTGGCTGCATTTACCCACACCTGCTCGTGGCAAGGGCTGGTCTTCAGCAAAGCTGAAGAGTTTGAGGATTCTGAGGCCGGCCCCCCGCTCCGTTCGCGGGCCCTGGCCTCGGCTCTGCACGCCCCCTCCCCGGCCCACCCCACTGCCCTGCCCTCCCGCACTGTTTCTCCACCAGACATCTCTCTGGATCGACCAGCGCTGAGCTGTGATTTCCCCCACAGGTCATAACAAATACCATTTACAAACGCAGTCTTGTCCCTAAGGCCTCATAAACCAGATTTGATGCCTCTCGCCGTCTCTGGAAGATGCTCTTTAGTAAGAAAAATATTAGAACATCTGCGCCTTATCTCTTAGATGAGCTTCTAACATTGGGGGGTGCTGCTCCAGGCTTTTCCCAGCCTGGCCCCAAAGCTCACTTTCCTGATTCACCAGACCTTTCTAGACCCTTCTCCCTCCACAGATAGGAGAATCAAGGGTAGAAGAAGGCAGCCTGGGGCCCTGGGAGGACTGAGAGTCCTCCCTCGCTGTCTTGCTGAAGGTCCTCGGGACCTTCTCTGGACCTCAGTCTTCTTCTCTGTAAACTGGGCGCATTGGATGACATCAAACGCTCAGCCTGAGGGATAGTGAGAACCTCCAAGGGTGGCTCTTGCGGTTTACAAAGAGCTTATTTCCCTGTGGCTCTGACTCGTTTTAAATCATTGTCTGAGTTTCCTGCCATAACAGATTAGCGCGGGCTGTGAGGCTCAAAACAACAGAAATTTATTCCCTCACAGTTCCTCATAGTTCTGAAGGCCAGGAGCCGGGGGTCAGTAGTCCCGGGCTGAGACCGAGGATTTCGGCAGAGGCGCGCTCCCTCCGGAGGCTCTAGGAGACAATCCACTCCTTGCCTCTGCCGAAGTGTCGAAGTGTCGCGGGGACTAGCACTCCGTGGCTTGTGGCCACAGCACTCTTACCTCTGCTTCCCCAGCCACAGGGCCTTCCCTCTGGGCGTGGAACATCTTCCTCCTGGATCCTTACACGTGATGACATTTAGGGGCCACCCAGATAATCCCGGGTATCTCTCCTCTAACCTAACTTAATCACATCCACAAAGACCCTTTCCCCAAATAAGATAACACTGGCCGGTCCTGGGGATTATTTGGGGGCCACTGCACTGCACTGATTCCATTTAGAAATGTCACCATCACTAAAGGCGAGTGTGAGGTCCTTATATTTATCAAAGGGAGGCAGGAGTTTACAGGGTTGAGAGGGACGGCTGGGAGGCTCAGTGGTTGAGCGTCTGCCTTCAGCTCAGGTTGGCACCTGGGGGTCCTGGGATCCAGTCCCACATCGGGCTCCCTGCATGGAGCCTGCTGCTCCCTCTGCCTGTGTCTCTGCCTCTCTCTGTATGTCCAATAAAATCTTTAAAAAATAAAAATAAATAAAAATAACAGGGTTGAGAAATAGCGGACAAAAGGACCTGCAAGGGTCCCACCGGGCCTATCCCTGCAGTTCTAACTGCCGTGTGCTGAAAGAAACACGGGTAATTTCATTTCAACCAGAGCAAAGCACGAGCAAGGAGGGCGACGCCTCTCCACTAGACAACTCGATCCCAGGCACGGAGTCCCGAGGTGCCCCTGTGGGTGCAATACCGTCTATGAAGGTCTTTGACTTATCGAGGACCCCCATTACAGGGCCCCAGATGCCACTGGCTCCTTGTTGCGTGTGGCATGGGCCAGGCGGGCGGATTGGCCAGAGAGGCCATGGTCCCAGGCCTTCTGACCACCTGGAACTCTGTGCCTCTGTGCTCTTTGGTGGCCCAGGAACGGGGGCAGACCCAGCTTATGCCCACTGCCCACTCCCACCATGGGAAGATGGCCACTTCTTGAACATTCCAGATAAGCCGGTAGAACCCCTGGGCCTGTCGGTCCCAATTAGGAGCCTACCGCAACAGATCACTTTGCTCCCCACTTTGCCCACGCATCCCTGCCTGCAGCCTCGCCGTGGCCCGTAGGAGTGACCTCAGTGGGAGGTGGGGAGTCTGTGTGGGACACATCGGGGCTCACACCCTGGCTCTGTCATTTGCCAGCTGAGTTTGCTCTGGCACGTGATTTCACTTCTCCAACCTAGGATTTATCACTTCTCGAGCGGAGATGTACCCTGAGGGTCGTGAGGCTGTGCCCAGTAAAGAGGGATCTAAGAGGTGGCCTCCGCTCAGGGGCTGGGGGTGGGGGGGTGCCTCCCTCAGAAGTTCAGAGCAGGCAGGCACATGAAGTGTGTCCAGATGCACACAGAGCAGACAAGGAGAGAAAACAGGGCCCCATTAATAACCCCAGGCTCCTCGTGGCCGGCACGTTCACATGCCCACCTCCGCCGGGAAGGATGCCTGAGCTCAAGACGGAGCGGTCTGCCTTCAGCCTCTCCGGAGACGTACAGGGCTGGTCTCCTGACCTCAGCAAACGGATCCTTCCACGGCCCTGGGCTGCAGAGTAAGGAGCCGGGTAATGAGAGCAGAGGCCAAAATGGGGAGCCCAGGGCTGTGGGCCTGGGAGGACAGGGAAGGGGAAGCTGGCCTGCGTGAGGGTCCTCAGCAGGGCTCTCTGGGGGTAGCTCGCACCCGGGCCCGAGACCCTCTCCTCCGGGAGCAGCGCTCAGGAGGCCCCGTGTGCGTGCCCAGACTCCCAACACCCAGCATTGAAGGATGGCGGCCCTTCCTAGCGGAGGGCATCTTAAACTCTCCTTTCCCACACCCTTTCCTTTTAGTCTTGTTTTAATTCTCTGTTAAATGGGAAAGACATGTCTTTTTTTTTTTTTAAAGTAAACTCTATACCCAACATGGACTTGAACTCATGGCCCCAAGATCAAGAGTCACATGGCCTCCACTGACAGAGCCAGCCAGGCGCCCTGGAAAGGACGCATCTTTGAGCTGGACCTATGGGTCCCTGCCGGTCCTGGAGGTGGAAGCCAGGCTGCCAGTGGGAGAAGGGGTATCTAGAATGGGAAAGAGGGGCAAGCGCTGCCCTGAGAGCCAAGAGTCATCTTACCCCCACCTGGGGAAGCTGCTGGGGGTCCTGTGGGGGTTTGGGGAGAGCCCCCTGGGCTACGGGCCTTTTAGAACCCCTCATTCCCCCCGCACCACTGGCCTGACCTACTTCACCAGGCAAGCCCCTCAGAGGGGTCACACCCTCTGTCCTCCTGTCTTCATGGCCAGGAGAAGGTGTGGCTCCTGCTGCTGGCGGAGCGGGGCAGGGGAGCTCCACGTAGGCTGTGGCCCCTGCTGTAGAGCGCCCAGGGCTGTCTCTTGGGGACAATGTGTGAAGTCCTGCTCTCAGCCATGTGCCAGGCAACCTGAAAGTGGCCATGCTGTCCTGTTGTTGCCTCAGCCCCCTGCCTTTGCGGGGAGCACTGAGCTCAGAGGGTGAGGTCTGGAAGGAGTGGAGCAGTCTGGGCAGCTGTCCGGAGGAGGCAGGCTGGAGCCCTCTGGCACGCGCCCGTGGGAATCTGGGCGTGAGGGGGGCAGGGGGGTCAGTGGAGAGCACCTGAGGAGGGATGAGGAGGTGGGACACGCTGGCATGTGAGGAGGCCTTTGCTCTAGGGGACGAAGCCGAAATGATCCCCCAGCCCAAGGTCGCAGAAGAGGAGGGCCAGCCTGCCTGCGCGGGGTGCTGAGGGACAGGCTTTGTCTTCAGGGAAGGAAGGGGATCGCCCTGGGGCCTTCTGGGGCTGGTGCTCCCTGCACCCCGGCTCCCTTCCTGGGCCTGTGGCCTCTCCTCCCCCCAGTGAGGACTGAACTGCGGGGCTCAGGCTCCACTTCCTTTAGATGGGGCTGGGGGTGGGGGTGGGGGTGTTGAATCCAAGCCAGTGCCGCCCAGAAAGGGGGCTGGGGGGCGGGATGGAGAGACAGGTTCCAGGGCTGGGGTCTGGCCCCAGTCAACCCCTGTGTCTGCTGCCTTCTCCTGAGTGCGACACCCTCCTCTGACCCCCAGCAGGGTGCACGCCCCTCCTGGGGCTGTACCAGCCTGGGTGCTGGCATCGGGGAGGGGTGCCCCCAGCTGGGCTGCCAAGGCCACTGTGAGCGCAGGCGCCCCCGGGCCGGTCCATGGGGTCTCCATCTGGATTTTTCCGTGTTTCTCTGCCTCCGGATCTCCTTCCATTTTCCTCCACCGCTCTTGAAATCTGCTTGCTTTTTTTTTCTCTGTCTCAGACCCATGAAATCCCTGTTACCCAGCTGTCAATCTCAACTTCCTTTTTTTTTTCTTCATTCCTTTTCCTCAGGCTCTCCCTCAGCCCCAGCTGCCCACACCCAGTTGGCTCAGAAACAACTCATAGCCAGCCCCTTGGGGCCTCAAGGTGGCCACCCCAGTTCAGATGCCCCTGGCCTGAGCTAGACCACTACAGAAATCTCCAGAAGGTTCCTCTTCCTTCATTGCCAAAATCTGTTCCCCCAACTCCATCTCCGAGCTGCCCCCCATGCCAGCATGGCACCCTGGCCCTTGCAGCCCATGCCCCGTCCTCTCCCTCTGGGTGTCCCCCCCAGGCTGAGGGCATGTGGCCTGTCAGAAGCAGCGGGGTCAGATGAGGGGTCCTGGGGACTGGCATTACCGGGGGGTAGGGGGCTGTACCCAGTCTGTCGAAGGAGGCATCGCTGTGGCCACAGACGGCTTTGCAGCTGTAAAGAGCTAGGAAAGCATCCGGAGGATGTGCTAAGGCAGAGCGCAAGTGGGGGTGGGTGCAAGGACACTCTGGTCACAACCAGGAGAATGACAGAGAATCAAAGGATTTCTGCATCGAAGTCTGTTTTCTGGGATCAGTAATCAGAACGGGGACAGCGTCCTGCCCACCGGGCACCTTGCTGGGTTTGTCTGCGCAACTGGGGGAGTAGGAGCCCCGAGGGCTGCAGAGGGAATTGAGTGGGGGCACTTTGATCTTGAGAAAGAAGCCGCAGGGGGTGGGGCTGGCTGCGGAGGACCGGAGAGGGTGCTCCCTGGTCAGCCCAGCGCGGGTTCTGGAGACAGGTCCGGAGGCTGTTTCTGGGGTGCACATTGCAGACCCCCCCTTAATGGCCTTATAGAATCTTTAGCAAACTATGCATTTCTCCCTTGGGCTTAGGTATGAGTACACTCCTTCAGGGGGTTGGGGTTCTCACCTGGGCCATCCCGATGGGGTCAGAGAAAGGCACTGAGGGTGCAGAGCTAGGAGGAGGAAATCCCAGGAAACTTCTACCCGGGTCTCCTTCAGTGATTGGGGGACACGAGTACAAAGCAGTGAACAGTCTGCTAGTCCTGAGCAGAAATGGGTGGACTTGGCTCCAGAGGAGGGTGCAGATTGCAGATATGCGTGGATGTGTGTGGGGCTGAGTGTGCACACGAGCTGAGGAAGCAGCACTGGGACCTCAGACCTATAGTGATGCAACATGACCACACGTCAGTGTGTGCTCCCCGCCCCCCCCCCCACACACACCTGCAGCAAATGCTACTGGACCATCAAAACCAGCCCAGCGTTGGCCACCGCCAGGGGATCTGCCTTTGCAGCACCGCAAAGACACAGCTGCTCAGCTGCTCCGCTCCGCACCGGCCGCCCTGGCCCAGGAGGCTCTCTACTTTCCTCTCCTTGAGGCAGTAGCCCCAGGATTGAACCATATATTGGACTGCATATGCTCCCCCGGGGATCCTGGTTTTATCATAAGCAGGAGGCCCTGGGAAAGGAAAAAAGACAGAGTCGAAAGAGCGTATTATTTAATTTCATTAGTAAAAGGATACAGTCTCATCTTGCACTCCTCCTTGGTGAAGAGGACACAGCAGTTATTGGTGCCTTAACTCAGACCTCACTCAAGGAGCCTGCCTCCAGCCTGGGAGACCCTATGTCCCTGATCCAAGAACCTGTGTGGCCCTGGGGCAGCACAATGTGGTGTGCCTGCCAATAAGAAGGATCAGAGCATTGGGACTGGTCTTTCTGGTGTTTTCTATAGGTTTCCAGAACTTTAATGTGTCTGTGCAATGTGAGATTTTCATAGGCCATAAAGCCTGGCTTGACTTTGCACATGTGAACTAGGCATGCTGAACCCTCTGCCCAGGAAAACACTAGAATGTTCACATTGGACAATCATCTGTGACCATGGTGATGTCATCAACCCAGGCTTGGGAGGATGGCCTCCCCAGCTTCAGAACATGCTCTAGGCCTGGTTGGAATGCACCTCAGGCTGGGGATAGCTCTGGACTAAATCAGCCAGGGCAATGCCGTGATGCTTCTTACATGTGCATCAGTGCCAGGAGGAGGCAGGAGCTGAATCAGATGACCTTAGGAGACCACTTCCTTATACTCCCTGGTTCTATCACCAAAGAGCTCTCTGTTGATGTTGGCCATCAGGCATTAAAACTTAAATCGGAGTTACACTGGAAGACGATCTACATTTACTAAGGACCCACTGTGTTGTGGTTTTTTAAAAAGATTTTATTTATTTATTCATGAGAGACACAGAAAGAGAGTCAGAGACACAGGCAGAGGGAGAAGCAGGCTGCATGCAGGGAGCCCGACGTGGGACTCAATCCCGGGTCTCCAGGATCAGGCCCTGGGCTAAAGGCAGCACTAAACCACTGAGCCACCCGGGCTGCCGACTCATTGTGTTTTAGATTTTGTGCTAGAAACTGGGATCCAACAGATAACAAAGCAGTCATGGTCCTTGCGTTGGGTGGAACCATATGAAGTTGCCTATTTTGTAAGTCAAAATATTTGACATCCCATGTCTCAATTTAACATTTGAGATTCTCTGAGGTAAGTGGGAGAGACAGATTGGTAAAGAGGAACTGCTATAAACTGTGAGTAGCTTCGATAGGCCTAAGCTCAGGAGCTATGGAAACCCCAGGAAGAGGAGTGAACCAGAACCAGGGCATCACAGAAGCCTTCCCAGAAGAAGTGGCATTAGTAAGAGCTAAAAGATGGGTAGAGGCAACCAAGTAAGGATAGGAAATGAGGAGACAAGGGAAATTTTTAGGGAATAAAATAGTCTATCCAGAAAGGCTCAGAGATGTGAGGGAACAATGCATATTTGAAGACCTGATGTGGGCAATGCCCTGAATTCAAAAAAGGGGTCTGGGTTGAGATGCAGCCTGAAATGCAAGCAGGGCAGGATAATAAAGGGCCTCCTAAGCCTTGTTAAGAAGGTTAGATTGAACTTCATTTTGAAGGTAATGGGGAGCCATTGAAAGCTCTAAACAGGAGAGTGATGTGCTCAGATTTCTGCTTTAGAAAGATCCTTCTAGTTTCCAGAGTGGAGTCAATAGATGAAAAAGGAAGATGTCAGAGGTGGGGGGACAATTAGGAGGCTCTCAGGGTAGGAGGTGACAATGGATTGAATGTGGGGCAATGATGGCCAATATGGAGAGACAGTGAAAGAATCACTGAGTATGATATCGTCTGAAAGTCTTCCATTATTTTGTGGCTGAAGGATAAGCCAATCCAGGAGGCCATGCTTCCTCTTCTAGCTCCTCAGTAGAGCTGCCATGTTTTTCCACGTACTTCCATCTGTTTTCAGAGGGGAAGACATCAAAGAAAATGGACTATACTGAGCTGGAGTTGGGAAGAAAAACCCACGCCATTAGAAGATTGGGTCTGGGGTCAATAGAACTTAGCCCTTTAGGGAGCAGGATGCTACTTTATTCTCCTTGTCCTTGGCCCGTGACCTCCATCATGCCTGGCCTATTGGATCTGAGTCTCCTTGCCTACCAGCCTCTGAAGCTGGAAGTCCTTCTTTCTTCAGTCTGAATAAACCCAACCACACACTATGCTTCTGCTGACTCAGTCTGGGCTCCTGTTAATGTGACCTAGTTCATCCTATGAGGAAGTCCTGAGCTTCCCTATGGTCCCCCTCATGTCACCCCCACCTCTGAGCCATATATTCTATGCTTTTGAGCATCTGTTGACTCTGAAATCCTCTGTTCAAGGAGAGCTGATGCCTGGTGGAGCCAAGAGGGCTGTCATAACTTGTGGCTTCTAGACCTGGGAGTGACTTGAGCTCTCCACCCTAGATAAACCCATCCCAGACCTGAGCTCCAAGAGAATGTCTCAGGGTCTCTATGCTCCCAAGGATACAAGCCTGAACTCTCAGTGGATTCCAAGCACATACCCCAGTAGCTACAAAATTCCTTCTCTCATTCTTGGTACAAATCAGGGTAAACATTTCTCCCAAAATGTTCTATCCTTGAACACTAAGTGCAAGCAAGAGGCATGCGAATGGCAGAGAGCTTTAGGTCTAAGGTCAGGGAGACAGGGCCCTACTCTCACAGCCAGGGCCCCCACCCCAGCACTTTGCCCCCCAAGGATTAATTAAAGATGAGTACAGGCCTGGGGAGCATATAGCTTGTCAGGTTCATTTTCAGGTGAAGCCCTGAGATGAAGGTGAGGGGGAGCTCTGTGTAGAGGAGAGGTGGCTGCCAATGAGTATCTCCAGTGCCTGCTCAGCTCCTCATAAGTGGTGATCACCAGTGAGGACCCCTTTGGCTATAATTAAGAGAAAGCTCGGGCCCACCTAGCTCAAACCACAAGTAGCCTGAGTATCTTACAAAACAGGAAGCCCAAAGATGGGATGGGTTACAAGGGCTTCAGGAGCAGCTCTGCCTCTGCTTTTCCACTATGGGCTTCAAACCTCTTTTTAACCTACTCTGAGAGAGATGAGCTCTTCCTATGTCTTTTTAAATTTTTTTAAATCAATGTGAGCACATTATCCATACTTCTCAGCAAGCCAGAGTTGTTCAAATATCCATTCCTAAAACAACTGGCAAGGAAAAATGGGACTACTATAATTGCCTTTGTAAAACCCACACCTGCTAGAACAGGTCACCCCTGAATACAGCCTACGTGCTGTTAAGGGAGAAATGACTGGTAGGATGGATGTTGGGTGTGTGACCAACAATGCTTGCTACAGGCGATCAGGTGAAAACTAGTTTTGACATTTTCTCTGCATCACTTGGAAAGAAAAGCCTTTATTTTTTCTTTTTTAAAAAAAAACACTAAAAAAGAAAAGGATGAAAGAGAGTCATGGCAGGTCAGAGGCTGAGCTGGACTGTTGGACAGAGTTCCTCCCATCCATACTTTCTGCTGCTCACAGCACTTTCCTGTCCACTGTCTCATTTGATAACCATTATGGACCTGTGAGCAAGGCAGGGATGCAAGGATGCGATTTTTATCTCCATTTGACAGGTCCAGAAGAGGAGACACCAAGAGCTAAAGTTACTTTCTGAGATCCCTTCCAGGCACTGCTTTCATTCACACCACCTAGATACACCCACATGAAATTGTGGCTTATTTTTAGATCTTTTAGGAAAAAGATTCTTTCTCACTGGTTACATGATCCTAGAGGTTAGCCTCTGGAATTAAGCATCCAGATTCTCAGAACATTTCTCAGAATCTCTAGGCTTGGTTTTTTGTTTTGTTTTGTTTTTTGCCTCTTCCACCATATAGAAAGAGATGCAAATATGCCTTTCCTGGCCCTGATCACAAGCCTTTTCTATTAATATGGAAACAGGGTGTTTCTCAAACTATCCTTGCCCTCCAAGGAGTGGCACTGTCCTTGGTACTGCCCACTGCTTCCCATCACTTGCTGCCCTTGAAACCTCTTTTCAGCTTCAAGGCTGGATTCTTTTCTTTTCTTTTTTTCAGGTTGAGAGGTGCAGAGGGAGAGAGAGAATCCCAAGCTGGTTCCATGCCCAGTGCAGAACCTGATGCGGGGCTTAATCTCACAATTCTAAGATCATTACCTGAGCCAAAATCAAAAGTTGGATGCTTAACCCCTTCAAGACTGGATTCTTAAACCAAAATCTAGGGATTATGGGATTATTTCAAGAGAGATTGTTTCAGTCCACCCACTGCCAACCCACTAGCTGTCGGACAACTTAGGTATTAACTGAAGAATGATTTATAAGTTCCAGACGCACACTCCCATGTGGTTCTGTCTACAGCACTAAACAGTCTATGCTCTAGGTCAAGGATCAGCAAACCATGACCCACAGCCAAATCTGTCCCACAAGCTTTTTTAATAAAGTTTTATTGAAACATAGCTGTGTTCATTTGTTTACTTATTGTCTATGACTGCTCTTGCTCTACAACAGCAGAGTTAAGCAACTGAAGCAAAGACTATATGACATATAAGCCTAAATAGTTAATAACTGGCCCTTTATAGGAAGTAAGCTGCCAACTCCCTCCCTAGTTTACTTCCTTTGGGACAGAAGATTTTTGTTTTGAGTACAATCCTATATTGCTGATAATTCCCTTTATCTCTACCTTTTCCTCCGAACTCAGGATGGGGTCTTCCCCTAGTTTTTCTCTGTCCCTAAATAAACAGACTTCTCTGTGTGGGTCCCAAGTCCATTCCCTCTCTTCAAATTCAACTACCCTCCTCAAATATGAACTCAGTGGTGTTCTCTGGCCCCTTCCCACAGATGTGTCCCAAACTCATCCATTTCAGGCACACAGCATTCTGCTCATCTTCCTTGAGCCAAGCCTCTCTAGTCTGACGCCAGCAATTAACTGACTATTTACCCCTAGGAGTTTCAAACTTCTTTATTGCCTTTTTAGCACGTTGGGACTTTTTCAGTTATGAACAACAGAAACCTGATCCAATTTAGATTAATTAAAGGAATTCTGCTAGAAAGCCCAGAAGTTGATCGTACTGCTCCCAGAACTCAGGTGATGCCATCAGAGCTCAGCCACATGGCACCTCTTGGCTCTGTGTCTTCAATACTCACTTCATTCAGGCAGGCCTGTACCACGTGGTGGACAAAGGACTGCAAACAGGTCCACTTCTAAGAGCTTCTCAACACACCCAGCAGAAGAGACATTGCCTTTCTTCTAACAAAAGAGCCCAGGACTAAGTCTCAGTGGCTTGGTGGGATCACATGATCATCTCTGAGCCAATCACTGGCCAGGGGAGTGGGACACTGTGATTGGGCAGACCTATGTGGGGAGGTGATTGAGGTGGTCCCTGTGCAGGTGACCATCTGGTTAGGTTGTGAGTGGCAGAAGGCTGTTCCCCAGAGGTAAATGCTCTTACCTTATGGAAGAAAAAGTGCTGGCCAAGCAAGGACTATAGATAAACATCTCACCCCACCTGCAGGGTTTGTATTACTGCTCCCACAGGGAGTTTCATTTTCTCCTTCTCAACTATCCTCTCTCTGTAACAGGGCTTGAATCTCTCCCAGCTTACATGATTCAGCCTGTGCTTTTCAGGCTATCATACACCCTCCCTCTTGCCTGTCCCTCCAGCATTGCCTCCCACCCTCTCCTTTATATCTTAGACTCTGTCAGTATCAAGCTTCCACCAGAAATCCCCCAAATGTCCCAGGTCTTTACTGTATCTTTGCACATTCTACTCCCTCTGCCTTTCTCTTTTTGTCTACATGGCACACTCCTGATTCACTGCCCAGATCAAGAATCCCCTCCTCTGAGAAATGCCTACCCAGCCTCCAGGATGGTAGAAAACATTCCCTTGTCTGTGTGCATGGTCACTGCCCGGCACCAATGTTCTGTTGACCCTCCAATTAGCACTCACTCCACCAGGTTTATCTCTCTTTGTTTACCTTTGTCTTCTCTTTTAGACTATAGTATCCCTGAGGTCAGCGACATTTTTAGGAAATGTTTGTTTAATGTAAGCATCTTTTCAGTGAGCTGGGCTTTGACTGGCCTCTCCAACACCAGCCTTGTAGAATGTCAGGCCGTGTAAAATTCCATGGGATTAATGAGAGACTACAGTCTTAAAAGGGGATGAATCCAATTACACACATTACTAATGAACACAGTCTATACTTAGTGAACACTTTATGTGTCAAGCCCTGTACTGAGCATTGGAACCATGGAAGTGATTTAAGCATGTTCCCAACCTCAGGAAACTAACTCACTGTATGGTAGAGAAATGAAGACATGTAAGCCGCTTGTCTTTTCATTGCTCTTTCTCCAATGCCTATCCTTGTGCCTCACACATAAATCAATGTTTAATAAGCAGTTGCTGAATTAAGTAATGAATAAATGAGTAAGAGAAGGAATGAATGCAATGAAAGGTATAAGTAAGGCTTTCCCTGAGCATGGGGGAAAAATAGAGCCGGGGGGTATCATGTCATCATCTCTTGCTTACTGAAGGTGCCAGGCACTGTACCAGTTGCTGGGGCTTCAGGGAGAAGGGACATTTGTCCCCCGTGCTCAATGATCCCACAGCCCAGAAGCTGAGGCCATATGGAAAAATCAATGCTTACAAGATAGGGTGTGAATTACTGAACTGAGGCACGCTGAGAGCTGTGATAAGAAAATGTGGTGGAAGGGGGATGCCACTGAATTAACTGAGCAATCAGTGTCTTCCAACATGAGATCTCTGGGTTCTCAGCCCTTTCCTGGGTTTTCTGCGGGAGCTCCAAGAAAATCCTAATCAATTTGCTGAAGAAGATTGTAATCGATGAGAGGATAGGAAAAAACACTCATCGGACACTAAATAAGGAATCAAAATATTGGATCGTGTCTGGCTCTGTGCTAAATTCACAGACACAAAATGTCACAGCAGGGAGAATCCAGGTTCACAATGAGCCCAGGTGGTTGGGAAGGGCTTTGTAGAGGAGGAAAATTCTAGAAGGGAAGCTCTGGGAACTAGAGATCTCTGAAGGTCTCCAGTGTAGGCTGGGCCCATTTAGATTTTTATAGTTTACTTTATAGGAAGCATAGAATATGGAGCTGGGGAAGGGCATGATTAGATGCAAATTTTAGAAAAATTACTCAGGTACACAATATAGAGAATGGGGGAGGGAGATAGGGATACAAGAAGGAATGTGGGGAAACCAGTGAAGAGCCTTTGCTATAGCACCTGTGAGAGATCATGATGGCTTCAACCACATCCTTCAGTTGAGATAACCTGGCTCCCAGCAGTTGACTGGCCATTGAAAGCTCCCTTTCCCTCAGTAAATGGGCAAGGGAAGGTTTCCTGGTTGGGGGGGTCTAATTCACTCATTCATTCAACAAATATTTATTGTTCTAAACACAGAACTAGGTGCTGAGGGTAGAAACTGTATCAAAACAAGAGTCCCTGCCTTTGTGGAATTTGCATCCTACTAGTTAGTCAACTATTGCTGTAGATTGCTCCCAGGGAGAGAAGAAAGCTGGTCCAGAATGGTCTTTCAGGGCAGTACATCTGGGAGGTTCTCTTGGCAAGCAGTCAGCTTCCACCCCACACCTCTCTCCCACAGCCCCCTTGACTAATAAGCCATGTGCTTCTTCCATTTTATCCCATTTAATCCTGATCCCCAGCAGAGCCTAATGAGGTGGATGGTGGTGCCCATTATGCAATGAGAATGTGCGGGCAAGGACTCCCTGGGATGCTGCAGGCAATGGCTTCCCTTACAGGGCACTGAGGCAGGGGGCATCTGTGGGAGGATGCTGCTGTGCATCAGGCAGGGAGTTTGTGGGGAGGCCCCATCTCAGGCAGGGGAAGGCCTCCTTGATGCCTGAGTTGGTCCACGGATACCTGGGGTGGGCTGCATATCTCACCACAAACAACTCTGGTAGCCACAAAATTCTAATCAGACTCAGACATCACGATCTGAGACGATAACTGTGATGCAGAAAACACGCAAAATAACCAGGCAGCCTTTGTAATTAACTTCTGCTCCCTTCCAGCAGTCATTTGGAGTTAATAGTTTCTTAATTCAGTGCTCATTTGGTGACTTTAATTTCCAATTAATTTTGCCGATTTTCCTCCGAGGTGTTCATGGTGTGATAGAAATTCCTGCATGGTTAAGTCCCCACCACAGGGACCTGGGGGTGGCGGTGGGGGATGAGGTTAAGCTCTCACCAGAAGGCTGGACCCTGCCTGAGTGCCAGGAGTTGGAGCCTCCTGAGTTCAGGGGTCCTTCGGAGATCCCTCTGCTTGTAGGGGGCTGCCGAGAACTGATAATGTGGTGCAGGGGTTGGGGATGCCCTTGAATGTCTCTAGTTTTTGATAAGAGTTTTGATTTATTGCAGGGAATGGTAAGAGAGAAAGCCCAGCCCTGCTGGAGGTAGAAGGGAAGAGTCAAGATCAAGGACAATATTCTCCCTTCTGTCAAGCAGAGGGGTTTTGAGAGTTCTTAGTGCTCTGAGCTGGCACCATTGGTGCCCCATCCAGGTCCCCTTTGCTGGACCAATGCACCCATTGCCTAGCTGCAGCAGGTGTCAGCTGCTAATAGTTCACAGCCCCTGTCTTTGCTAGAATTGCCTTTGGCAAAAGTAATTCGCCTTTTCTGAGATGGTCCACTCTCCTGCTGCTCAAGGCATCCTGTAGATAAGGGCTGAGTGATATAGGCAAAAGGCTGCCCCCTCTCCCTAACTCCTGCCCCTTCCCCAGGATGAGACTGCCTCTGTGGTGCAGCTGGTGTTCCCGAGTCTCAGCTGGGGTCTGGCCAGACCCCAGCTGAGACTACATCCTTAGTTAAGTTGTTCACATATTCTGTCTTCCTTCTCTTTCTTCCTTTCTCCTTTAAGGATCTCTCAATAAACCCCATGCATCTGAATCTCTGTCTTGGGCTCGGTTTCTAGGGAACCCAGACTACAACAGTGCTTTAAATATTAAACTTTTGTCTAGCTCCTACAGTGAGTCAGACACTGTTCTAAGTCCTTTACAAAAGCAGTTCATTTCTTCTTCACAGCAACCCTATAAGGTAGGTACTGTTAGCATCCTTATTTTGAGAGAAGAAAACTGAGACACAGAGAGGTTGAAAGACTTGGCCAAGATCACCATAGGTAGTAAGTGCAGAACAGGAACATGAACTCAGTCAGTCTGGTTTCAGATTCTGTGACCTTAGCTATTATGCTGCCCAAGGTGTAACCATTAACCCCAGTAATTGCTCTCAAGTCATGGGTTACATAATTCAAAAGGCTGACCATCCAGAGGGATGAGAGATAGATAGCTTTTCTTGAGGTCCTTTGTTAGGAGATTGAGGAACAGGGAGATCTGAAACCCTGGAGCTCTGGCCCCATGATGTCAGGACACTCCTAGGGAAACTCTCTCCCTGCCCCCCTGCGGATGGTACTGAAGAATGATAGTATGACTCAGTGAAGCAAGTGCCAGTATGAAATCAGGCAACCCAGATTCTAGTGCTGACTGTGTCTCTGACTCCTTTTATAACTTGTGATGAGTAATTTCCCACCAGTAGGTCCATTTCTCCATCTCTACTATGTGGATGAGAGTTAGTTAAAAGTCTTGACAAGCCCCAGCTTTAACATTTAGACTTTAGGAAGTAGAAACATGGTACTCCCTTGGGGATCCTCCATTAGAGTGTGAAACCAGATGTCTATGGAAAGTGAAGGAGATACATTCCATGATCTTCAAATATTATTGGCTCTGTCCCCAAAAGATCATGGGAGGGGTCCGTAAGGCCACAAAAGGACCTGGGTCATAGTGACCACTCAATACCTATTAATGAAACCACTTGTCAGCAAGCATTTAGAGAGTGCCTACATTATGCCAGGGACTATACACACGTAATTCATGTCTCCCAACCTAGGGGCACAATGGAGGAACCTTCCCACAATTGCTGTCAATTCATTGACTTGCTCAAATTGCCATCAAAGGACCAGCCCTGTGTAAAGATCTCTCCCCCATAACACACATACAGTCATATTTGGAATCTCCATGGGGTGTGTCCGTTATACTTGGAGATAAGTATTTTCTCCCATAAAGTGGAACCATGATCTTGGTCTCCTGCCAGAGACCCTCTCGGTGATTCCTACTGCCTGTGGAACCACAGATGGGGGCCCCATTGCTGCCTTCGTGGCCAATACCTTTTATGAGAAAGCCACATCCAGCCATATTCCCAAAGCTGCCAATCCACAGGGGGCAATGGAGCGTGATGTTCTTTTCAATGCTCCTCAAAAGAAGAGAGGAGACTCCCTTGTTCACCTGAGGCAGGGCTGGAGCAAGATAAAAATGGTGAGGGAACGTGAACAGGAATGGTATAAATATTTATTCTTTCCTTCTCCCCTAGCCTGCACCTCCCGCCCTCATCCCAGACTCCTTCTCCAAATCTTAAGAAGCCCATATCCTAGGTCAGTCTCCACACCACAGGCCTGGGAGGCAGGGAAGGGGCAGGGCAAGAGCCCACCTAACATCATGACCTCTGTGAGTCCCAATCCCTACACCCCTCCCCCCGAAAGCCAACCCCCACAAATGTCCATGGCAATAGCTGCTGCCAGATCAAAGTCTGTGCTGGAAAACTCAAACCCAAGGCCTGTCGGAGAGTGCTGGAGCTGTCATAGCTAATGCTGTTCACAGATCTCCAAACCCCCAGCTGGCAAGACCTGCAAAGTCCAACTGGCCAGGGCTGGTTTTTCACTTTTCTAATGCTGTGGGTAAAAAAGACACCTTTGCAGAGGATGCCAACTCTACTCATGGAGCCAGGGCCCCAAGGCAGCATGCTGTGCAACCTGGAGCCATGGTCTGTCCTTGTGGCTGTTAGCATCAATCCTGATGGATGCCTTGTTTTATGCTCCCAACTTCTTTTCTCCCCATCTCCATCCTACAGAAGAATAGCTCCATTCATGTGCTTCTCCTGTCAAAAACCTTCAGAGCCCTTCAAGAAACAAATGGGTAAGATCTGAACGGGTCCTGTGGCATCCAAGGGCAACTGTGCTCTGGTTGTAAGCCATCTTGATGGATACCAAGATTCCAGTCAAATCTAGAAATCCATTCTATTCTCTCTCAAGCTTGCTGCCAAGCCTCACGGCCTTTGCATGTGACATTTCCTCTGCTTTGAGTTCTCCACCTTCCCCCATCCCACCTGTAGAAATTCACATTTTCCCTGGGAAGGCTGTGAGTATAGGGAGGACCCAGGCCATGGGAGCCAGATACCAAGTCAGCCAATATTATCCCCTCCTCTGGTGCCCATGCTCTCTCTCTCTCTCTCTCTCTCTCTTGTCTTCCTAGATCCTGATGAATGCAGCAGAATTATAAAATGGGGATAAGAATTGTAGTACATGATTGATATTATGGTAGAATTACAGTATGGAGATTAGAAATATGATAGAATTGTAGTACAGGATTGGAATTATGGTAGAGTTATGGTACGGAGATTTGAAATATGATAGAATTACAACCAACATCACACAAATACAAAGGAGTATAAGAGAATGTTATGAAAAATCACAGGCCAACAAACTGGACAACCTAGAAGAAATGGGAGAATTCCTAGCAACATGCAACCTCCCAAATGGAATCAGGAAGAAATAGAAAATTTAAACAGACTAGTATCAGCAATGAAATTGAATCAGTAATTTAAAAAACTCCCAACAAACAAAAAAGTCCAGGATCACATGGCTTCACATGTGAATTGTACCAAATGTTTAAAGAAGAGTTAATGGGGCAGCCCGGGTGGCTCAGCAGTTTAGCGCCGCCTTCAGCCCAGGACCTGATCCTGGAAATCTGGGATCGAGTCTCACGTCAGGCTCCCTGCATGGAGCCTGCTTCTCTCTCTGCCTCCCCTCCATGTCTCTCATGAATAAATAAATAAAATCTTTTAAAAAAATAAAGAAGAGTTAATACCTGTTCTTCTCAAACTATACAGAATATAGAAGAGGAAGGAAATCTTCTAAATTCATTCTATGAGGCCAGCATTACCCTGATAACCAAAACCAGATAAAGACACCACAGAAAAGGGAACTATAGGCAATATTTCTGATGAACATAGATGCAAAAATCTTCAACAAAATATTAAAATCCAACAATACATTGAAAAAATCATTCACCATAATCAAGTGGGATTTATTTCTAGGATGCAAGGATGATTCAACATTCTTAAATCAACCAATGTGATACATCACATCAATGAAAGGATAAAAATATGATCATTTCAATAGATGCCGAAAAAGCATTTGACAAATTACTATATCCATTTATGATTTAAAAAAAAAACCCTCAACAAAGTAGGATTAGAAGGACTGCGTCTCAACATAATAAAGTCCATCTAAGAAAAACCCACAGCTAACATCATGTTGAATGGTGAAAAACTGAGACCTTTCACTTAAGATCAGAAACATGAGGAGGATGTCCATTCTTACCACTTTTATTCAACATGCTACTGTAAGTCCTAGCCACTGCAATCAGACAAGAAAAAGAAATAAAAGACATCCAAACTGGTAAGGAAGAAGTAAAACTTTCACTATGTGCAGATGACATGATACTCTATATAGAAAACCCTAAAAACTCTACCAAAAACAAAACAAAACAAAACAAAACTACTAGCCCTGATAAATGAATTCAGTAAGGTTGCAGAATACAAAACCACATAAAGAAATCTGTTGCATTTCTAGATACTAATAATGAAGTAGCAGAAAGAGAAATTAATAATTGCACCAAAAATAATAAAATGCTGGGAATAAGCTTAACCAAGGAAATGAAAGATCTATACTCTGATAAGTATAAAACTTTGATGAGAGAAACTAAAGATGACACAAAAAAAATGAAAAGATTCCATGTTTATGAATTGAAAGTACAAATATTGTTAAAATGTCCATACTACCCAAAGCAAACTACATATTCAATGCAATCCCTTTCAAAATACCAACAGGATTTCTCACAGAACTGGACAGTCTCTTCAATAAATGGTGTTGGGAAAACTAGACAGCTATATGCAAAAGAATGAAATGGGACCACTTTCTTACACCATACACAAAAATAAAATTAAAATAGATTAAGGGCGGTCAGGCCCAGTGGCCCAGTGGTTTAGCGCTGCCTTCAGCCCAGGGCCTGGTCCTGGAGACTGGGGATCGAGTCCCATGTCAGGCTTCCTGCACAGAGCCTGCTTCTTCCTCTGCCTGCCTCTCTCTCTCTCTCTCTCTCTCTCTGTCATGTATAAATAAACATTTTTAAAAAGTAAATAAATAAAATAATTTCTTAAAAAAATAGATTAAGGGCCTAAATGTGAAACCTGAAGCCATAAAAATCCTAGAAGAGAGCACACACAGTAATTTCTCTGATATTGGGCATAGAAACATTTTTCTAGATATATCTCCTGATGCAAAGGAAATAAAAGCAAAAATAAACAATTGGGACTACATCAAAGTAAAAATCTTCTGCACAGCAAAGGAAACAATCAACAAAACTAAAAGGCAACCTCCTGAATGGGAGAAGATATTTGCAAATGACATATCCAATAAAGAGTTAGTATTCAAAATATAAAGAACTTATATAAACCAACACCAAATATACAAATAATCTAATTTAAAAATGGGCAGAACAAAAAAAAAAAGTGGGCAGAAGATTTGAACAGACATTTCTTCAAAGAAGACATCCAGATGGCCAACAGACACATGAAAAGATACTAAACATCACTCATCATCAGGGAAATGCAAGTCAAAACCACAATGAGATACCACTTAACACCTATCAAAATGGCTAAAATCAAAAATGCAAGAAACAACAAGTGTTGATGAGGATGTGGAGAAAATAGAACCCTCGAGAGTTGTTGGTGGGAATGCAAACTGGTGCAGCCACTATGGAAAACAGTATGGCACTACTGTTCTGTTCAAAAATTAAAAATAGAATTACCATTTGATCCAGTAACCAAGCACTACTGGGTATTTACCCAAAGAATATGAAAACACTAATTTGAAAAAATACATGCACCCCTACATTTATGACAGCATAATTCGCAATAGCCAAATTATGGAAGCAACCCAAATGTCCATCGATAGATGAATAGATAGAGAAGATGTGGTACACACACACACACACACACACACATACACACACGCACTGGAATATTTCTCAGCCATGAAAAGAATGAAATCTTGCCATTTGCAACAACATGGATGGATCTAGAGGGTATAAGGCTAACTGAAATAATTTGGCCAGAGAAAGACAACTTAAGACACAAAACAAACAAAGAAAAAAAGAGACAAAGCCCAAAACAGACTCTTAACTACAGAGAACAAACAGATGGTTACCAGAGGGGAGGTGGGTAGGGAGACGGGTGAAATAAGTGATGGAGAGTAAGAGTACACTTACCACGATAAGCACTAGGTAATGTAAGGAATTGTGAGTCACTATATTGTATATCTGAAACTAATATAACACTGTAAGTTAATTGCATTGGAATTCAAATAAATAAATAAAATACTCCTGGCGGGGAAAGAAAAGAGAGAGACCAGGGTGTATATATATATATATATATATGGGGGGGAAGGAATTATGGTAGAATTGTAGTATGGAGATTAGAATTATGGTGGAATTATATAAAAGGATATAGTACTGAGAGTTCCAAGTCCTCTCACATCCACCTAAATCAGTGATTCTCATATTTAGGGTGAATTAAAGTTCCCACAAGATCCTGGACCCCACTTTCAGACTTTCTGATTCAGGAGTCTGGAGTGGAGTTCAAGAATTTGCATTTCTAACAATCTACCAGGTGATGCCAATGCTTCCGGTCCAAGGCTCACAATTCTGGAACCACTGACCTAGATTCTGACTCAGAAAATAACCTTCTATCTCTGTTTCTCCCCAAAGGGCTCCAACGCCAGAGCACTCACTCTATGGCTTTGGTATCCATCGAGGGCTGTGGTTACTGAGGGAGAGGCAGGGCTTCCAGGCACCCTCCATTCAGAGACTTGGGGAAGGATCTGGGCATCAGTATGTATAATGAAGCCCCTGACAAGAACGGAAAATTCTCTGCAGGAAAAATAATCACAGTGATCCATAAAGTAGCATACTATGACAGTATCAAGAGTGGCAATAATAATAGTAACAACATGATTATAATATAATATCGATTGCCCTAATGTGCTACACCCAGATTGATCTGAGCAATAGAAAAGAATTACCAACATACACAAATGCTCGCAAAGTCTAGCTTCAACGTATTTGGGGCCATTTGGATGACGGCAATGGCAATGAGGATTTGCACACAGCTTTTGCATTTCTAAAGCAATTTAGCTAGTTTTATTTTAGCAGCAACACTGAAAAGTAGGCAGGCAAGCTTCTTCGGTTTATAGATGAGACTCACATTCTCTTCTCCTTCACTCAGAAAACGTGGATTTGCGTATCCTTGTGGGCAGGGCAGGTGCTGAGAGGGGCAGGGTTGGGTTGCAGATAAAATACAAGACACCCCGATGAGTTTGAATTTCAGATAAACGAAGAATCACTTCATGTGTAACTATGCCCCAAATATTGCATGGGACACCCTTGTACTAAAACAATTATTCATTGTTCATCTGAAATTCAGATTTAACCGAGTGCCCCGTATTTTTATTTGCCAGGTCTAGCAACCCCAGTGGAGAAGGAAGGAAGGGGAGAAAAAGAATAAGAAATGTTTATTGCCCTCCAATAAAGTCACAGTTTGGTAGAAGACCCCAGAGAGATAATCCCAGTCCGCGTAATCAGTGGAGTGGTAAGCGGCACTTCTCAAACTTGAATGTGCGAGGGAATCACCCAAGGATGCTGTTAAACCACGTGTCGTGATTCAGGAGTCCGGGTGGGGCTGGAGTCCACCAGCTTTCCAGCGAGTTCCCAGCGGATGCTGATACCATTGCTCCCAGGCCACACTCTGAGCAGAAAGAGTGGAGAGGGAATCCTAGAGGCTGTGGGATCTTCTAGGAGGCACTTGGTCCACCTTTAGGGGTCAGGCTTCTTGGAAGAGATGGAACCTTGTGGGTCTTGCTGGTAAGAATCCGAGTAGGGAGATGGCGAAGATGTGCTGGGAGAAGGAGCACCTTTGTCAAGTCCCAGAGGCGGGAGAGAGCACTGCAGGTTTGGGAAGGACAGGGTGTCGGACATGGATGGAGGATAGGCTTTGGGCAGACAGTGCTGGGCTCACGTAGTCCAGAGATGAATCGGACAAGACCCCTGCCACCCCAGTCTCCACCCCATCTTGCAGGAGAGGCAGAGCCATAGAGAGACTGGAACAATCCATTGTGGCTGGTAGGGAGTTAGAGGTAAGCGCTGGAATGGCGGGAACCCAGGGAAGGCATAGGGCTTATTACATTAGTGTAGGGAAGAAAGGCAGGCGCAGCGGGAGGCCCAGCTGACAGAGGAGCCCAGAGCCTGTGACCCCAGGCCTTCATTCATTCGCACCTGGGACCGAACATCAGTGGCAGAGAGACTGACTGGTTATATCAGCAGACTTGGGCTCGTGGGCGGGGCTCTGGAGTCTGTAGTTATAAGGTCTTGGGGCGCTTTAAAGTTAACAGTGCTGGGTAGTAGCATTCACGAGGCCTGTGCTAGCTTCTTGAGGTTTATCGTAGCGGTCGAGGGAGAGCGCGAGTGTTCCTTCATGCTCACTCCTTCCCTCTTCCTTTGGTAATAGATCGCCTGCGTTGTAGCTGGGGCCATGGCCTCTTAGGACAAAATCTGTACTTCCCGACTTCCCTGGATGTGGTCTGGCCAGCAGGATGTGATGGGCGCAATCTGAAAATCTGTCTGGGTGCAGTATAGGAAATAGAAACTACTCTCCGGTTCCAAGCAAAATGGGGCTTTAATAAAGGACTAGGTGCTTCCAAAATCCATTAGCAGGCTGGAAGCATGCAGGCTGTGGGATGCTGCTAGGATGTGTGGTCACATCCTGGCAGCTACAAACCAGAGGTCAGGAAGTGCCAGGAAACCGCTCTAATGTCATAGGCGCCCACAGACACAGGGTGACCGCACAGCAGCTGGAGATCCAGCCACCGTCAAAACTCCCATGATCGTCCACTGCCTGGGGAAGAGTGGCCTCAGCCGTCCTTCCTCCTTCCAAATCACATGTGAGTGACGCTCACTGGCTGGAACTAGTCACAGCCAGAGTCCTCGTGGCAAAGAAGTCTGAGAAACGCAGCGCCCAGGCTTCCAGGCTCTGTGAAAGCACAACAGGGGGGAGGAGAGCACGCTGACTGCCACCTCACCTTTCCTGCCAGCTAGGATAAGGGTGTCATAGTGCAGGTGACCTCCTAGGGCCTCAGAAAAGCCATAGAAGCTGAGACCTTTGCAGGGGCTGGAAAGACACTCTTGTTCTGGCGGCAGAGCCTATGTCCTCAACCAGCACCGTTAAATGTCAGATGAGGCCTCGGTGGCATCACTTCCGGAATGTGTAGTGTTGACGTCACTGGGGTGTCAAATCAGCCTGGCTGTCAGGGGTGTGGCAATCCAGACTCCATCGACCGGCAAAGGGGTACCCGGTGCTGTGACACCAGTGCCAAATGCAGGCCATTGATTCTGAGGGGAGTTGAGAGTGGGATGGGCATCGGGGAAGACTCTTGGAGGAGGCAGAGCTGGAGATGAAGAGGAAGAGGAAGAGGAAGACTTTCCAGTGGAGGCCACTTTTGTCTCCCTTCCCCACAGCCACACCAACTAGGGAGGTGCCCTCCGAGCTTAAGGGGCAAGAGGAGGGAGGCGGGACCTACCCTGCCAAGAGAGCTGACTTTCACCCTGGAGCAGGGGGGAGATGGGGAAGGAGGCCCTGGGGTGTGAAGGGAAACGCGCTAGGCATTTTTAGCAAAGGAAGGGACGTGTGTCTGTAAGACATTAGCTTCAAGACTCTGAAGACAAGGATGCGGAGGGATGCACTCAAGACAGGGCCTCAAGGTCGTGAAGTGGCATCTGGGTGGGGCCTGTCCTCCGCCACTGCAGCCCCTCCCCGGGAAGGCACGCTGCGTCCACCCTTCAAACAGGGGTGGCTGCAGCAGGGCCTGCAACCTGGAGCACCAGGATGGTCGCGTGAACCTGTGAGCCGAGCGCTGGGGATGGGCCGCTCCCAAGCAGCCACGGTCTCCTTCACCCACCTTTGTGAAGAGTAGGTGTTTGGGGTGAGGGGACAGGCCTAAAGCGGCCAGAGTCAGAGCTGATTTAGAGACCAGGCCAGGGCAGTTCAGGTGAAGGAACAGTTTAGGGCCAGGCTGAGAAATTAGACAGGGACAGAGGCCAACCTGTGACCAGCGTTGGGCTCAACTTAGTCTATGACAAGGGCCAGAGCCTTAGGCCAGAAGTAGGGCTCAGCCTGGGCTGGGTCTGGGATCCGTGTTTGATGGGGAAGGAAAGAGTCCTGAGCTCACTGACCCCCTGTGTGTGAGCCCAATTGCTTAGTTCCCTGGATAATAAACCATGATGAAAGGCCATCAGAGTGTAAGTGTAATATCTTCATTATATCATACTTAGCTCTCAAAGCCATTTCACTTCTGGGCCCTCTATTTACCCTTCCTCCAGACTTGTTGGCCTAGACTCTGCATCCCCTCCAGGGGAGGGTGTACAGGCACGGGGGTAAAATGAGCTGCCTCAATTCTCACAGAAAGTTCAGTAAGAGACGGAGCCAGGCAAGAGTCCAGTTGAGCAGGTGCCCAGCCCCAGGCCGCCTGGTGGACTCTCAGCTACCCGCGGTGCTTTGGAGACAAGCCCCAGGTCACCCTGAAACCCACGGGCAGGCAGCTGGCTGGAGGAGTTGGCAGGGACGTCCTGGATCAGAGCCTTGGGCCACAGCCAAGGCTGTTTAGTTGGGGTGGAGGGTGAGGGCGGCGATTTTATTCAGCTTGCTCTAGAGCGAGCCCCGGGGCAGGTGCCAGCAATGTGCCATTCCTGAGTGACGGGGCTGGGAAAGGCCGAGGGGCTGGGAAGGCAGGGACCCCCCACCCCGCACTCCCCAGCCAGGTCCTTGTGGGCGTGCTCAGCCTCCGAAGGAAATACGAAATGACGGTTAAGTGACAGAATCGAAAATGTAATTAAGACAGATGGAACCAACCAGTGGGGATGATAAAAGCCGTTCCCCAGGCTCTGAGATTTAAAGCGAGGTCACAGGATGACCCCATCCTGGCTGCACAGCCGGCAAAGAGGAAGTGAGGGAATGAGCTTGGGGATAGGAGCCAAGCTCTGTGGAGGACAGTGAGCAAACTGGGCTTTGGCTGCACTGCAGGAGATTTGGGTCAGATACAAGGATGAACTTCCTGGAGATGAGGATGCTTAAACGTTGGCCTAATGTGTGACAGCGTCTCCTTGGCCCAAGGACGCATGCACACCTCCTGGACAGGCCTGGACACACCTGACCTCTCCGAGATCTAGGGGAATAAGAACGGGTCCGTTACCACGTGAGAGGTCTGTGCAGGTGGAGGTGGATGGCATTTGGGAAGAGAACGAAGGGAAGGAGGCTCAGAGCCTCCTGGGGGCCAGAGCTGGAAGGCTCAGAGCCTCCTGGGGGTCAGCCAGGCTCCGTGGAGGTGCAAGTCACAATGCTTGACCTCTTTTTCTCCTTCTGGGCTGCTGCCCCTTGGTCAAAACAGAGCAGAGCAGGCATGATGACCACTCCTTGAGCCTACAGAGGAAGCAACAGGCCACCTGACCCTGAGCTCTCTAGATGCTGTGGTGGAGGGAAGTCCAGGGACCCATGGGGAGAGCCCGTCTGAGCCTTCTGGAAGGTGGGATGCCTGGGATTTGTGGGGAGACGCGTGCAAGAATGAGGGGCTCAGCGCCAACATCTGGGGCAAGCTTGCTCTGCCACCCACTGCTGGTAGAGCCAGCCCTTGCTGGGAGGTGCTGCTGGCCAGGCTTGTTGGCCTCCACTCTCTCTAGTGCTGCGTTGGTACCTGTGCTGGGCAACAGGGCAGGGGAGAAGGTGGCTTCTCTATGCTTGATGAGCTTCTAGATCGGTGGGAGAGAAGAGACTCCAATTCAAGATAATCATTCAGTTCCCATTTATTGAGCATCTACTCTGTGCTAGGCATGGGGGGGCCTGGGACCCACTGTGACGTTAAGAACGTGTACAGTTTTATTCGGAATTGAAGCATATGAAGCAATCGGATATAAGTGAAATACTCCGGCCTTAACTCAAGGTGATGGGTGGTTCACGTAGCAAGTGCGCAGGAGTCGGGGGAGGGAAAAATTTGATGTAGGCCCGAGTGGTCAGTGCAGGCTTCTTGGATGCAGCAGAGCTGGAGCTCGACCTTTGCAGAACAAGAAGGAATGGCTTGGAAGATTAGAGGAAGGGGCGCCTCCTGGGTGGGCTCAGCGAGGCCTGCACCCCGATCTCCCTCTGCCTACCGGGAGCCGGATCGTGATCTCCCCTGGCTCCACGGCGGACCTGGCAGTGCTCTGTTGGCAGAGAAGATGTAATGGAGGCAGGTCGGTCCTGCCATCCCTGGACCATCGTTCATTCCAGGACACGTCCTTGTTATTGATACTGAGCACGAAACAGGGCCGGCATCCTGGAGGAGAGCGGAGAGACGCAGGAGCGCTCCATCATCCCAAGCACGCCCTCCATCCCTCCGTCACAGGTCCAGCATTCACACCTGCAGCTAGAACACCGAGATACCAGGTCGGGATGTATCAGGGCGCTCAGTCACCATTTGTGCTACTCTGCTTCCCTTTCAGGGACAGTCTTCCTGATACATCTCTATCTCCCTGTCTTGCCATCCTAATGGCCCCAGACGAGTGTGCCGCCCCCCGTGTGGTCTTTTCTGAGAGTTCTCCCCATTATTTCCACCATCCCACGGGTAAGCGTCTCACTTTGGGGCAGCCCCTGCCTATGGGGAATGAAGACCCCCAGAGTATAAACTGCTTGATGAGGAAGGGAAAGGCCCCCTTTCCTGATTTGCTGGCTGGATCCCCTGGGGATGTGAATATTCTAGGGGATCCCCCAATCCCCCACCCCTGATGGCAGTTCTAGGTCCCAGCTGTGCAGCCTTGAAGAAGTCACTCTCCATGCTGAGGACTTTGGCCTTCTCCATAAAATGAAGGGGCCAGATGGGATGAGCTCTATGTTTCTCCCCACTCTAAAACGGGGTGAGCACGGTCCTGGAGGCATCAGCTTGTTTAAGGCCAGAGATTGCCAAAGGAGGGACATTCCAGAGTTCCAGAGAGAAGTTGGAGCCAAGGACCAAGCCTGGGGCCATGAAGATAATGCTCAGCACCCCAACCCCTTACATGGGGGGATCCCAAAGGGGGTCATTCTCCCAGGGGCAGGGTGCTGGGGACTCACTGCCAGTCTCTGCCTCTGTCTTGTCATCTGCTCACGTATTCTCTTTCCCTCCACCTTTCCCTTCTCATCTGATTTATGCGTGTCTTGGCCTTTGCCATCCTACTCCTCACAACCTACTTCTTTCAAATCACATTTTGCCAGACCAATAATAGTCCCCGGTGTCAACCCAGACCCAAGGCAGGATTGGAATCCAAAACCTCAGTGTCTGAACTCTCATTGCTCTTATGACACTTAATGGTATCAGAGCTTGTCTCAGGAGGAGATGCCCTTGACAGACAAACATGAGGGCAGACCATTCTGGAACCTGGGCCCTGACTATCACATGTTCTTAGACATGGAGAAGCAGGGGGATCCCTGGGTGGCTCAGTGGTTTAGCGCCTGCCTTTGGCCCAGGGCGTGATCCTGGAGTCCCGGGTTCGAGTCCTGCATCGGGCCCCCTGCATGGAGCCTGTTTCTCCCTCTGCCTGTGTCTCTGCCTCTTTCTCTCTGTGTCTCTATCATGAATAAATAAATAAAATCTTAAAAAAAAAAAGACATAGAGAAGCATTTTCACTCTCCTCCCCTCAGCCCACATTCTACTCTTCTGGGGGTATAGCCGGTTCCGTCCAAAGCTGTGAGCCCCAGGGGCCCTTTCAGGGGAGGCTGACCTGGAATGGGGTTGTATGAGGTAAGCACTCACAGAGAAAACTCTGAGGCTCCAGGTATCTGTCTTCATGAAACCGATAACATGAGTGTGACAGGGCAGTGTCTTTAGAGCAGAGATACATATATTTTTAATCTTTTGAACCTAAATATCTTCACATGGTTCAAAAATGAAGCAATATTAAAGCTATATAGTGAAAGGCTTCTATGGGGTGAAAGGTTTCCTTTCCTTCCCATCTAAGACCCCAGTTCCCAACACTCTCCACAACCGTTGCTAATTCCTTGAGAAGACTTCCAGAACCCGCATATGTCTATATAAGCAAAGCCAAATAGGCAGTCACATTTCTTCCCATTGTTTGCAAAAGTTAGTATTCTATACATGCCATTCCGTTCCTTTCTTTCATCACCTGATGAAATATCTTTTTGTTTCTGAAGAAGTTTCCTCATTCATTTCGCAGCGGCATAGTGTTCCCCTGCAGGCTTCATTATTCAAAATCCTCCTACATCCAAGCACGTTTTGAGGTGATGTCTGGGAGAGCGTACCTTCAGTAGAGGGTGTTTGAGATAAAGATCGATAGGCTCCAGGAGCGCCTGGGTGGCTCAACCAGTTAGGCATCCGCCTTGGGCCGAGGTCATAATCCCACAGTCCTGTGATCGAGCCCTACGTCGCATCGGGCTGCCTGCTTCTCTCTCTTCCTCTGCTCCTCTGTCTCTCAAACTAATAAATAAAACCTTTTTTAAAAAAATAAGATTTGTAGCAGTGGATCTCCGTCTTCAGTTTCTCTAAGAATTGACTTGGGATGCATGAGACCTTCCTCCCAACCCCATCATCCCTGCCAGAACTCCAGTCTGCTAAGGCTGATATTGGACTGTAGGCTGCCCTTCAGCAAGCTGATTCTGCAGTCAGTGCAGACTAGCACAGAAGTCCCGCCGAGCAACGCCAGTGAATGTGTAAGGAAGCAAGAACTATATCCCACACTGAAAAGATTGAGGTGTTGCAATTAATCATTAAATTTAGCTACGAGGTTCCCGGCAGCTCAGACCAAGGTGGAACCAAAAGGATATAGTGTTCTCCCTGCCAGAACAAAAGGCCAGCTTTTCAAGAGACATAAACATGTCCCTGGCATTAAATTCTAAGCAGAATTTATCACGGGAGCCTTTACTTAGGGTACATTGAGCTGCACAACAGGCAGCATCTTCCCCGAGAACCACAGAAAATGCAGGAGGCACCTTCTTCACTGTTTCTCTGCAGCAGTTGAGGCCCAACACCAAGCCCAGCTCCGGACAGCGTTTCTACAGGCAGCTCAGCCAACTCGGGCCGTCTGAGCAAGTCCAGAATGCCCGTGACACTATCAGAAAATCTAAACGGAGGGTCTCAATGTAGCTAAGGAGACAGAATAAAGAAACACACACACTTGGCTTCTGACCCCGGCGGGAGGCCAGTTCCCTCTCTCCAGGCCATGACCACAATAAAGGAGGAGGCCTCTCAGCTAACCCCTAAGAAGCTCCTAGAACAATGTGCAGGGAGGCAGGGGAGAACGGACAGCTGTTTCCCCATTTATCCTGAAGCCAGCAGTTGGTGTCATTTTGTCATTAAGCATAAAACTAAGGAGTGGAACGTGGTGAATCAACCCCATAAGTGTTGGTTGGCATTGATGGTGTTGATGGAGGCGGAGGGGCGGCAACAAGCGTGCTCCCCATCCTGCTGTCCCCCTAGGATATCTTGAAAACCTCCGGCATTTTGTGACAGATCAAAGTATCTCTGATATCCTAAACGTGGTCTCTGCACCCCAATCTTTGCCTACTCAAACTTAGGCAAGCCAAGACTTTGTAAGGCCATTCTCTCCACTCCCTCCTTGGCTCACTCTCATTCCACACTGGAGAATGACCTTGGTATCACGGCCACCATCAGGATGCCCGGGAAACTGAAGTCACTGACTCTAGAGCTGGGTTGAACTAGATGAGGACACCCCTCTGGGGTGCATTCAGGTGATCAGGGGAGGCCTGTGTTATATGCCAAAATAAATCCATCCTCCTCCTCTTCCATAGTGGAAGGGTAGTAGTTAGCCATGTGGCTACTCAGCTAGGGGCTACCTTTCCCAACTTCCCTTGCAACTAAGTGTGGTCATGGGGCCAAATTCTCAGCAATAGTGGATGTGGTATGTATTCTTTCCAGCCCGGCCCACAGAACCTTCGGGGGTGTTCCACCGTGCTCCCTTACCATAAGCCCAAACTCCCATGAACCCCAACTCAAACATGCCTGTGACCCAGCTGCCCCCAAGCAAATAAGTACAATGCCCCGAACAGTGGTTCTTAATCTTCAGTGTGCATCAGAATTACCTCTGGGTATTATTAGATCATGGGTTGCTCCCCACCCTCCCCAGGAGTTTCTGATTCACTAACTCTGCGGATGAGGACTAAGAGTCTGAATTTCTTAATTTAATCTTTTGAGAGAGAGAGTGAGAGTACACATGCGTACAAGCAGTCAAGGGGAGGGCAGAATGAGAATCTTTTTTTTTTTAAATAAAGACTTTATTTATTTATTCATGATAGACAGAGAGAGAGAGAGGCACAGACACAGGCAGAGGGAGAAGCAGGCCCCATGTAGGGAGCCCGATGTGGGACTCGATCCCAGGATTCCAGGATCATGCCCTGGGATGAAGGCAGACGCTTAAACCGCTGAACCACCAGGGCTGCCCCAGAATGAGAATCTTAAGCAGGCTCCACCTTCAGCATGGAGCTGGGTGTGGGACTTGATTGCATGACCCTGAGATCATGACCTGAGCTGAAATCAAGAGTTGGACCCTCAACCGACTGAGCCACCCAGGTGCCCAAGAGTTTGAATTTTTAAAGAGTTCCATGGTGATGCTGATGCTATTGGTTCAAAAAACATACTTTGAATAGCAAAGCCCCAAGACAGGACAGAGAGAGAGAATCTCAATCCCTAAATGATCACATGGAGCAGAGCCTCCATACACCTGGGGTGTTCATCTTGGATTGACATACCTGCTGTCTTTCTCAAAGCCACTAAAGTGTGGCTTGGTGTGTGTGTTTCAGAGCCCAGCTTTACACAAATTAGTACAGCCATCATCTAGTTCATCCTCCTTGACTACAGAAGGGGGTGCTGAGGTACAATAGGGAAAGGACCTGTCCAGGGCCACACACCAGTCAGTGGGCAAGTCAGAATGAGAACCCAGGTCTCCAGCTCCCAAAGGAAGCCTGAGCCCCACTGGTAGATGCTCTCTTTAAATTGGCCTAATGGGGGGTACCCGTGTGGCTCACTCAGTTGAGCATCTGCCTTCGGCTCGGGTCATGATCCCAGGGTCTTGGGATCAAGCCCCACATCAGACTCCCTGCTCAGCGGGGAGCTTGTTTCTCCCTCTGCCATTCCTCCTACTTGTGCTCTCTGGCTGGCTCTCTCTCCCTCTTTCTCCCTCTGTCAAATAAATACATAAAAAATCTTTTTTTTAATTTTAAAAAATGAATCAGTGTGATGGACAAGAATAATCCCATCAGCTACTCCTGCCTCCCAAAGATGTCCACGTCTTAATCCCTGGGACCTGTGAATATATTATGTTAATATGGCAAAGGGAAATTAAATTTGCAGATGGAATTAGGGTTGCTAGTCAGCTGATCTTAAACTAAGTAGATGGTCCTGGACTGTCCAGGTTGTCACGATGTAATCACCATAGTCCTTACAAGTGGAAGTGGGAGTCAGATGAGTCAATATCAGACTAACACATGAGAACAACTGCCCAATTGCTAGCTTTGCAAATGGAAGAGGCGCCATGAGCCAAGGATCACAGGCGGCCTGCAGAAGCTGGAGAAGACAAGGAAGCAAATTCTCCCCCTAAAGCCTCCAGAAGGGAATACAGCCCTGCCAACACTTTCACTTTAGCCCTGTGAGACTTTGGACCTCCAGAAACATAAGAAAATAAATGTGCGCTGCTGCAGGCCACCAAATTCCTGGTAATTTGTTACAGTAACCACAGGAAACTAATGTGCTTGTGAAGTGGTTCCTGTGTGAGATTGATCTGGTTCCCCGAGCATGGAGCCCCTTGATGGTGGGTCTTCGCCTCCTCCACCTCCCACAGTACTGGGCTGGGGACTAGATCCCAAGGGAGGGTGGGGAAAGAGAAGCACTTACTGCGAAGCCATGTGGATAGGGCCATATGTCTTTCCCTGCTTTCCGAAACCAAAGAGACCAGGTTTGTGCCATTGTTTGGGACACCTTCTAACCCCTAACTCTTATCACGAAGCCCTGACTCTGTCCTGAGATTGGACTTCACCAGCCTGAGCCTTCACTCCATTAACATTTCAGAAAAAATGTTGACCCTTGGGGCAAGATTAGAGTATGGCTGGCACTAACAAACCCTGTTCCCGTAGTTCAGCCTGTTGCGTCTTATCAAGGCCCTTGCAGACCTTGGGAGTCTTTAGGGCAGGCTGCTGCTGTTAGGATGCGCTCCGGTGCTCGGCAGGGCCTGGGCCATGGTGCTGGGAGGAGGGAAGTGAGGATGGGGTCCAGGTTCCCTCTAGAGACCTGTCTTTAGAAGTGGCGTGGGGACAGCTGGGGGACCTGGGCAGAGCGTTTGGCCTCTGGTGACACAAGCACTGAGCTTCGCCAGGGGCACTGGGTGTCTGGAGGACTCTGCTGAGTGAGGGGTGATTGAACACAAAGAGCAAATGTCTGCCAGAGGGTGGACCGACACGGAAGCCTCAGTGGCTCTCGTCCCCTCACTGACACTCCCCTGATCCCACGGTGGGCTACCAGCCGGGCCCCGCCTAGCCTCCCTACTCCAAGCCCCTCATCCCCGCCTCGCCACCTCTCCCTGCATCACACCCCTGTCTGCACACCCTAACATGAGCCTCCTGAGGACAGAAGCCCTTTCTCCCTGAAGACAGACCCCCGAGTCCAAGCTGGAAGAACTGGAGGCAGAGGAGGGGACCGAGGAAGCCACTGCAGCTGGTGTTTGCCGGGGAGGGCGGGGAGGACAGGAGTCCTGGGATTTGCACTCAGTCTTGCCCACTGTCTCCCTGTGTGACCTTAGGTAAGTCCCTTTCTCACGACCTGCAGAGCTTTAGTTTCCTTATCTTTAAAATGGGACAATTAGTCCATACCTGTTCAACCACAGGGGAGGATTTATGGGAAGGGCCTTAGTGTCAGGCATTCTTTTCAGTCCTGAAATTAGGAATAAGCAGAAGGGGTGGAGCCTGCACGACTGGTCCAATTTCCCATCCCTGGGGGGGGGGGGGCAGAGTGATGGGGATTCTATCGAAGGGATATATGGATTAAACCCAGAAACCTCTAGAGATGTAGACTCCCAGGGTCAGAGAGAGGGTGGAAGGCTGGGGTGTAGGGAAGACAGAGCATTAGGGATGTGCCGCCTATCCACCTGACCGAACAGCTCTGGAGGCAACAATGCATGGAATGACCTCTCAGAGGTCTGTATTTGGAACCAACATTGTTCAGACAGGGAAGAACTTAGCATGTCAATCATTTACACCTTAGTATGGATTTTGTGGCTGAGTTACCCCTCTTCGAGGGTTTTACCTATCAGCCTGAATCCTCCAAAATTGCCAGATTCTATCCCAACCATCGCAGTGAAAACAGTTGGCCATGGAACCTTCAGCTATGAAGTTACCACCTCACTGCTCTTTCAGCTTGACTCGGACAACGTTGGATCCCAGAAATGCTGGAATGGCCTGTTCTTGTTCTTCCCACCAGGGCAAGCTGTGAGGGATCATGCCAGGGAAGGCTCCTATGCCCGGGGCAGTTGGGGTGGGGGTGTTTTAAGCCTTGGACCGGTCCCTGTCTGAAGCTGCATTAATGACAGTGTTCCTCACACCCCTGACAAGCTTGGATTCCAGGATTCTGCATGAGGGATAGGCACACAGGGGCTGTAAAGCCCTATTGCCTTTCCTCCAAAGGTGGGTGTCCCACAGCCCTCCCTGGATCTCCTGACACCTTCATGAGAGGTCACTTTGTGGGAGAACCCTGGGGCTGTGGGCTAAGCCCCTGGAGCCCTTTCTTTAAACACCCTGAAAAGGGCCCCTGAGTGGCCCCCCACCCAGGCTGCTGGTCTGCACCAGTCTTCTCCTGGTCCTGCCTGGCCACAGGCCTGAGAATGAGTTCAGGGGCACAGGGGCCCCCAGGCCTCCTTCCATGCCCAAACTCCCCAACTGCAAGGGGCATATTCTCCTTCCTTTGGAACCAGAAGGGACCAGCGGCTTCTCCACTGTCCTGGCATTGTGTGGATGGCAATTCACGCCAGGAATGCCTGAGCTGCAATGGAGAGGGAAGTAGGGAGGAACTAACATTTACAGAGCTCCACGCCGTGCTCAGAACTGAGGGGCACTTTGCAAGCATTTGTTTATTCTTTCATTCATTAATGCATTCATTGATTACTTCAACGAACTGTACTATTTTTGCAACTTCTTGGAGTCTATAGTTATTTCAAGATTTTAAACTTAAAAAAAAAAAAAGCCATTGTACCAACTGGCTGGTCCTGCTTAAGGGCCTCTTATTAACTCTCTTCTTCACCCGATATATATCTTTTCGGGGCCCAGCTCAAGTTTCTCTTCCCCAGGAAGCTTCCTGATTACCCATGCCCACTTGTTGGTTTCTAAAGAACTTAAGTTCTCGGGGAAGCCCGGGGTAGCTCAGTGGTTTAGCACCACCTTCAGCCCAGGGAGTGATCCTGGAGTCCCGGGATCAAGTCCCACATCAGGAGCCTGCCTCTCCCTCTGCCTGTGTCTCTGCCTCTCTCTCTCTCTCTCTCTCTGTCTCTGCATCTCTCATGAATAAATAAATAAAAATCTAAAAAATAAAAAAATAAAGAACTTGCATTGTGAACACACAGTCCTGGCTCTGCCTCCAAGGAAACCACAGAAGAGCAAACACAATAAGTTACTTCATTACCTCGCACAAAATCCCTGTGATGAAGGTCTTATTCTTCCCATTTTACAGGTGAGGAAATGGAAGATCACAGTGGCTAAGCAACTGGCCCAAGTTTACCTGATTTATATGTGGCAAAGCTGGGAAACAGAAGCAGGTTTGCAATTCTGTTATTTACCCCTTCTTGGTGCGTGCCTGTTCTCATGCATAAAGTGGGGTGCAGCTCTCTGTTTGCAGGGTGCTAGTGAAGATTTGATGCAATGCACACTAGATTCTGTGATGATGAGGATGTTCAGCAAGTGGTTCTTGGTGCAGTGGCCCTCACGCTCCAGGTCCAGTGTTCTCCCACTTCCTCACATGGCTGCGGAGACAGGCTCCCACCGAGCTGGACTCTATGGGAGCTCGGGCAAGTAGGAGGCAATTCAGGACTTGAAAGAGCCTGGGTCTTAAGGGAAGCAGATCTTTATCAACCAAGGAATTGTTGAGCACTGGTTGTGTATCCTTAGGATCTAAGAAGGAGCCAGAAGATTCAGAAGAGCCAACCGCCACCCTCAGGGAACCCTCAGCACCGTTGGGGAGGCAAGAGATACACAAACCCACATAGGACAGAAGCCTGGCTGTGTGTTCACAATGCAAGTTCCTTATTTTTTTATTTTTTAGATTTTTATTTATTTATTCATGAGAGATGCAGAGAGAGAGAGGGAGAGGCAGAGACACAGGCAGAGGGAGAAGCAGGCTCTATGCAGGGAGCCCGACGTGGGACTCGATCCCGGGTCTCCAGGATCACGCCCTGGGTCGAAGGCGGCGCTAAACCACTGAGCTACCCCGGGCTTCCCCGAAAACATAAGTTCTTTAGAAACCAACAAGTGGACATGGGTAATCAGGAAGCTTCCTGGGGAAGAGAAACTTGAGCTGGGCCCCGAAAGGATATATATCGGGTGAAGAAGAGATAGTTAATAAGAGGCCCTTAAGCAGGACCAGCCACTTGGTACAATGGCTTTTTTTTTTTTTTTTTTGAGTTTAAAATCTTGAAATAACTATAGACTCCAAGAAGTTGCAAAAATAGTACAGAAAGGTCCCAAGTACCCATCACCCAGCTTCTCCCAGTGGTATGAGGGACCATGGGGATAACCATAGCAATTTCAAGACCTTAACAGTAGCACAATATCATTAACTAGACTAAAGACCTTCTGCAGCTTTTATCAGTTTTGCACGCACTCATTTTTGTCTGTGTATATCATTCTATACTTTTATCACATGTGTACTCGGTATTACCACCACCATCCTCAAGACACAGACTGGGTCCGTCACCAGAGATGAGCTCCCTTGAGGGCACACTTTTAAATTGCCCACATGCTCATAAACACCAAGCGTGTGGCAACGCCTGTGCTCTGTTCACAACTGGAAAATCTGCTGGAAAAACATCTGCTTATCCTGCCCTGCTCTGCCCAGGGGCAGATCTGGCATTGGCTGCAGCCCCCATGCCCAAACCCCACACGAGGAAGCTCATCCTGCTACTTTCTTGCAGGAGAAACATCCACCCAAGGTGAGGCTTGGACCAGCGCCCTGGGATTCAGAACCATGGACAGATCCGGGGCGCCTGGAAGGACCAAGGGTTTACAAGGGCAAGAGTGAAGACGGGGTGCTTCTCTGGGTCACCTCTTAATCTGGAGCTAAACCAACCTTGGGTGAGTAATGATTCCCTTCCGCCATGGTCGCAGGGCAGGGAAGCGAGAGGACATTTCAGGAATGCAGATCCTTGTTCTCCTGACTCCCCTCCATTATTCAAAGCTCCTCCTGAGTCTCTTCTGTTCTGAGGATCTCTCTTTGACTTTCCCACCTTGCTGGCTTCCTCCTCTGAATTAATTTACCCTAAAAGTTGGCAGAACCATCCAAGACAGCCTGGGAGCACACCGTGTGCTGCTCTCTCGGCTCCCACATGTGAAGCTGCACCCCCAGCCGGAATGTGAATGCCTTGAGACAGGACCAACCTGTCCTTTCCTTGTCCTTCCCTTCTGTCCTCTTTCCCTCGCACCCACTGTAGCTCCACACGGGTCTAGGCACTCAGGGTCCTTCTGGAGGATGTGTTAGCCGGGAGGTGGCTCTGTCCTCAGCTTTGATTTCCTGGGCTCCTTTTCTGTCGGGCATTGTTGACACAGGAGACAGAGGCAAGCTTGAGGTTCTTTTCCAGAATTCCTCAGCCCAGCTTCATTCCCTCTCTCTCATAATCCATAAGACCCTTGTCCCTAGGAAATCTTCGTCCCTGGTCTATATTATGTCTGATGTTTCTGTCTCTCCTGAAGTTGGTCTTCCCTCGCCCCACCTGTCCTACCATTATCACCGAGGAGCCTTGTCAGGGATGCTGTGCTGTGCCACACAGATGGCCCCTACAGGTTTTTCTCCCAGCTGCTGGGAAGTGGTTGTTTGATGGCTCCCATCTGTCTGCTCTCTATTGGAATTGCCTCCACTGAAGAAAATGTCCTTGTCCTAGGTCACACCCACTCCTCGGTTGCAGTCACCACCAATGCCTGGTCAATGACAGAGAGCTTCCTCACCCCAGCTCAAGACAGCTCTGAAGGATCATCCGAGCTTCCCAGCTCCTGTGAAATCAGTGGAGGCCTTCCCTGAGACTGTGCTGCAGCCCACTTTCTCCTACTACCCTCCCCTACAAGCATCGGTCCTGAGACTACTCCCTGATAAATTTTCTGCATACTAATCACGTCAGAGCCTGCTTCCAGGTGAACCCAACCTACACTAGCTCTAAAGTCTTGGCCACTTGGGATTAGGCTTCCTGTTGACATTTCTGCCCACCATCTGACTACGTGGATGAAGGCCAGCCAAGAGTAGAGCTGCCCTGCATATCAATTTCTCCCAAATCTCCTAAAAGAGTACTCACTCCACTCTCTCTGGCAGTTCTTGGCCTTGCTTCTAGAATCAGGCCTTCCCTCATGTCCTTGGGTCACCAGGCATAGTAAAATGGGCCTTGAAGGCAAGCACATCAGGGTTTGGGTCCCAGCTCTTCCACTAACCAGCTAGGTGACCCTGGGCAAATTACCTAATCTCTTCTAGCTACTGTTCCCATATCTGAAAGCAGAAATGATGATAAAAACATTGCAGGCCTGTTATGAGGATGAAGTGACATAACAAAGGGAAATTGTTTAGCATAGTGCCTGACATACAAATATTAATCACCTTCTCTTCTTCTTTTGGGTCTGGGGACACTTTCCAACTAATTGTCAATTAATATTTTTAAATTAACCCAGCATCAAGCATCACAAGCACAGATGTGGTAGTGATTAAACTGTAGAAAAAGTTTTGAATTTCCCACGTGATAGAGCAGGGAAGTGGGGTCTTGGTCATGCAACTCAACTCTCCCTGAATGCCGGTCTTGGTTCTCATGCTGTTGGAAAAATCTTGACATCTAACGAAAATTCCTTGTGGCATGAAGAATAGCAGGTATTTTCATTTTATCCTAAGGAGAAATGGAGCCCAGCCAGGCCTCCTTTTATAACTGGCTGGAGCAAAGTCTGTGCTCCCTTAAGACACGGGACCAGCCCTTCTTCTGAAGCAATAGGGGAATGGGTTGGAGAGGAGGTGGTACCTTAAATTATGGCTGCTTGGGCCACACAACTGGGTGCTGGCATCTGGAAGAGAGGACGTGGGCAGACAAATCAGCCTGTTAAGAGAGTTTTGTGAAACTGTAGCTCGGCCCTAAAATAACAGCACTAAGTATCCAACTGTCCAAACACCGTCTCTTCCCCAGATGCAATGATCATCCACTCCCCTCCGCCATCTCCCGGCTCCTTCAGCCCCATTCCTCTCCCCATTCCCCAGGGGAGCAAGAGAGGTCCTGACCTCCCCAGAGGGGCTGCCTCCCCTCAGAACAGCATCCATGGGCTGGGCTGGGGGTGCAGGACGGGAGCTGGAGAGGGTGTGGGGAGCCCAGGGCAGGAAGCCATACACGCAGTACACACTCCAGCTCCAGCTGGGTCTTTTCTGACAACCTTGGCCCAGCACACACCATCCTGTGACACCCGCGCTGGGCTCAGAGAATGCTGAATTCAGCCCCAATTAAGGGGCCATCTCAGGGCAGGCTGCCGGCACCAGCAGCTGCTATTTTGGGACTGGTGAAGACACTATCTTCTCTCTCTCCTTCTCTGTCTCTGCTCTGTTTTATTTTTCTCCTCTCTCTCCTTTCTCCCTTCCCATTATCTGTAGGGTTTTCTCCCTGAGTATACATGTCTTCTCATCTCTTGGCTTCTCTGTTTCTCTATCACCCTGTCTCTGTGACTATATCTCATTTCATATCTCTCTTATCAAACAATTGGACCAACACTCATTGTCACTGGGCCAGGCTCTGGCTGTGCTCTGGGAAAGAAGCAACATGCAGGCCCCTGCACCCAGGAGCTCGGGGTGTGGTTTGCCTTTCTCTGATTCTCCCCACCACTCCCTGCATCTTGACCAGCCCTGCTCCCCCTGCCCAGCAACTGCAGGGCTGGGTTCTGTAGGCAAAGGAAAGAATTCACACTCTAGCCACCCCCTGGGTCCACATGCAGTTTCTATGTTGCCCAGGCTTCCCATTCCAGCAGTAAAAAGACTGGAATTTCCAGGATGCTTGAGAGGTCCCTGGCCATGCTGTTCCACCATCCTGGCCCCAAGGAGACCTGCGCCAGGTCCTGCAGTGTAGGACTGTTTGGTCTATCAAGAGATTCAGTACTCATAGACCAAAGCCTCTTCTTCCAGAAGACAGGCTTCCCATGGCCCATGGCCAGCATCATGCTGGGGTTATGAGGATGCCTACCCATCCATCCTCTCAGCCTTCCAAACTTTTCACCTGCTGGGTTCTGCTTACTTTCCTCCTTCCTAATCACTAGCTCACACCACCATCTCCTGCTCCGGCTCCTGCATCCCTAGCTACCTGTCCTGTATCCTTGTGTCCTGAGCTTTCCCACTCTGGTACCTGCTGGTCGGATTTAATTTGACCTGTGTTCTTTGGTAAAGGGTGTGGAATCATGATATTTAATAAGACCTACCTGTGAACTCTCTGAGGTCCTTCTCCCCGAGGATCTTCCTTTCTGGGGCTTCCTTGAGTAGTAGGAATAGGGGTACATGGTAACTTCTTAGTACATTACTGAGTTTTTAAGATGTTTTGATTTTTTTTTAAATTAGCACCTACTATGTGCTAGGCACAATTAAACATTTTCAGATGCATTACCTTATCCAATTCATAGACCAGCCTTTTGAGGGTTTTAGCCGCATTCTATAGCAGAAGCCCAATGAGGTTTCCCAATGTCAAATTATAGGAATCCAGGTGTCCTGATGATATGGCCAGGGCTTGTTCTCCAACCCAGTTCCTTCCCATAAACGAGAAAAAAGACCTACAGAGCCTGGTTCTTTCCCCCAGGGAACTCTTAATTCCAGATCCAGGGGCTTTCCCTGTCTTTAGCAGCTGCTTAAGAGGCAGACACAACTCTTCAGGATGGAGAACCTCGGCCGCTGACCCACCGAACCAGACTCAAGCCTGACAAGGACCTGTGCCCTTGACAGAGTGGAGAAGCCCTTTCTCTGGGCCAGGGTGGGCACAACTGATGACAAGTTCTAAAAGAAAGCCCAGGGTCCAGAGGTCTGGGGGGAGCAAAGGATGTCAGCCAGAGGCTCAGGGGAGAGGATGGCAAAGGTTCTCAGGTGATAGGTGGGACTAAGCTTTGAAGCCACCTAGCTGAGGAACAGTTGACTCGGGGCCTCTCCAGTGATCAGTTGGTCCCCCAGGCCTGTGATGTGAGTTGGGTGTCTGAAGCAGGCTTTGGAGCTGGGGAGAGACCTCAGGTCTAGGAAAGCATTTTGATGCCTCCTTCCCTTGGTGGCATGTTCGGATCCCTCTGCTCTTTGTCAGCAGCACTGTTGTGTCAGGATGTGCCCGATGAAGAAGCAGGCGGGGGCACACAGGCTGTGCCAGGCTGCTTAAGAGGGGAGAGCAGTGCTGCCCTGGCACTGGGGGCTTTGGGCAGGTGCTGTGTGGAGACAGGGCCCCAGAGCCTATCCGCAGCCCAGGCCCAGCCCCGGAGTCCAGGACCCTGACCTCTGGGGACCCTCATTCCCAAACTGGCCTGACGCATGTCTAACTGGCTTCTAACCAGCAGGCAGTCTCCCGGCACCAAGTCTTCTCACCTCTTAGACCTCAGGGGAACACCATGCCCTCAGCTCTAGCCGCCAAACCCTAGGTCTAGAACATCTTTGCCTTGGGGACCACACTTCACAGGTCACTAAGTCCTGCAGATTCTAAATCACTGCTCTTGGTTCCACTCTCTCTGCCTGATTCAGACCTTCCTCCTCTCAACCCCTGAATTGTCACACACCGTCTTCCGGCCTCTGGTCTGCATTACCCACCCTAGAACGAGCTGTCTAACTCAGAGTCCCTCGTCCCAAGGTGTGGGGACAAGCCCCTGTTGACCTCTCCAGGCTTATCCCTACTCTCCCCAGCATACCTCCTGGACCTAAGCACACGCAGCCACAGCCATTCCTCAAACATGTCCACCTGTTTGCATCACTAGGCCTTTGTCACGCTATTCCCTCAGCAGGGAACGGGTTCTCCCAACCTTTCCTAAACTACTGCTGTGCTCATTCCCCTGCTGAGCTTCTAGACGCCATTCAGGCTTCACCGTCTTCAGAAAGCCTTTTCTGGCTGCCAGGTAGGGCCCAGTGCTACCCTCGTCTCTCTCTGTGCCCGGTGCTCTTGTGTCCTAGTCTTTGCCATGCTGGGTTGTCACTGCTGGCAGGAGTGTCTTCTGTAGAAAACTGGGTCTCCTGGAGACCTGGGGACCTGGCTGATTCACCTCCGTTCTCCACAGCCCAGCACAACGGAGATGATGAAGAAACACGCAGCCCCTTACCACTTCCCACCATCTGGTTGAGGCAGCAACACACACACACGCATCCACACGTGCATGCACACATTCAGCTATACTTATCATGCATTCACACCAACGCACAGTCACATATACACACAGATGTACACGAACAGATGCTTACCCAATACACCCCATTCTTCACACATGCACACTCACACGGTTACAAACACACACATACAACCACCTGAGCCCTTGCAGCTGAGCTAGTCTGAGGGCCAGGTCAACAAGGAGAGCTCCCCGGAGAAGACAGGATCTGAAGTAGGCCCAGGAGGCTTATGCTATGCTCTCCAGGGCAGTGGGTGTGGATGCTTGTGCCAATGCTGGATGGAAATGACTGCACTGGGTCACGTCCAGGGATCCCTGCCCTTTACCATGTGATTTTGTACTGCCTTTCTCCACCTACTGGAACCCTGACTCTGGGCCAGTCATGTGACTTGCCTTGGCCAATAGGATGCTAGCAGATAGGTCCCAAGCAGAGAGCTTAAAATGGGTCCCCCCCCACCCCACCCCGGCCGCACCTGGTTGGCTCAGTTGGTGGAGCATCGGACTGTTGATCTCGGGTTGTAAGTTTAAGTCTATGTTAGGCATAAAGATTACTTAAAAATAAAGTCTTTTTTAAAAAAATTTTAAAATAAAATGGGCTTTCGCTCCAAAACCTGCCTTCTTGTGTGTTGTCATCCCTGTGACAACATGCCCAAGCTAGCCTGCTAGAAGATAAAATACATTGAAGTGGAGCCAAGCCATCTTAGTGCCCCAGCCAAGGCTAGCCTGGGTCAGCCAATAGCCAGTCCAACCCCAGGGCTGGGGGCAAGCCCTACTGAGAACTGAAGAACCACCGAGCAGAGCCCAGCCTAAATTGCTGACCAACTCAATGCTCATTATTTCAAGTCACTGATTCTGAGAAGTTTGTTAGCAGCATCATTGTGACAACCCAATGACTAAGGCCAAACAAAGAGATCAGCCCGTGGGGAGGCAGGCTCATCCACACCTGTGCCCTCAGTGGGGTGGTGGGCAAATAGGGAGTCTCAACAGGGTCCACCTTCCCTCTGTGCCATCCACCACCCCTCCAATTCCAACCCTTGGGGCTTTGCCAGGCCTTGCACCTGTCCTAGATCTGTGTACAACCTGCTTCTTGCCTCTGGAATGCCTGTCTCCATTTGTCCCCTTTGGATCCTGTTTACCCTTCAAGGTCAGGTCCATACCCTGGAAAGCTGTTGAGGCTCACAGCCTCACAGCCACCATAAACCTTTTGGGAATGAGGTAAGGTAAAGTAAGGAAAATCCCCCCATTTGTCTGTCACTATTCCCCTCATTCCACTGTGCACTGCCTGTAGCTTTATGGAGACACATTCTCCTTCACAGTCATCAACCCAAAT